>NC_072010.1:82631151-82971151 GCF_027791375.1 Indicator indicator
CACAGGTAATTAAAGATAGAACAAAAGGGAACAGCCTCAGGTTGTGACTGTGTAGGTTTAGAATGGGCATTAGGAAAAAAAAATTTGTGTGAGGAGTGGTCAGGCATTGGAAAGGGCTGCCAAGGGAGGTGGTTAAGTCACCAACCCTGGTAGTGTTTAAAGGTCATTTGGATGTGGTGCCTGGGGATATGGTTTAGGGATGAACCTTGTAGAGTAGGGTTACCAGTTGGACTTGGTGATCCTGAGGGTCTTTTCTAACCTGAATGTTTCTGTGATTCTGTGATTCTGTGATTTCTGTGATAACTGTAGCTTTAAATGTGTGCTTGTCCACGACGTTCCAAAACTCAGATGAAATATTTGACATTGTTGTTCTTTTGTAGGTCCTTAATCAACTTCAACTATCCATAGTGAAGTGGTGATTTGGGCTTTAGGGCAGGGATCAGAGGCATTGCTCTACAATACTCTAGAATTTTATTTACTGCTGCTGCTGGAGATTGAAATGCTCCTCTTTATCCTCAAAACTCAAGTGTGGTGTATGTGTCCTTCATTATCACTTTGAGTAATTTTCCACAAAATTTTCCCCAAGTTTTTGCACTGTTTTGTGCAAATGAAGAAATGCAAACTTCATTGTTAGAATGGAGAGGTTGTTCTTCATAGCTGCTTGCTTTCTCTTTCTGTGGGCGAGCAAGTGGATCCAGATCCAAGAACAGGGCTGGAGATAAGGCTGTACTGTGCATTGAGGTCTTCTCCAGAAGGCAGGGCTGAAGACTCCTATGATGATACTAAAGTGGGGACTTATGGCCATTGACAAAGCTGAAGTCTTTGGTGTGTCTCATGGGTAGGTTTGAAGAAGACTAGGGCAGGGCTAGTTGTTCCCATTAGTGCTCTCATGGGCCTGATACTGGACAAGGGACAAGAGTCAGAAGCTGTGGAAATTCTGATGGAAAATAGAGGAGGATGGGGGTGGGGGGGGTGGGGGGGGGTGGGGGGTGGAATTCACAATGGAAGAAGTCTAATATTGCAGCAGATTCCCAGGGAGGTTGTGGACTCCAAAATTCCCCAGGGAGGTGGTGGAGTCACCATCCCTGGAGGCATTCAAGAAAAGTGTGGACATAGCACTTCAGGACATTGGTTTAATGACCATGGTGGTTGGGTTGGCAGTGAGACTCTATGATCTTAGAAGTCTTTTCCAACTCAATTTTTCGATTCTTTCCTGAAATGGAACAGTGGCTGTGGGTGCCCTTGAAGGTGGGACTACATTTACACTCTGGAGATGTGCAAGTATTTTTAATTTAGTATCCAGACTAGTTGAGCAGGAGGGGACCTCTCAGCTGATTTCAAATGAAGAGTAAAGATGTAAGAAATGGGAGATAAAAAGAAGATACTGTTGCAGAGCAACCAAGGAACAAAAAATTACAACAATCAGTCTATTAAAAGATTTTAAATGAGGAAAACAGAATTGTGGAAAGGTGTTCAAAGCTGCTGCATAATTAAGCCCTTCCTGAAGAACTACCTTCTTTTTGCAGTTTGATAGTTTTCTGAATCTGTATTTGAAAATACTTCCCCAGGAGGCTCACAAGACATCAAGCACAACCTTCACTAGTCAGAAGTTCTTCCTTATTCTTCTCCCAGGGGTGAGGTCTTACAGTAACATGGCAGTATTAGATTCTTATTTTGATGCCTTATACTTTATCTGAAACTGCGGAGACCTTTGTCATAAATTGAGAAGACCAATAAGGTCTCTGCAAAAGCATATCAAAGGGTATAATTATATTTCCATCATTGTACAAGGGAGGCATTGATGAATAATTTGCGGTTTCACTGAGTTGCTGTGCTTGCCCAGCTTTAAGTGTTGGTTTTTAACAGCAAACTTATGGTTCTGTAACTGCCTTTGTCTGTGAACAGTTGCAATTAATGTCATGGTCTTAGGCTGAAAGGTCCATTTCTTTCTATTCTATCAAATTAGAAAAATATTTATGGTCACCAGCATGATTTTCCAATTAGCTTTTAATTAAACATGGCATTGCTTTTCACTTTCCAGTGTCTGAGTCAGTGCTGAGGTCTGTTTCTGTTCCTAAAAAGGTTTCATGTCCTTTGAGACTGCTCATCCTATCTCAGCTTCTTCTCAGGCAGTCAATGTTTGCAGTGTGCCATTTAGCTACCTCTTTAGCCTGTCTAGATATTTTGAATTCCTTTGCTCAATATTTGTTGCAGTGAACATAATGAAACAGAAGCTGAAAGCCCTTGGCTAAAGCTTGTCCACTATTTCCCTTCTAGTTTGGTTTTTTGTTTGTTTTTTTTGTTTGTTTGGTTGGTTGGTTGGTTGGTTTTGTTTTTTTGCACCTCCACCTAACTGTGAAATACAGCTGACCTTTTCTTTATGGTTCCTATAACATTAAGTTATAAGAACATATATTTTCACTGGTAGAAGTGTATGATGTCTAAGCATCTTCTCTGACACATGAACAATAACATGGTCCTAAATTGCCAGCAATAAGTCCAGAATTTATAGTCGTTTAAATAGCTATCCTGGTTTCACACTGTACTGCTTGGACTACTACTGAAGCCTTGAGCAACCTGGTCTAATGGAAGGTGTCCTGCTCATGGCAGCAGGGTTGAAACTAGATGATTTTTAAAGATCCTTTCCAAACCCATTTTATGATTCTGTGACTGGGTACAGGATCTGCAGCTGCCATGTGTTGAAACACAAAGGCAAGAAGCTCTGCATGTCGGGCTTGAGAGCTCTCATGGTAGAGGCAGCAGTGACTACTCAGTGGTTCAAAGATTGGTGGTAAGGAAGAGCAATGGAAGTGAAACATTGTTCATACTAAGAAGTTAATAGCAAACTAATCCCCAAACCAAACCACCAAGCCCAAATGAACCATGTATTTTTGTTCGTAAGTGTCTTTTCTTGAGTTCAAAAGAAACAACATGAACAGTGTTGTGGCAACTTCTCTGTCACTGATTGTACTCTCAGAATGGCAGAGCTGTTTTGAGGACAAATGTTGAGGAAAAGCAACTGCAGACTCAAGGTCAAAGGAACTAAGTGAAGTTGTCTGGTTTTGGGTTTTATTTCTACTTTGGATAAATGCAGACATTGCATCAGGGGATAGTGTAGGGCAGGAGAACTTAATACTGGGTTCAAACCTAGGGCAAATTACATACAGTTTGTTATCACTGTGTGTAATCATGCAGATCAAGCTTCTGATCTGTCTGTTCTAATGAGAAAGATGACACTGGGGTATTTTGTTTGTTTGTTTATTTGTTTGGGGTTTTTGCAAAAGGGCATTTCACAGGCATTGTGCAATTTGGAACTGGGTGCAACCTCTACTACTTAGCCTAAAACACGGCAGCAGCTTTTGCAAAGGAGGTGCTCAAGAGCTTATTTGTCTCAGTGCTTGCTGGAGGAAGATTATACAGCTTTACAAGCTTGTCAACATTTCTGGAGTGTTTTTTCCTCTCTTTCCCAGTATATTTGCTTAATTAAACAAAAGATATTTTCTTTCTATACACATTTTGCCCCTTTCAACTCACAGGTTGACAATGTTACTGCTCACTCAGTCATATTTCGCCACTGTCTGGATAAAGCCCTAGACTAGTCTGCAAGTTTTCTGATCAAACTACTGTATTTTTTAGTGGGCATTTCTTATAACTGAAAACAAACAAACAAATAACATCATATAAACTTATCCAGTTACCTGCATGTTTTTGTGTTGGGACCATTTCTGTTTAACATCTTTATTGATGACCTCGATGAAGATAGAGAGTGTATAATCAGTAAGGTTGCAGATGACACCAAGTTAGGTTGGGAGTATTGATCTGCACAAGGGTAAGGAAGCTCTACAGGGGGACTTGGATGGCCAACATTACTGGGATGAGATTCAACGAGGCCAAATGCCAGGTCTTGCACTTGGGTCACAACAACCCCAAGCAATGCTACAGGCTTGGGGAAGTGTGGCTGGAAAGCTGTCTGGCAGAAAGGGACCTGGGGGTTCTAATTGACAAGCATCTGAATGTGAGCAAGCAGTGTGTCCAGGTGGCCAAGAAAGCCAATGGCAGCCTGGCTTGTATCAGAAATGCTGCGTCCAGCAGGAGTAGGGAGGTGACTGGACATTAGGAAAAAAATTTCACAGAAAGAGTGGTCAGGCATTGGAATGGCCTGCCCAGGGAGGTGGTGGAGTCACCAACCCTGGACGTGTTTAAGTGTTTAAGGGTTGTTTGGATGTGGTGCTTGGGAATATGGTTTAGGGGTGAACCTTGTAGAGTAGAGTTATCGATTGGACTTGGTGCTCCTGAGGGTCTTTTCCAACCTGAATGTTTCTGTAATTCTGTGTTTCAAGGCAATTGTGTGTTAGCACCATTTAGTAAAAAAAAAAAAAAAAAAACAAACCTGATATGAACTCCAACTCTCTTGCAGGCACAGCTGTGATGCAAAGAATTTGCTGTTCCATGTTTTACAGCTCTTCAAACCAGAGGAAAGTGAAATAACTGGAGAGCCATGATTTAAGAGAAACAAAGTGACTGAGCAGTCAGTTCTCTGAATATGTTCTTGTGGCTCTTGAAGGGGTCCTACTAGTTTGGGGTTGTTTCTCTTTCAAAAAAAAAATCCCTTTGCCTTGAAGTCAACATGCAAGGCAGATGACAAATGACCCAATTTGAGACTGAAGTGTGCTACTCAGGGAGGACAGCTCCCAGAAACCACTGGTGTAGCTCATCTCTGAATTTTCAAATTCCACACAGTGTAGTGGTTGGAGAGTAGAAAGCAGCTCTCCAGCCTGCATCCAAACTGGACCCTTCCATAGAATCATAGAATTGTTTTGGTTGGAAAAGACCTCTAAGATCATGGAGTCTAACTGCCAGCCCAACACTACCATGGCCATTAAACTATGTCTCAGAGTGCCATGTCCACATGTTTCTTAAACACCTCTAGGAACGGCGACTCCACCACCTCCCTGGGCAGCCTGTTCCAATGCCTGACCACTCTTTCAGGAAAGAATTTTTTCATAAGCTCCAACCTAAACCTCCCCTGGCACAATTTCAGGCCATTTCATCTTGTTCTATGACTTTGTACTGCAGAGAGGAGACCAACCCCCACCTCACTCCAACTTTCTTTAAGGAGTTGTAGAGAGCAATGAAATCTCCTCTTCAGAAGAACAGCCTTGCTGATTAAATGTGGCTATTAACATAAAAGGGATTCAATAATTAGATGCTCTAGCGATTTATATGCAATTACCTTCCAGTGACACTTGTCTTTCTGCCCAGGAATGCATAGCAGATGTCAGTGGAGATGCTGTTAGGGATTTCATTAATGATTTGAAAAAAAATAATAGTCAATGATCTCTGGAGCCTCCTTCCAACTCCTACCTTTCAATAATTCTTTGATTCCATTCCTGGTACCTGTGCAAAGATTTAGAAGGAGCACAAGAAATTGTGATCTGTATTTTGGGAAAGAGAATGAGAACCAGCATAAGCAGCCTTGTTTTGTCTGAATTTTCATAGCCAGTTGTTATCAGGACATTGTTGTTAACCAGTATTGCACTGTAACACTCTCTGCAGTGATTCACTTAGTGGAATATTGTATTGAACTCCAACTTCAACTTCTAAAAATGATTTGAAGCTACTTTTTTTACTTTTTCTACTTCCCCTATTTTTTTCCTCTTTATTATTCTCTTTTAATTTTTTTTTCAACTAACCATTGCAATGCTTTGCTACTGTGACAAACACAAATGGGTACCTTAAAAATAGTGCAAACATAAAAGCTAAATTGTCTTGACATCAGATGTTCCAAAGTAGAGCTCTGACTAAAGTGGAGTGAAGATTGTTTTGCCAGCACTAAAGGGATAATTTAATGAATGCATTAGTTTCTGGTGCAGCTTCTTCATTAGTGCAAAAAGCAGATTTAAAAAAAAAATTTACTTGATAGAATCTAAGGTAAACTTTATCAAGCATTAAGTGATAGTAAGATGCATTTTTCTTGCTCATGAGAGCAATGAAATCCTGTATTTTCTCATAGGAGCAACTTTTTGAAAAGTCAGAAAACCAAACCAAAAATAACAAGTATTCTGCCACATGAAGCAGCAAAAAAAATAAGAAGAGGAAAAAATAAGAAGTAACTGCTAATATCACTCTGGTGTAACTGTCAGTCAGTCATTGGGTCTGGACTATCTAAAATGGCTGAGGAATCTTCTTGTTCTTGGTGAGGAGATCATGGAATCATAAAATTGTCTTGGCTGGAAAAGACCTCTAAGATCCTTGCATCCAACCATTGGCCCAACACCGCCATGGCCATTAAACCATGTCCTAAAGCACCATGTCCACACCTTTCTTGAACACCTCCAGCAGCAGTGACTCCACCACCTCCCTGGGCAGCCTGTTCCAGTGTCCGACTGCTCCTTCAGGCAAGAAAGTTTACCTGGAACAATTTCAGGCCATTTCCTCTCATTCTACCACCTGATACTAGAGAGAAGAGACAAACCCCCACCTCACTCCAACCTCCTTTTGGGGAATTGGAGAGAGCAATGAGATTTCCCCTCAGCCTCCTCTTCTCCAGACTAAACAATCACAGTTCCCCCCTCATAAGACTTGTTCTCCAGACCTTTCACCCGTTCATCATGAATATATTCATCACCAATGACCACATTTCTGCCAGGCTCTGACAACTGTCCCTTGTTCATCCTCATCTGAGCTTGTCCTTCGTGAAGCATCTCCACATTGTACAGTACAGAAGTAAGTCTGCTTCCTCAACAAGGTTTGTGGATATCTGTTTGGCTTTGATTTTCTCTGCTCTAAGCAAATGTAGAATTCACCTGTGATAATGCAGTGTGTATTTAAGGTGCTATAAATATCAGTGAGCAACCTTTAATAGGACATAGCAATTCTCAGGATGTGTTGGCAAAGGTTCCCCAGCAGAGACTATATTTCAACTAGAAAAGGGCAAACCTGCCAACTTATTCTTAGATTAGAAGCACAATCAGTGGGAATGTTCCACCAACTGCACAAACAGATATTGAAGATAATGCTTCATCTTCAGATGAAACATTGCCCTTTCTCCAAAGTAACATCTAATTATGAATGCTTACCCAGGAATAGCTGTGCTGCTTTCATGCTTCTCACCTTTTTAATACCTCCATCTTTGGACTTGGACTTTAGGATCAGGAACATCTAGCATAACCTTTAGAGTTTAATTTTTGGTATAAATTAAGTAAAGAAAAATGGTTTATTAACAGTAAAGCTACCAGGTCATCCTTGACAGTGACTAATAATCTTCACAAGATAATTCCATGATGAAAAAAACTTCTGAGACACTAGTGACACCAAAGCAGCAAGTTATTAGCACACGTCATCTTATCACAGGAAAAACAGTAAGACCAAGTCTTTCTAAATCCTTTTCCCCTGGAAGAAGTTAGGGGAAATTCATTCACAAAGTTTGACTTTCTCACTGCAGATGGGGACTGTGGATGAAATAATCATGTGTCAAGGTAAAAAAAGGACACATGAACCCATCCTAAACAAGAACTTTAGGAGGAACTTCTTTTCTTTGAGGGTGGCAGAGCACTGGACCAGGCCGCCCAAAGTGGTGTCTGTGTCTCTGGAGCCTTTCAAACCCATCTGGACATGTTCCTGTGTGACCTGCCCTAGGTGATCCTGTTTTGGCAGGGTGGGGTTGGACTTGATGATCTCCAGAGGTTCCTTCCAACCCCTACCATTCTATAATTATATGATTGCCAGCAAGTTGAGGGAGGTGATCCTGGAACTCCCCTTCATCTCTTGTGAGGGCACACCTAGGGTGCTGTGTCCAGATCTGGCCTCTCCAGTCCAAGACTACACACAGATATCCAGTAGCAATGATTCTGGACAATCTGCTGCAGCTGACCCTGCTTGAACTGAAGGGTTTGGACTAGGCAGTTAGCAGAGATCTCCTCCCTGGAGGTGTTCAAGCCCAGGTTGGATGGGGCCTTGAGCAACCAGGTCTAGTGAAAGGTATACCTGCCCATGGCAGGGAGCTTGCAACTTGGTTATCTCCAAGGTCCCTTTCAACCAATCTGTGATCTATGAATCCCTTTATAGATAAACCCTGACTGCGGAAACTTGGTACAGTCCATGAGAATAGGAACAAAACTGCATTTTCATTGTCCCAGTTCTGTTTTCTAGCAGCTTCCACAACATTGACTCACTTAAATGAAGCTAGAAATTAAGTTTCAAGAGCTGAACATATCCAATTAAGAGAGATTGCTGAGTAACTCTTTTGCAAATCTGCAAACACTTTTCTAATCAATATCTACTTCTGTTCAATATAACCCCAAGGTGACTGCATTCTGTCAGCTGAGAATGAGACATGGAGCTCTTCAAAACCCGGAAAGATTCACAGAATCACAGAATTGTAGAATGGTAGGTGTTGGAAGGGACCTCAGGAATTCATCAAGTTCAACCCCCCTGCCAAAGCTGGATCACAGTAGGTCCCTGTCTCTTTTGAACTGGGGAGCCCAGAACTGGATACGATATTCCAGGTGTGGTCTCATCAGGGCAAAGCAGTAGGAAAGGAGAACCTCCCTAGACACCTGCTGAACACACTTTTCTTAATGCACGCCAGGATACCACTGACCTTCCTGGCCACAAAAGCACGTTGTTGTCCTATGGATAACCTATTGGACACCAGGACTCCAAGGTCCTTTTCCATGGAGCTGTTTTTTCATTACACCCTGGAGCAGAATGAAATTCAGCAGTCCTCATTCTCTCCACTTTTCGGTATACTCTTGGCTGAACAAGGTTTCTGAAATACTCTTTTTTTTATTTCTCCTGTTCATGCTGTTATTCAAGGGTCATTCCCTGAAAGAAGATGAACATGGGACATCATACTTGCACAGATTCTTTCTGTGAGCCACTTCAGCCATTATCTCAGACCCAGCCAAGAAGTGACATGTCTAGAGAATTCCCAGCAGAGCTGTGAGTTAATTGTGACACGCTGGCAAAATTCAATCATGTCCATTACAATGTGTTTATTCTGTAGTTTTAGCCTGCATTTCATGGAAAGGGAAGCCTCCTTCAACTGATCTGCAATCTGTAGTGGTCTGGTTAATTAATATTCATAGACAGAAAATGGTGTCTGCTGTGATGGACATTAGAAGAACAATAATTGGTTTCAGGATTGATGGGTGTTTATGCTGCAGTCTACCCAGACAGTGCATGCTGGAAACATTAGCATCCTATTTCCCTTGTCAAAGCTCAAAATGAGTGGAAACAATTCAATTTTTCTCTGCACAAATTGAGTCAGTAAGTGACAGTTGTTAATTTCACACCACTTTTCTGCCAAGTCTCTCTCTAGGTGGCACAAAAAATTGTTGCACGTGGTGAATCTCTTACTTAATGCTGTTGTCTAGGGGACAGGAGTCACTGGTTCAGATGATGTTCCTGACCAGCATGGAATTGCTTTTATTTGACTTCAGAACTGCATCAGAAGCAGCTGGTTCTCCTCTGTGACCCTGATCAAAGAGACCTACCTGTGCTCAGTATCTGTCACTCAGCCAGCAGGGACAGTAAAGGTTGTTCAACATGTTCCAAAAGGAGTCACAACCACATCAGGTCCCCTGTGCCTGAAAGATGCAGGCAGATAATCACACAAAGGAGGAACTTGCTTGAGGAGAGTAGATTTAAATTAGATATTAGAAAGAAATTCTCTATAGTGAGGGTGGTGAGACACAGGAACAGGTTGCTCAGGAAGGTTGTAGATACCCCCTCCCTGGAGGTGCTTAAGGCCAGGTTTCACGGGGCCTTGAGCAGCCTGGTCTAGCGGAAGGTGTTCCTGCCCATGGCAGGGGGTTGGAACTAGATGATCTTTAAAGTCCCTTCCAACCCACACCATTATATGGATCTATGAAGTATCAAAGAAAGGGACAAATCCATGGATGCTTGGGAGAAGGGATGGATATATGTCAGGCTCTGGATGACTCTTCTCTCCCATCTTTCATTTTTCAAATGAAGTATGTATCTAAATGATTCTGTAGAGAAAGTAATAAACATTCAGATGACAATGATGCATTCCAACCTGCAAGGCAGGGATATCTGCTTCAGGAATGCAGTAAAACCTTGCTGTGCAATTCATGATAAATTTTTTCCATTCCAAAACCCTAATGGTGTGTATTAAACTTGTTTATTTGCAATGCATTTTCCCCCAAATGCTTCAGTCCTTCGAGGGCACATATGAAAAACCATATGGGTTTACAGATGGAACAAGGCTGTTCTGGATTTGGTATCAGCTTTTTGTTGTTTGAGAGAAAGTATGAAAGCTCGCCCTGATAAATAAAATTGCCAATTAATATCTAAGCACTTACATAAGGCTGTCACTGGGGAAAGGCAGTTTTTCTGCAGCAGTTCCAGAGAGAAAATGTTACACAGAAAAAATGTCTGCCAACCCATTCACACATCATAGGAGACCTAAAGAAGGAAGATAGTCTGTGTGAGTGTGACCATCAGTCAGTGGTGACAGTCATTTAAAACCAATCTGACCCTATTGATGAAGTGGAAGTTGATAAATCAATGGACGTGTAGTGACAGGACGAGGGGCAATGGCTTTGAGCTGGCTATTAAGAAGAAATTCTTCACAGTGAGTGTGATGAGAATCTGAAACAGGTTGTCCAAGGAAGTCATGGATGCCTCCTCCCTAGAGGTGTTCAAGGCCAGGTTGGATGAGGTTTTGAACAACCTGGTTTAGTGGGAGGTGTCCCTGCCCAAGGCAGGAGGGTTGGAACTAGATGATCTTTAGGGTCCCTTCCAACCCTAACCATTCTATGAATCTGTGAGTCATATGTATATAGAGCTCAGGAGCAGACTCCTCCAGTTTTATTGGTGTGTGTCTGTTTGTCTAGGACTCTTACTGTAAGAAAAAGCCTTTTTCCTCTTCATAGCTAGTGAGATTTATGCAGTTGGCAGGCATTTCAAGTTGTAATTGTGAGTGGCTGGATGTTAACCCAAACACTTGCTCTCTTTGCATGCATGAAATAAGGAGTGTGTGTGGGGGAAACAAAAGGGCAAACTCAGCTTGCTTGGTTAGATAAACAAATTAAGAGACTACTGCTGCCCATCAAGTTTTTCATTGCAGCAGGGATTCCTTTCTCCTAGTGAGCTGCCGCTGCCAAGACTATTACATGTTGTCCCTACCATCAAATCAGCTTTCTAGACTAATTAGAGCTGTTGGAGTGCTCTGTTGGCATCTCCCATGCCGACTGACTGTGGCTTTGACATAGGCACAAATGCACAATTGTGTCAGTGTAAATGCTCAGTGCCATTTATTTTGATACCATTCCCTTTGAACATGAAAGAATAGGACTTAATATTTTCGTCTTCTTTCTGCTATTTTAATTAAAATCAATAACTGTCACTGTGATAATGGATGGTCTTCCCAGGCAAGAGTTGTTGGCTTGTTTGGAGAGAAGAGAGTAAAGGGAAAGGAGCTGTGAAATCACGAATTGTCTTGGCTGATGGATGTGATCTCAGGATCTTTCAAAAACTGTTTTTTTTGCATTTGTTGTTGAAAGAAGTGAAAGGAGAGACAGGAGTGGATAGTGTTTAAAAACACAAAAGTGCTTGATCTGAATGCCTTTTAATTTAGCTTCAGAGCTGAATGGAGAGATCTCCCTCTGAGCACTGACCCTGACCTTTTTGCAGCCTGAAGGGATTTTCAGACTAAATGGACACCGTGTAGAGAACTCTGTCACTCCTCAAGCTCAATTTTGACAAACATTCAGATGCTACCCACCATATCTCTTGTATCCATTTAAAAATTAAATTTAAAAATGTACATTTCAATTAATGGTCTGGCTTGGGAGTAAGTGGAATGAATACATAAGTTACGTTTTATCCCATTTGTGCTGCACCTGGCAAATGCAGAGAGTCTTCTGCTTGTGGAATTGCTTCCTGTGCAGAAGACATCACGGGTACAATGTCTGTAATAAATGAATATGCCAAATGTATCCTACAAATAAAGTAATCTCTTAAACTACATTGTGCCTTTCAGTAAGATAAAATGCAGTTTGGCAGTGTCAGAAACTATTTCTTTTGTCTTCTCATATTTCTCTTTTTCAATAGACCAATCCTCATCCTATTTCATCTTTCCACAAAACTTGACTCATCAGAATAACTTTTATGGTCACTCTCTTTAAGGGATAAAAGCTTTATAAGTGACAATTACTTGTTTTGGGATTTGGAGTTAAGCTGGCGGACAGGGAAATGGAATGAAACCCTAAAGTATGAAGAAGGTCTTGCCAATGTTCGAGTTTGCAATGCAAGGTTCCTGTGGGACTAGAAAGACAGAACATGGACATTCTCAATAAAGCTGCCACAAAACACAGAGTTTTTAGCTTAAATAAAAATGCAGAAGCCAGAGACTATAATTTGGACACCAATTAAGAAAATATAGTTAGCTTAGTATGAAGCTAATTCAAACTTTGTATTAGTCACAGAAAAGGCGTCCCTAATTAATTAAAAAATTAACTATTATCAAACAATTCTTAGCTGGAGGCTTGATTTCTCTTTCTGGCTTTCCAGTGCAGTCTCTTTTCTCTGTATTCCAGACAGTTGTTTTCTATTCATAGATTCGTAGAATGGTTTGGGTTGGAAGGGACCTCAAAGATTGTCTAGTTCCAACCCTCCCTCTAGGTCAGTCTTGCCCCGAAAGAGACAAAAGAATGCAACACACAAACGGATTGGAGAGTGATGGAGAGTTTAAATGGAAAAGTGATTGGTGAAAACACAGGAAAAGCTACACAGCATAGTGGCAAATAACATCCTAAAGCATACAGAATCCCTTACACAATTCCCAGAGGCTTCCAATCCTTCCCTTCTCCCACCTGAGGGTCTACCCAAACCCTCAGGGCTCTTTCTTCCCCCTCCCAAGGCTAGGCAAGTCTCAGGCTGGCCAGGTCTGAGACTGCCCCCTCTCCATTCTCCTCCTGGCATTAGGCCTAGTCAGGCCTAAGAGGCCTTGAGATACTCCCCCACTGCTACCCGATAAGAGAGCATCTCCCACGGGAGCAGAGAGGGAAGAAAGAGGAAGAGAATGACTTTGCAGATGGATTTATAGGGCGCAGGATTTATGGGTAGAAATACGCCGTTTCCTGTGTCCACTCCTATTGGATGGGCACCCAGGACACCAGAGGTTTATTTTATGTGGCAGTGGCAGGGGGCACCCAGCCTAAACTGCTACAGTCAGGTTGCTCAAGGCTTCATCCAACCTGGCCTTGAGTACCTCCAGGAAGAGGCCATCCATGACCTTCTTGGGCAACTTGTTTCAGTCTCTCACCACCATCACTGTAAAGAATTTCCTTCTAATATCCAGTTTAAATTTGCTCTCCTCAAGTTGCAGTCCTGAGTCAGACCACTCAGAGAGGAGGGATTCTTGCCATGTCCATTTTGATAGGGGGGGCATCTTCTGAGGTTGGTAAAACAGACAAAACAATAAACACAGTGAGAGTGAAAATAGGGGGGGAAATGGTGTGAGGTAAAACTCTATTTGCCTGAAATCCTGGTGGCACATCAGCATTTTCCTTCTTTAAAACAAACAAACAAAAACAAACAAAGAAAACCAAACAAAAATCAAACAAAATCAAAACAAGCAAACAAAATCCAAACAAAAACAAACAACTGCTTGACACTTTTATCTGCAGGTGAGAAAATAAGGGCAGGTCACCATACCCAATATTCTGGTTGTTTCTGCTCCCACTGTCCTTTGGGCCACAAGGAACTAAGCTCTATGCCTTGCTTTTGGTTGCTAAGATAACAATGCTTGAAGTAAGGCTGCTTATTCTCACTGGGCATAAGGTAGGTGGATGAGGTGGACAATTCAGCTTTATCTTGGAAATAAAGAGAGTGTGAAAATAAACTTCAGTCAAATAAGACAATGAAATACCAGAGCTGCCTGTGGAGCTCTGTCCCTGTTTGTAAACAGCAATGCTTTTGGTAAGCAAGTGTTATAGCAGGTGGCACTTCATTTAGTAGGACACAGACTAGTGAGATCTTCAGAGTGATACTGAAATTCATGGTGTTGACATGCAGCATGCTACAACTACTAAAAGCTGGATCAAAAACATTTCCTTTCTATGTATATTTCTCTAGGCTTGTACATTTTGTCTTCTGCTTGACTAGGTCTTTTGTAAAGACATCAAAGAAAAGAAGTGGAAAGCCTCTAACTCTGAAAATGCATAGAATAGAAAGGATCTTGCAAGGTTCAAGAAGATGCACTGGGAATATTTCTTGTACTAGTATTTGATTAGATTTACTAGAGTGTCTCTTGACATTAATTGCTGCCACAGAAAGGAGGTAAAGGAAGGAACTTCTTGGTAGTAATCATCTCAAAAAATGGAGATTACCCAGGGAGGTCATGGGTGCCCTCTCCCTGGAGATGTTTAAGGTCAGCTTGTATGAAGCCTTGGGCAACCTGGTCTCATGGAAGGTGTTCCTGCCCATGGCAGGGGGGTTGGAATTAGAAGATATTTAAGGTTCCTTCCAACCTAAACCGTTCTCTATATTTACATCACAGATCTTGATCCTTGTGTTCATTCCTAACTCCTGTCCCTGTGATTTTAGTCATGTGGTGGTTGTGGTTTAGGTGCCTTCTTGACTTCTTTGTTTTGTGTGACTGATTGAAATCACGAGGTTGATTTAAACTGGGATTTTAGCTTAGAGCTCCAGGGCAGGCTGGAGCCCCAACTCTCAGAGCACTCAAGCAGAAGAATTCATTGTCTTTCTTCAGGGAGAAGTTACCCAACTGTCTCCTCCTGACATATAAAAGCTGAGAACTTCAATTTTATAGTTGCCTTCAGCACAAGCACCTGAGAGCACTCTGCATAGTACTTGTGAGGTCAGTGCAAAGCCAGATGAGGGAATACTGAAACTTAGGAAATTACTCAGCGGGTTGCTGTTAGAACGTGAAGAAACTGCAGAATGGCTTGGAGCTTTCCCAGTTCCATCCAGCCTCATCCAACACTTGAAGATTTGCTGTTTGTTACCTACCTTATCATTCAGGTGATCATTTAAGAACCTACCCTCAAACTGGTAGGGAGCAGCATGGGGCAAATCATTGGATGGGATTAGCCTTGCAATCCATGGTAAAGGATTTTCTGCCTGGTATGATGATTTACATCCATCCAATGTGTTAGTTATTTAGAAATGATCTGTACTCTTGCTAACAGAATATGAAGAACAATGGAGATGATTTCGTACATCAGGGTATCCATGCACATAATAAACTCCCAGGAGAGAGAACAAATCTGGGGAACATGGGAAGTCTGGAGAAGAGTGGTGTGTAACTAGGGGTTTACTTTCTGAAAAACAAAACAAAACAAAAAACAATCAACCAAGATATAGCTGAAGACTAAAGAGTGGAATGGGGTTTGGAGCTAGATGGACTTTAATGTCCCTTCCAACACAAATCATTTTATGAATATACTTTAGTTATATGGAGAGAGGGAATTGTGCTTGTCCTTTTCACTAAGCCTGGCTGCTTGCTGACCTGGCAAAATATATGTAGAGCAGAATTTTGTAAATCATTACAGGTAATGTGGCTCATTTTTTCATATATCCTTTTTCTGCCTGAGAGGTGTTTTGCCTCCTCTTAAGTACTAGACAAGAATAGAGTTAGTGCAGACATGCAAGGGGGTGGCTGATGTTACTTAGCTGGTCGAAAAAGGAGGGTGCAATAATTACCTGATAGACTGAGCAATGGATGCTTTATTTCTTAGTTACACAACATCCTTCTCTCCTGCAGTGAACACAAAACATTCATTGATTTCTAATAGAAATACAGGGGGGGAAAAAAGCCTGGAGAATGCAACAAAGCACAAATGTAGTGCCTTTGGGTGTCCCGGATGTTGATATTGCTGTTTTTCAAGGGCTTTCTGGGGATGCTTCTTTTCAGTTTGTTATCTTGAATTTGTTAAGCTTAAGGAGGGTAGATTTAGACTGGATATTAGAAAGAAATTCTTTACAGTGAGGGTGGTGAGACACTGGAACAGGTTGCCCAGTGAGGTTGTGGGTGCCCCCTCCCTGGAGGTGCTCAAGGCCAGGCTGGATGAGGCCTTGAACAGCCTTGTCTAGTGGGAGGTGTTCCTGCCATGGAACTAGATGATCTTTGAGGTTCCTTCCTACCCAAACCGTTCTATGAATCTATGATCTTGCAAAGTTTCTCCTGAAGAAATCTCTGTGCCTGAGACTTTCCCTGAATAAATCTCTGTAGACCTTCCCTGACTGAGTCCATTCTGACCTTTTCTGCACTCCTGTAAAGAAAGACTCAAGGTGTATAGTGATAAGGGATAGGCCATATGTCCACTCCACCTGGAAGTGATATGGTAGATGGTTTATGTTGTTTTGCAAGCTCATAATATTTTGATGTTTTTACAGTTTCCCCTTAAATTGGATTAGAAGAATCATAGAATTGTTTGGGTTGGAAAAGAGCTCTGAGATCATCGAGCCCAACCTTCAATTTAAGACCACCATGGCCATTAAACTATGTCCCAAAGTGCCATTCCACATGTAATTAAGGAAGATCTTGTTTTGTTAACACTGACAGCAGCATGTTGCATGTTTCATTACAAGCAGCAAAGAGATATCCAGATCCAGTATTTCCTAATATTCCTTATTCTAGCTGAAAGCGTTTAGCCTTGAACTAATAATTCTTATGGGTGTTTCTCAGACCAGAAACAACTACAATGCTTTTGCAGAACATTTCTAAGTGCTTCTAGCTATGGAGTTTCACCAGAGCATGCTTGGATAAAGCAGTTTCTCAAGCTTTGTGACTCCACCATCTGTGTGAATAGCTTTAATGTCTCATACCTGTCTGTCCCAGGCATCAGTTGCTTTGTAAATCATTGCAGTTGATAGCATATTGGGTTCCAGGAAGAAAATTAGACAAGCCTTTTATAATTCCCCCTCCCTCCCCATCTCTCATTCCATCTGAACCTGTCTGTTTTTCATGTTAATTTTAATGCAAACCTTTTTTTTGTTGTTTTGTTTTAAGGTTACGTAGTGTCTGCAGCTCAGTGCATTAGCCCTGGCCTTCAATCTGGGGCAGACAAGTTATAGATCAGTAATTTGATAAGTCAAACATAAAAAAAAATAACAAAAGAACCCCAACAAAACCCAGCATAGATTTATTTTGTTTTAAAATTGAGTAGGGTCAGCTGTGTGAGCAATGTATCTGCCAGCTACTGTCATTGTCCCTTCTAGGAAAGCCCATTTATCTTGGTTAGTAAACAACTTAAAAGGCAAAGGAGGTAGATGGCTTAAGGGAGTGTTACTGGAACACAGAGTCTCTGATGGCTGGTGCCTTGCCTAAATTCTGGCCAAATCTCTTGTTAGAAATCTACCACCAGTTTGCAGTTAGAGGATGCAGCTAAATATATGACTGTGATTAGGCAGATGACAGTGGAATAGGAAGTTCTCAGAGCTGGGAACCTGCAGGATTAAATGAATCAAACTCAGGATGTCTGCAGAGAAAACAATAAAAGTGCAAGCTTGTAAATTCTCATAGTCATTAACACTTAAGGTGCATGCATACAGTTGCGGAGTCCTAAAACTGAAGAGCCAGTGACTGGGAAGCTTAGGTACACCTGGTGATCCTAAAACTCCTTTTTTTTTTTATCCTATTAATTCTAAATTCTTTGTTACTTGAAATGCTGAGAATTCCCTGGTGTGAAACTATGATTTCTTGATAAGTGAAGCAGTTCAAATAAGCTACAAAAGTTAAAAACTAGTGAACAGGTTGTTTAGTTTCCCAGTCACTTGTTTCCTTCTGCTACCAGTTCAGCAGCTCTACAATAGCAATAAGCAATTTGGAAATGAAGTAGTTTAAGCATGTTGAATGGTGGGGAAGAGTGTTGTGTGTTGAAGAATCACTGTAAAAACAGTATAAATTTAAACCATATAATCTGCCTGCATTAAAACCCAGCAAGAGGCTGCAAATCATTGCTGGGGCCATTAAAAATGAATACATTTCCCAGTAAAACTCATTGCCCTTGGAGCACCACTGTGGATCCCAGTTATCACTTGAGGATTATCTCACAGATTCACAGGTTTATTGTGTTGGAAGGGATGCTCAAAGGTCATCTTGTCCAAACCCCCTGCAGTTATCAGGGACGCCTCCAACTAGATCAGGCTGCCCAGAGCCACATGAAGTCTAATTCTTAATGTCTCTACAAATGGGGCTTACACCACATCCCTGGGAAACCTGTTCCAATATTTTATCACCTTCATTGTGAAGAACTTCCTCCTTATGTCCAACCTAAATCTATCCTGCTCTAGTTCCAAACCGTCGCCCCTCCTCCTATCACCACAAGCCCTTCTAAGCAGTCCCTCCCCAGCCTTCCTGTAGGTCCCTTTCAGATATTGAAATGCAGCTCTAAGGTCTCCCCAGATCCTTCTCTTCTCCAGGCAGAGCAGACCTAACTCTCAGCCTGTTCTTGTAGAAGAAGTGCTCCAGCTCTCTGATAAGTTTCGTGGCCCTCATCTGGACCCACTCCAGCAGGTCTGTGTCCCTGTTTTGTTGTGTGTCCCATAGCTGGACACAGCACTCCAGGTGAGGTCTCACCAGAGCAGAGGGGAAGAATCACCTCTCTCGACCTGCTGGCCATGCTTCTTTTGATGCAGTCCAGGATGCCATTGACCTTCTGGGCTGCAAGCGCCCATTGCTGACTCATGTCCAGTTTCTCACTCACCAGTACCCCCAAATCCTTTTCTTCAGGGCTGCTCTCAGTCTCATCAGACCCCAGCCTGGACTGATACCGAGGATTGTGCTGACCTAGGTGCAGGACCTTGCACTTGGCCCTGCTGAACATCATGAAATTCTTCTCAGCTCACCTCTCCAACCTGTCCAGCTCCCTCTGGATGAACATCCATCCCATCCGTCAACCTTATCAGCCACACCATTCAGCTTGGTATCATCAGTAAACTTGCTGAGAGTGCACTCGATGTCACTGTCAATAGCATTGATGAAGATATTCAACAACACTGGTCCAACACAGACGCTTAAGGGACTCCATGTGCCAGCCATCTCCATGTGGACGTCAAGCCTTTGACCACTTTCCTTTGAATGGGATATCTGGGTCATCTCTCTCTGAAAGGACCATTGCTCTGATCTTTTTCTGTAGGCAGCACATACCAAAGAAGATGTTTTTAAAGGAGAAAAAATGCAAATTTATATCTTGTAGAATATAGCACTTGCTAAGCCCACACCTGCAGGTTGGAAGTCTACTACTATCTAAATAAAGGAGGACACTACTATTGAAAATAAAAGTTAGCCACTTGATGTTTTTATGCTTAGCTACCAAAAGTACAGAAACATAATTGTGCTTGATGCCCTTTTAAGCATTTGGTTGTTTTTATTTTTTTTATTTCTAATCAGTGACTAAATCACTACAATTAGCAAATTTCTTTACCTGAGCACTGAGGAAATTAAATATTTTATGCCTTAGTGTCTTTGCCAAAAATATCAGGAGTATGTAAGTCAGGAGTTAGTTCTGGATTTGTTTGCCTCAAATCCATGTAATGACTCTGCAATGTCTCTGGTCATAGCATGTCATAGACTATGCCCAGTGCTAAGGTCACTAGGACCACTATGTTTGGATGCTGAGCCTTTGGCACTTTCTAGTGAGGTGGAAAGGCAAGTGGAGATGCTTGCTGTTCCCATTCCAAAACTGCACATGATTCCAGATTCATGCAATACCAGGAACCTTATCAAATCATATTTAATTAGTGAAGTTTATTCAGAGATATGGCTGTTGGAAGTGTTTATGATTCTAGGTGGTTTGATCTGGAGGTGTTTAAGACCAGACTGGATGAAGCCTTTGTAAACCTGGTCTATTAGAGGATGTCCCTGCCTATGCCAGGAGAATTGGAACTGGATGTCTTTAAGGGCCATTTAGACTCCAACTATTCTAGGATTCTATGATCTTGGGAAATTTTATTGTGAGGAAGTTTGAAACACTTCAATTATGGGAATTGATCATGATAGGATAAAATGATTAGGGTCATGTACAGTCTTCAGCATTCAGACTGCATTAAATCTCTTTAGGTGTTTTTCCTTCAAGTAGCACATTTCCAATGTGCTCCTCTCTTTTCCTCATGAAAACTGTTTCAAAAGGTACTGTATTTTGATATTATCCCAATTCCTGGAAGACTTTATTTTCTTGTGTAAATAAACAGATCCATTATTCACAGTTTCATAGAATCCTAGAGTGGTTTGGGTTGGAAGGGACTTTAAAGATCATCTGGTTCGAACCCCCATGCCATGTGTAGGGACACCTCTCACTAGACCAGGTTGCTCAAGTCCTCATCCAGCCTGGCTTTGAACACCTCTAGGGAGGGAGCATCCCTGAGCAACCTGTTCCAGACTAAGTTGATTTTTGTTGGGTTTGTTTGTTTGTTTGTTTTCTTCTGTGAAATGCAAATCACAAAGTTGAGAATCTGTGTTTCTTAGATGAAGTGCAGCAGGTGAAAGGCATGCTTGAGGTATCAATGATTCTTGATTCTAGAAATTATATGACTCACTAAGGTACATAGTTTTGTTTCCCAGTAATAAATTTTATTTTTAATTGCCACATGACTTTTGAGAGGGAACAAGAAGGAGGCTCAGTACATTTTTATTTATTTATTTATTTTAATAACAAACCAATTGCTGCTGTGTAATCATTAGCTGGAGTAAACTTATGCAACTAGGTGAGCACTGAACTCAACATTATCTTTTAAGGGCTTGCACTGCCATAATTGTGTTTGTATAAGGCACTTGAAATCCAGAGTAGAGTAGAAAACAAGAGACCTGTAGGACAGCTGTGAAAGATAATAAACTGATTTAATTAAAATTATAGCTTCCTGCTCTGTTTGGTGTAGCACTCAGGTCCTTGGGTCAGCCTTCAGCCTGGAGAAAAGAAGACTCCAGGGAGACATTAGTGCAGCTTTCCAGTACCTGAAGGGAGGTACAGGAGAGCTGAGGAGGGATGTTTTAGAAGGGCTTGTAGTGATAGGATAAGGGGCAAGGGATTGAAGCTTGAGAAGGGGAAATTTAGACTGCATATTAGGAAGAAATTCTTTACAGGGAGGGTGGTGAGACACTGGCACAGGTTGCCCAGGGAGGCTGTGGATTCCCTCTTCTTGGGGATTTTCAAGGCCAGGCTGGATGCCCCCTGGTCTAGTGGAAGGTGTCTCTCCCCATGGCAGGTTGGTTGGAACTAGATGATGTTTAAGGTCCCTTTCAACCCCAACTGTTCTACAAACTTACGAATCTTCTATTGTACTGAGACAAAATCACAAATACAGCATGTGGAATATTTTCTGTTCTGAATGCACACAGGGATGGACTGAGACTACCACACTGCTAGGAGGACACTCAGTGTCTCTGATGCATTCATATAGTGAGCCAAACAACTTCTAGTCAAACATGGAAGAGTAAAACTCCACGGCATTTAGGGATCCACATTTTTACTGAGTTGCTATTTTCCCCTCTTTTTTTTTTTGGTTTTTTTTTTTGTCTCAGGTCTTTTCTTCTGTCACACTGCTGCGCTGCTCTGTGTTTTTCATCTTACTTCTTACTTGGAAGCTGTTGGTAAAGTTTCAGCTCTGTTATTTATGTGTTGTTTCTTTACTGTGCCTTCTCTTCCATGCCTTGGCAGCTTACAATCTCTCTTGCCTTCAGAGTCAGGTGAGGGACCTCATGACTACATATCCAGCTAAGATTTAGCACTAGTAGGCTGCATAGAGCTAGTGAATTGCTTTGTCTTTTTGTCATTGGACAATATTGATTTCTTATTTCAAATCTGTCTGGACTCGGCACCCTGGACTGATACAGTAAATGCAGTTTGTCAGTGTCCCATATGACAGTGGCCATTCTGCTCTCCAGGTATGGTGTTGCTAGGTCATGGAATCATCTCCCTGGTAGCCCTCAATTGTGAAATGAATTAATGAATTGGTTCAGAGATTTTGATCTTTCTTGTTTGTGGGGCTTTTTTTTTGGTTTAGTTTTTTTTTTTTTTTTGTAGTTGTTGTTTGGTTTGGGGTTTTTTGTTGTTTGTTGGGGTTTTTTTGTTATTATTTTGGTTGGGTTTTATTTGGGTTTGTGTGTGTGTTTGGTTTTTGGTTTGTTTTGGGTATTTTGTTTGGGGGTTTTGTTGTTTCTTTTGTGTGTGTGTGTTTTGTTTTGCTTTGTTGTTTGCTTGTATGATTTTTGTTGTCGTAAAGTGTGGGAATATGATGCCATGGTTAAAAAAAAAAAGGATATTTGTCAGGAAAAAAGATAAAAACTTCTTGTTACTATTAGTGTTATTTTTGCAACTCAAGGAAGGTAAAATCCCCCAAATTTTGCTAATATGACATAGAATCATAGAATGGTAGGGGTGGAAAGGGACTTCTGGAAATCACAGGTTCATTTAATGGTTTGGGTTGGAATGGAACTTAATGATCATCTAGTTCCAACCACCCCTGCCATGGACAGGGACATCTTCTTCAGGTATGACTTTTCATTGCTTGTATTTTAATATTCAAAAGCAAAAAGATGTTAGCTGGATCCTAGATCCTTGAGATCAATTTTGAGAAAGGATGGCTAATTTCAGTGCCATCTTCTTAAGCCATAAATGTCACCGATTATGAGTGTGAATAGCTGGAAGCAATGTTCTCTTTTCTTGGCTTTAAATTCCACTGCTGTACTTTTCACAGTGTCATTCTTGTTCTTCTGAAAGGAAAAAAAGGAAGATTGGCTGTCACAGGAACAGTCAGTAACATCTCACTAAGCAAACTTACCCACTTCTCTCCTTCTTAGGATCTGACTTTGGGGGCTTTAAGCCCATTTTTGGCACTCTGTTCTCTTCTAGTTACACTTTTATGAGTAACTTTGTGGCTACCTTCCTTAAAATGTGATTTTCCTGAGAGCATAAAAGCTTTTCAGAACACAGCACAATCCATTTGACTACTGATTATGTTTGCTGCCTAATTTAATGTCCCCAGCATGAGAAATAAGGTCCTGGCATGTGTCACCATGCTTAGTATTGTGGCGGGAGGATGTTTGTTTTCTCTCAGTTCTGTGCACAAGAGAAAAGAGGGAAATTGCTATGTTAAATCCAGCAACTTTTCTGAACAGTTTTGCTCTTCAGTCTCCATCTTTCCCTGAATATCATTTAAGAGCATTCCCCAAAATATCTTATCTTAAAAAAAGGATGGTTTTTAATTTCGTCCATTATCACAGAACCACAGAATGGTTTAGGTTGGAAGGGACCTTAAATATCATCTATTTTCAAACTCCCTGCCATGGGCAGGGACACCTTCCACTTAGACCAGGTTGCTCTCAAGGTCCCATTATCCTCATATTCTCCTCAGTCTGAAAGTCTCATAAATCTTATTACTAAGGAAAGGAGCTTGTGATCCACTAGAAAATTTTCCCATTTTTTTCTTTCTTTTGCTGGTCATTCCTGTACAAAATATCTGTTAGGAAGTGTTCATTCTAGGGACTTACTGTTAGTCACAGGATGACAGGATGACAGGATGTTAGGGGTTGGAAGGGACCCAAAGAGATCATCGAGTCCAACCCCCCTGCCAGAGCAGGACCATACAATCTAGCTCAGGTCACAAAGGAAGACATCAAGATGGGCCTTGAAAGTCTCCAGAGAAGGAGACTCCACACCTCTCTGGGGAGCCTGTTCCAGTGCTCTGTGACCCTTACAGTAAAGTTCTTCCTTGCGTTGAAGTGGAACCTCCTGTGCTGCAGCTTACATCCATTGCTCCTTGTCCTGTCACAGGGAGCAAGTGACAAGAGCCCTCAGATATTTATAAACATTTATTAAATCCTCTCTAAGTCTTCTCTTTTCCAGACTAAAAAGCCCCAGGTCCCTCAGCCTCTCCTCATCAGGCAGTGCTCCTGTCCCCTAATCATCCTCGTAGCCCTTCGTTGGACCTTCTCCAGCAGGTCCCTGTCCCTCCTGAACTGGGGAGCCCAAAACTGAACGCAGTGCTCAAGATGAGGTCTCACCAGGGCAGGGTAGAGTGGGAGGAGAACCTCCCTGGATCTGCTGGACACACTCTTCTTAATATACCCCAGGATCCCATTGGTCTTCTTGGCCACAAGGGCACATTGCTGTCCAGTGGATAACTTCTTATCCACCAGGACTCCCAGGTCTCTCTCCACAGGGCTGCCCTCCAGCAGATCACCTCCCAATCACCTCCCAATCTGTACTGTTTCAGTTCCTCCCCAGATGCAGGACCCTGCACTTGTCCTTGCTGAACCTCATTTGGTTCCTCTGTGTCCAGCTCTCAAGCCTGTCCAAGTCTCACTGGATGGCAACACAGCCTTCAGATGTATCAGCCAAGCCTTTTTCAGCTTTGCCACTTTTGTCAGCTTTGAGTTCTCTACTCACTTCACTCTGCCTCCAGATTCACTCTAGTGTTTATCATCTTAGTCTACACTACAATTCCCGTGTGGAAGTGTCTAAGTATCCAAAATCCAAAATTGTTAAAACATGCTGGTTTGACTCCCCAGAAAACCCAAACAAAAACATGATGATGTGACCAGATTAAATTCTGTTTCCCTTTGTTCTGCACTGTAAAATGTCTGTCAGTTTCTATGGCAAAGCTTTCATATTCTTTCCAAACCAATTCGAACTTCATGATGCGAAATGGATATTATGTTGCAGGCTTTCTATATTCAGGAATCTCTGTGGTTTGGTGCTTTGTCTTCATTTGCTATTTCATCCCTTTTCTCCTTCATAGCAGGCACAGGAATAAATACTTTTCTAATCCAGCAGTTTACTATACTTGACTTTCCCAGCTTGTTTCTTATCTTCTGCCTGTAGAAAGATGAATCTTTGTGAACCCCTGGCTCCCTGCTAGGAGTTGTTTACAACTAATGTTTTCCCTAGTTGTCTTTTTCTTTTGATGTGTATTGGAAGAGAACTCTCTTTTTATATTTAAGACCACTTTCCTTTCCTCCACAGTTTCTCAGAGGATTATTTCTATTTCTTTTTCACCCTCTCCTCAACATGACTTTTAAGTATTTCTTTCATGTGTGTTCTTTACCCAAGCTTTTCTCAAAATATGAGAACAATACTTCTAAATACTTCCAAAATAGCTATTCAAAAGCTGCAAAATGTAGCATCTCTCCCTTTTCATTATTTTCTGATTTTTATTTCCTTATTTTATTCTCTTCTAGGGAGAAGTTGAGGTGGTTGCTTAAGTTTGATAGAGTGCATTTTCCTGACCAGCTGCCATTTATGTTCTTAGATTTTGTCAGACTCATGTGCTATCTGTGCAGATAAAGAAGTTTTGGGCCAGTCAAAGATCTTAAAGATTTTTTTTTTAACCATTACATGTTGGTTACCATCAGGTGCAGGCTTCCAGAAGAAATACATCAGGATGAAGTTCGGGTTCAATACCTAGGAGTTAATCATCAGTGACTCTTCATCACTGGTGATCACTTCCTAACACAATTCTGGTTCATTAGACGGAATGTACAACTTGTGCAAACCATTTGCAACAAACTCTTCCAGTCTTCTTCCACTCACCAGATCATTACAAACTCCTATAATAAGAATGATGATTACTTCATCTGATGGTTTTGGTTATTTGGAAGGAAGAGAAACAAATTAGGTTTTGCTGGGGATTCAGCGTCACCTTCTAAAATAACGCAAAGCAGAAAAAGGGGATTCCATAGGAAAACTATTTGCCTTAATCCCCTTAATATCCACCAGTAACATTTAGTGATCTGAAATGATTGTTGTTAGTGATCTTTGTAAATCTTAGGGATTTTTGTGCTGTTTGGTTTGAGGGTGTTAGATTAAGATGCCAGACCGGGCACAGCATGGATTTCTGCCATAAAGTGGTAGCACTGATTCCTGTTTTCCTGATAACAAAAGAAGCTCAGGGGAATTATCTTTGTATTTTGGATGCCTAACCTACATAGCTAAATCTAAGAGAATATTCCCATTTTGTCTTCATTTCCTTCTCGTTCCCCTTCCCCATCATTATATGCTTAATTCATATTATGTCAAATTTGTGGATCATACATAGTGGCTTGTTAATTCAAGCATAGCTGGAAGCTTTTAGTGGTTATTTTTGGGCCATCTGGAAGATGAACTCTAATCTTAACAGACAGTATTTTAAAAGGACTGATGGACTCATTTTCCAAAGTTTAATTTGACAGAAGAGTGGTTTTATCTGTTGAAGTAATTAAAGCAGAATCTATTTGTTATCAGCTAACAATGTTGTTTAGCTAATCACTATAACTCTTCGATGCATTATGTTGCCCATATTGTGGCCATTCTGGCATTGCCTCTCTTCAAACATACCTTTTTTTTTTTTTTTTACAGGATATATTGCTTCCGCTCAGAGCATGCTGAACAGGAATATAACACGGAAACCTAACCAGGAAATCAGTCCACAGACCTCTGATGAATGTGGAGGTTTCAGAAGAAGAACGAAAAGCAAAACGGATCCTGAAAGGGACCCACAAGAAAGCTGAAGAGAGACTTTTTACAAGGGCTTGTAGTGATAGCATGAGAGGGAATCGATTGAAGCTGGAAGAGGGGATATTTGGACTGGGGATCAGGAAGAGATTCTTTCCAGTGAGGGTAGTGAGACATTGAAACAGGTTGCCCAGAGAGGTTGTGAATGCCACCACCCCCACCCCAGAGGTGTTTAAGGCAAGGCTGGATGAGACCTTGAGCAACCTAGTCTAGTGGAAGTCATCCCTGCCTATGGCAGGGAGGTTGGAACTAGACGATGTTTAAGGTCCCTTCCAACCATTCCAGGTTTCTATGAAACTATGATGCCATCTGACCAGAAATGATAAAAAGCTTTTTCCTTCTTAACTAAAAAGAAGTTGTTTCTACTATACTGCAATAATAAAAACATTGCACCCACTGCATGTTCCTTATCATGGCAAACCCCCCGCTTTTGAGAGAGCAAGCCCCTGTTTTGCACTGGAAGATCTCCAGAGGTCCCTTCCAACCCCACCATTCTGCTTAGTGTCTCTATGCTTATCAAAAGTATAACTTGCAAGAGATTCATGTAGGCTGATCTTTAGCACCTTTTGTGGAAAGGAGAATATTGGCTTTAATGTATGTTTACATTTCGCTAGTTGGAATCTTTCACAAACATATATTGAAGGTTTATTTTGGTGTCATACCTAAAGACATGCTGATGTATGGACACTAGCTTCTTCCCAGAAGTAGGGTTGGTGACATTAGCACATTCTTTTTCCCATTCTGAATTTCTCCCGAGCCTTACAACAACTACTGATGAAAGCAGCTGTGGAAGCTCCGTAACACCTACAGTTTGTAAATCAGCATTAAAATCAAATTAAAACTAGTCTTAAAATCAATACCTGGGTTACCTCCAAGAATTCTTAGTTAAAATCATAGGCTCATAGAATGGTTTGAGTTGGAAGGGACCTGAAATATCATCAAGTTCCAACTCCCCTGCCATGGCCAGGGACACCTTCCACTAGACCACGTTGTTCAAGGCCTCAGCCAACCTGGTCTTGAACACCTCCATGGAAGGGGCATCCACGACTTCCATGGGCAACCTGTTCAAGTGTCTTACCAGATGGTTGACTTCCTTCTGACTTCTCTCTCTCATGTACACCCAAAGACTTTCCAACTCTGCTGCTACCTTACGAGGAAAATTCTGTGTTTAGCTGTCATCCTCTTCTGGAAACTAAAAGAGTGAACGTCTCAAAAATTGAGTCTTTCAACTCTTTTAGACAACAGTTGTGTCACAGTGAGCATTGCTTAGTTTAGGTATCTTGGTTTCTTATGAATATATCCATGTTTATATATGTCTGTGGTTTGGAAAGAGATTTGTTTGAAGTTCGTAAGTTTTACTATGAGCTTAGTGAGGCAGCATCTGATTGGGATTTACTGGAGCAAATGTTAAGCAGAGAGAAGAGACTGACAGGTCTGCAGAGGTTCCATAGCTGTCTGAATTACTGTTAAGTCTCCAGCACTGACACGTCTCTAATTTAATACACATTTCAGTAGTTGCTGTGGTAATAAAATCTGAAATGCTTCATTCTCCTTTCATTGGAGTCACAAGGGGAACAAAAGAGATCTGTATCAGGATGAACACAGAGGTGTTCCTGGCCAACATGAAAGTGTTCTTTTATCTAACAAAAAAAAAGCCTAATTTTGTTGTTTTAGCAAGCTAGCTACTGCAGGCTGCCTTCTTTTTAAGCAAATGTGATGCTCTGACATAATTCTCCCTGTAGTTGGATGTTTACTGGCAAGCTGGCTTTCTGGAGGAGTACACCTTGGTTCTAAACTGCACATCTGAGCCCACAAGAGATAGACAAAAGATTGGGTGATGTTACCTGAGTCATAAATGAACACCCTTATTGTGGGAGCATTGGCTATCTGAGAGCATGCAGTGCCTCATTCATTCCTACCTGTGCTCTTGCTTTGTTTCACAGCTTCATAGAATAGTTTGGGTTGGAGGTGACTTCAAAAATTATCTAGTTCCAGCCACCCTGTCATGGGCAGGTACACTTTCCACTAGAGCAGGTTGCTCAAGGCCTCATCCAACCTAGCCTTGAACAACTACAGGGAGGGGGAATCCACAACCTCCCTGGGCAGCCTATTCCAGTGTCTCACCACTAATGAAATATTCCATCATAAACTTTTTTTTTTTTTCAGACTAAAGATTTCTTTAAAAGATTCCAGTGAAAAGTTCATAGCAATTATTGTTCATTTTCTGTAAAAGGAATGGCTTAGTGAACGACCTTTCTCCATAACAAACTGGTTGTATTTTCATCTTGAAGCACCAGAATTCAGTATGTGGCTGCTTCTTTTTCCTAGTTGGCTTTATGCATAGGTTTTATCATTAATAAGACCTTTTCTGATGTAGCTACAGATTTAAAAGGAAGATATCACATATTTACATTTCACTTCAAAACACTAAACCTCCTTCCAACCCCATCCAAAGCCTATCCTGAGCATAGGTCCCTTTAGGTCATAAACTAGGGAAAACTTTGCTCTGTAGGGGAGTTGGACTGGATGATGCCCAGAGGACCATTCCAACCCCCACCATGCTGGGATTCTGTGAAGGGAAAAAAGTGAGACTAAGAGAATTGATACAGAAGATGCTGGTAAACAGCGCTAACTTGGAGTAAAGATAGAAACTTCAGTTTAGAGGTTTCATATTGCTGTGATTCTGTGAAAAAGCCAGAGGAGAAAACTGCACAATTCAGCACAAAATCCACTGGAACACTCTCTGCAGCCTGGAAAGCAAATCACATCCTGGGCTGCATCAAGACAAGTGTGGCCAGCAGGTCGAGGGAAGTGATTCTCCCTATCTACTCCGCTCTGGTGAGACCCCACTTGGAGTACTGTGACCAGTATTGGAGCCCCTATTAAAAGAGGGATCTGGATGTGCTGGAGCATGTCCAGAGAAGGGCCACGAGGATGATCAGAGGCTGGAGCACCTCTCCTATGAGGACAGACTGAGAGAGTTGGGGCTGTTCAGTCTGGAGAAAAGAAGACTCTGAGGAGACCTTCTTGTGGCCTTCCAGTATCTGAAGGGGGCCTACAAGAAAGCTGGGGAGGGACTTTTTAGGATGTCAGGTAGTGATAGTACTAGGGGGAATGTATCCAAGCTAGAGGAGGGGAGATTTAGATTAGACATTAGGAAGAAGTTCTTCACCATGAGGGTGGTGAGACACTGGAACAGGTTGTCTACAGAGGTGGTGGAAGTCCCATCCCTGGATGTTTATAAGGCCAGACTGGATGTGGCTCTGGGCAACCTGATCTAGTGGAAAGTGTCCTTGCCCATAGCAGCAGAGGTTGGAACTAGATGATCCTTGAGGTCCCTTCCAACCATAACAGTTCTATGATTCTATGCTGTTCTCAGCCTCCTCCAAGAGCAGCACCTTCACAGCAGCCTCCAGCCCTCCCCAGGTTGCCAATTCCAAGTTAGGAAGAATCTGGGCCTGACTGATCATGACCTGGCCACTGATCAATTTTCTCATGCACATATGTCCATGGAGTCTGACTGCTCTGCTTGTGATCAGATACTATAATAGGTTACATCACAGTGACAGACTGGGGTCTGCGGAGTTTCCTTCCACACTGAAAAATGAATTAAGCAAGAGGATGGAGGCAGCCTAATCTTTTAATAATAGTCCTCTTAGATTGTGTTACAGACAAACTCTATTAAGTAAGAGATGCTTCTGATGAGCATGAGGACTAATCCGATCAGAAACCAAAGTCTGCACTGATCCTTGGGTGTCCCATGGCAGAGCAAGAAGCTTCATGTCTCCAGAATGTGCTAGGGCCTCCTCCTGACAGCATGTTGGAACAGTGACGGCACTTCCTAACAGCATGTTTGCTTATGGTTATGGTCTTGCTAGTTCTTTATCTCATTTTAATGTGTTTCTCCTGACTACTTCTTACCTCTCTTTCAGATCAGATCCCCAGCTCAACTTGTTGAACGGAGTATAACTTCCTTAAAATCAGTGCTAACAGCTGTTTTATAACCATATTGACTTACATGATAAAGTCAAATACCAATATCAGAATTGAAACTAAATTAATAGTCTCCTTCTCAGTTGAATCATATCTTTATTAATATTATTGGCAGTGCCAATAGTTCTGGATTTGGTCTTCTGAGGAGCAAGATGCCAGGCGAAAAGCACTTGTTTTCAGAGTAAGAAAGGTCTTTAGAACTGCCAGAAGTCCCCTTTCTAGTTTCATCCATGCTTTTAAAAATTATTTGCTATCTGAATTTTCTTTCTTTAGTGCTGTCACAGGAAAACCATCTCCACGTTTGCAGTATGTTTGCACATGCATGTACCTATGGATGCTACCAGTCGCTATCTAAAGCACCTTTAAAGTCTACCTGCCTGCAAATGTCAGGTTAGTACCTAGAATGAACATCTTGCTGGGCATCCTGGCCTGCTCCTCACTCTGAGGAGGACTTATGACTTGTGAGCAGAAGAAGTGTTCTAGTCTATGTGCTGGGAACAGGAGTGGGATCAGGAGAGGACACAGACAAGCAGGCGACTCAGTCCCTTAGAGGCAATGCAGAGTGAGAAGCAGCAGCAGAGTTGCCAGTAGCAGGTTTGAAAGCTGAATACAGATAGGTTGGTGCCTGCCTTCCCTACTTCTGTCTCCTAGCCTTCTTTTCCCCATCCTCCCATGCTGAAATTACCGTAACCCACTTTCAGGGCAGACAGTGACTTTCTCTAACTGGCTGGTTGTTTCAGAACAGCTTCATTGTATGAATATAAAGCAAAAGTTATTAAAACTCTTCCTTCTTTCCACTTCCCCCTCCTGCTGCTTCCTCTTTTAAAGCTTGGCGTAGAGTTAAGCCTTTAAAACGAGCACACCTTCTCCCCAGCCACATCCTGCTCCCATTCCTACACCTCCCATCCCTGCCCTGGTGCTGCCCTCAGCATGCAAATCAGGAAGTTTTCTGAGAACCTTTTCTTGTAAAAGCCTAAATTGTTCCCACCAGTTTATCAGGTCGTGTCTTCAACAGCCTCCATCATTCACAGATGTTCAGTTCTAAGAAGGAAATATACTGATAGCACAGAGCAGTTATTGTGGTTTTCAGTTATTTATGTCAAGCACTGGAACGTCTTGTGTGCTATGAGACTCTCTCTGCTTACAGATGCAAATCCCTTCTTTCGCTCCTTCCCTAGTTTGTCCTTCATTAGTATCCAGAAGGTTCAGCAATGGCCCAGGATCCTTTAGTTTTATGCACTGCAAGCAAGAAGGTACCCCTCTGAGAAAATAAATATAAGTAGAATTCTGAAAGCTTTACACTTGCAACCATTTTACATTTCCAGATGTGCAATAAAGGGGATATGAATGGTAGCTGTTGGATATAGATGGGAATTTCTCACCTCACAAGACTGCTAATCTAATTTTTATTAATGAATCTTATTGCTAATAAAATGCTCTTGATTAGATGATGCAGACTGGAGTCTTTTTTTTTTTTCTCTACTAGAAATATTACTGATGTTTGCTGGGATGAATTACTGAAACGTTTGCTGTTGTCAGCTGTCTGCAGCAAAATCATGCAGAAAGTGACATCTTAGCTAGACAGTTTCAGATCAAGCACTGCAGGACACAGGCTCTTTGCTGAAGACAGGTTATTTTATTTTATAAAATAAAATTTTACATACACACACACACATCTATATGATATACAAGTCTGTACATATGTATGCATAAAGACAATCAAAAGCAAGAACATTCATTGGAATTCTATTTACAAAGCACAATAAGACTCTTTACAGTGAGGGTGGTGAGACACTGGAACAGGTTGTCCAGGGAGCTTGTGGATGCTGTCTTCAGAGGTGTTCAAGGCCAGGCAGGATGACGCCTTGAGCAATCTGCTCTAGTGTAAGATGTCCTTGCCCATGGCAGGGGGGTTGGAGCTGGATAATATTTAAACTCCTTTCCAACCCAAACCATTCTGTGAATCTATGAAACCACATATAGATGGCATCTGAAGTAGTCCAACATCTCAGTAAATTAGGAGCAATAGTGCAGGAAATGGAAGGAAATCAGACTTAACTGCCCTGAAATTAAAAACTTTCTCTTTGGAGGGCAAGGATTTGCCCTCAGAGCAGTGCCAGCCATTCTATACAGTGCTCAGATGCAGGTATCTCAGTGGCACAGCACTATAAGGAACGGTACGCAGTCTGTTCACCCTCTAGTAGAATTTATCAAGGAGAGAATAAATAATGTGATGGGGAAATAAAAAACAGCAAACAAAACAAAACACAGACAGGCACATTTCCTCCTGTGGTGCAAGCTCATCCTTTTCATAAAATGAGAGGGTTAGGGTAGGAGAAGTGGAACATCTTGCTGCTGAACAAATGCTTTTGAGGTTTGTTATATATCATCCTAAAGCAATGGCAGAAAAGTCTGTGTTTTGGCATAACAATACTGGAAGACACACTTCAGATGTGTTTGTTCCCTCTAGATGTATACCTAGGTGGGGTATGAATGATTCCATTTTGCCTGTTCTATTCAGCCTAACATAAAGAAGGTAGATCAGCTTATTGGAAGTTTATTTCAATGTGATCATGATGTCTGTTCTTCACAGAATCCCAACATGGTGGGAGTTAAAAGGGACCTCTGGACCATCTTTCCTGCTGAAGCAGGGTCACCCAGAGCAGGTTGCACAGGATCACAATGTCCAGGAGGATTTGGATCTCTCCAGAGTAGGAGACTCATAGCATATCTTCAGTGATACACTTTTAAAACCAAGGTCAGACCTCATCTAGAATAACTACACTGGTCTTCCAAATTGAAGGAAAAATAAATCAAAATTTGCCCTGAGTGCAAAGAAGGTCTCTTTGGGTGACCGAAGAAATGGAAAGCTTCTCTGGCAACTGTGGACTGCAGAAGATTGGCTCATTGAGTCTGGCAGAGCCCCACAAAAGGGTAAGAATTGCTTTTCAGTGCACACTGGTATGGTGAGCATATGGACCAGAACTGAAAAATTTGTATTGGCACAAGAAGAAATGTTCAAAAGTTGGAACTGGATGAAGACAGAAATAAAAAGATTTCTAGCTCTGTAAGCACCAAAGCTGTGGAAAATGGCTGAATCACAAGAAGAAAACACACAACATGCTTGTGTGCAGTCGGAGGGATTAGTGGTGATAGCCATGGATGTCCCATTTCAGCCTTACCTTCCTATAATCCCTGCTGCTTTTAATGTTTATTAATCAGCTATCAGTGTCTTTTGCTCCAACTTCTTCTTACAAATATCAGGAATGTATTTGGCCTCAATGATAGTCAGTCTCCTCCTGTCAATTGAAGGAAGGGTTGCACTTGGGGTCTCTTGGAACTCCCAGGTCTTCATGAGTTTAGATACATTCAGGCATCTGGGTTGTTTACCCTTAAACCACACATTCAAAACTCAAAGCTTTCATAACATGGAGAGTTAACCTGGGGACTTTATCTGCTACATGCTAGAGGACAGGCTGAGGAAAATATCAGGTACCCAGTGCTTAATCAAAACTTAGGCAGAGGATGTTAAGTTGGCACATCTGTTCTGAAATTAAACTAGACACAGAGTCATACATCATTTTGTTTATCCTTTGTTGATTTTTAGACATCTCCATCTGAATTCCTAATCATGCAGGTGATGAATATGTAAAAGTCAGTTGTCTTGTAGATGTGATAATGGCCTGAAGGTATAACAGCATCCACTACAGCAGAGCAGCTCATGTCTTGTTAGACTGTCTGCGGAAAAAAACCTGCCACAGTTTTGGTCTCACCAGATCAACAGAAAAGCAAGATAACTTGTAGTTATCTATAGGGCTTGTAGTGATAGAAAGAGGGGGAATGGATTGAAGCTGGAGGAGGGCAAATTTAGACTGGATATTTGTAAGAAATTCTTTACAGGGAGGGTGGTGAGATACTGGAACAGGTTGCCCTGAAAAGTCATGGGTGTCCCTTCCCTGCAGGTGTTCAAGGCCAGGTTGGAGGAGGTCTTTAGAAACCTGGTCTAGTGGAAGGTCCCTGCCAATGATCTTTAAGGTCCCTTCCAGTTCAAGTTGTTCTATGATTCTATTATGATTCTATGATAAGGAAGAAAATATCTGAGCAATATTTCATTTGAATGTGAGGCACAGAAGCAACAACTTTGCTGTACCTTTAAAAGACACTCTGTGCCAATAACTAGAAAATGTCTTGATCAAGCAGCTCTGATTTTCTAATCCTTGTTTTTCCTGTATGAATCTCTTCCAGCTTCAGTCCCTTGCCCCTCATCCTAATCATCGCAAGCCCTTGTTAAAAAGTCCCTCCCCAGCTTTCCTGTAGGGTCTCCTTATGGTGGGATGTATATTGAAGAAAACACTTCATTCTGTAAAGGCCTGTTCCCTTTTGCCCCTCAGATTCAGACTAAGAGCTTAAACTTGTCTTATTTGAGTGGCAAGATTGAAGACGCATTCTGCTTTCCTGCCAGCTAGCCTCAGTCAGCCAACAAGCCTGTACTGGCATTCCAGTACCTAATTTTGCATTGTCTGGTCATCAGACACACTCCAACACTTGTCTTCCATAGTTTCAGAGATCTCAGAAAAGCACAAGGTGTATCACTAAATGCAAACTGCTTCTAGAACTATCACAGGGACTTCTATAGCACATACAAGTTGCTAGAGGTAATTGTATGAAAATAAACCTTCTGCTAGTTAACTCCAGAGCTAATGCTGTCCAGCCAAAGCAGAAGAAACATCATGTCAGCATACTTGCCTTGCACTTGACTGTAAGTACAAGGAATATTCAACTTTGGTGATCCCTTTAGTTAATTTTATTATTGGTTTTCTTCCACCATTTTTTTGATCAAATCCACAAAAAGTGCATCACATCTCTTGGTTATTTATTTCCCTCCCTACCTCTACCATTCTGTGAGTCTGTGATTCTCTGAACCTTTCTTCATGGAGCCTGTGATGTAAGCACACGCATAAAGCCAAAAAAAACCCAAACCCCAAAAACATCTGAGGTGAGAACACAGGAGGAAAAGCAATGCTGATGAGATGAGCACAGTGAAATGCTGATGCAGGAGATGTTGGTATTACACTCTGTGGCAGGTGCATTGTGCTTTGCAAGCTGTGATGTGCTGACCTAAAGGTCATGTGGACCAAAAGCTAAACTACCTATTTCAGTCATAGTGATGGGAATAAGCATGTTACAAAAAAAAAAAAAAAAAAAAAAAAAAAAGTAATGCATGGACCTGTCTTTCTAGCACAACCTGCATATCAGTTGAATAGTTTTGCCTTCAACAAGGTAAGAAGTGTGACCCTCAGAACATTATTGCTTTTCTTTGACTAATATCTTTTGGAAATCATAGAATCATAGATTCATAGAATGGTTTGGGTTTGAAGGGACCTCAAAGATCATCTAGTTCCACCCCCCCTGCCTTGGGCAGGGACACCTTCCACTCAAGACCTCATCCAGCCTGGCCTTTAACACCTGCAGGGAGGGGGCATCCATAACCTTTCTGTGTGATCAGTTCCAGTGTCTCACCACCCTCACTGCAAAGAGGCTTGATCAAGACATTTTCTAGTTATTGGCACAGAGTGTCTTTTAAAGGTACAGCAAAGTTGTTGCTTCTGTGCCTCACATTCAAATGAAATATTGCTCAGATATTTTCTTCCTTATCATAGAATCATAATAGAATCATAGAACAACTTGAATTGGAAGGGACCTTAAAGATCATTGGCAGGGACACCTTCCACTAGACCAGGTTTCTAAAGACCTCCTCCAACCTGGCCTTGAACACCTGCAGGGAGGGAGTATCCATGACTGTTCTTTGCGATCAGTTCCAGTGTCTCACCACCCTCACTGGAAAGCATTTCTTTCTAATATCCAGTGCAAATCTACCCTCATAGATTAGGAGTTACCTGGACTGGTTAGAAGATGAGAAGTACATTTATACATGATGAGATCCTTTCCTTGGCTACCCTTTGTAATGGAATAGAGTAATTAGAATCACAGAATAGTTTGGGTTGGAAAAGCTCTCTTATATCATCGAGTCCAATTATTCACCTAACACCACATCCCGAACTGCCATGTACACCCATTTCTTGAACACCTCCAAGGTGTTGAGTTCGCTCTTGATGTTTTATTTCCTTCAAGAAAGTGTGTAGCATAGCTTGGAATAAGGAATTGCTTCATACATTAGTACATTCTCTTTAGAGGTATGAGATAAAGATTCATATTCTTGAATTATTCAAATATCTGGAGGTGGAAAATCTGATTGTACTGACTAGGCTAACCATTGACTGTTCATCTAAGCCACTCTCCTCATCCTCTCCTTTCACGGATTTACAGATTCCTAAGGTGGTTTGGGTTGGAAGGGACCTTAAAGGTCATCCAGTTCCAACCCTGCTGCCTTTGGCAAGGACACCTTCCACTAGATCAGGTTTCTAAAGGCCTCATCCAACCTGACCTTGAACACCTCCAGTGAGGTGATTTTACCTGTGTTTTCTGAAACCATTGTCACAGTTTTACAGTCACTGATAGGTCACCACTTAACTTTTGTGAGAACTTTTTTTTCTTTTCTTTTTGTTTAAAAATATCCTGGCTAAGTTTAGCAGTTCCATGTGTAACCTGATTGTTATGCAGTGTAGTGCTTGCACTGAGATTGTGTTCATTTATATCACTAAAAAGAGGCATAACAGCTTAAAAATAGAATAAAATATGTTAAATCAACCACAGTGTAAATCTGTGGCCATCATATGAAATGATGACAGCCCAATATGCCTTGTTTTGTCTAGTATCTTTCAGTACAGGTGGAAGATGTTAGAAAGTAAAGTTGCAAAAATTTAATTCATTGGCCACATGTTGGTCTAGAAATATCTAGAAATATAGAGGGTAGGTTTAGACTGGATATTAGAAAGGCATTCTTTATGGTGAGGGTGGTGAGATGCTGATACAGGTTGCCCAGGGAGGTTGTGGATGCTCCCCCAGGAGGTGTTAAAGGCCAAGCTGGATGAGGCTTTGAACAACCTGATCTAGTGGAAGGTATCTCTGCCCATGACAGCTCTGGTGATTGGAACTAGATGATCTTTAAGGTCACCTTCAATTCTAACCATTCCATAACTCTATGAATCATAGAATCTTGAAGGTATTTTGCAGGCTAAATGATTCCTTGATTCTATGAGTTAAAGCTGTCCTTTTGCTTAAGGATATCTCTCTTTCTTTATTATAAACAAATGTAAATTGCAAATAGTTATGTATGAAAATAGTATCATGAAGCAATATCTAACGACTGATGTCAACTTCTTCATCCTCTTCAGTGTTTCTTCTCATCTCCCTGCATGCTCTAGCTGGCATTCTAATTTGGGAGCCACAGTTATTTGCTGTATTTCTGCTAATTTGTGTGAGATATTTGTGTGCACAAAAACTTTGGAGGTCAAGACTTTCTTAAATGGGTCTGATTGGGCTGAATCTGTGCTATTTCTGATCCTGACTGAGTGGCATCAGCAGGTCTCAGGATCAGGCACAGTGCTTAATGTATGTTTTACAGCAGTGCTTCTGTAAAGCTATTAATTGAAACTATTTGTAGGACCTGTGCAGAGCAAGGCTTGGTACTGATGATGAATGGCTCCATTGTACTAGGTCATTATGGTCCTAAGTAATTTTGTTGGTTGGTACTTTTCATTTTATACCTGAAATCAAATAAAAATGATGAATTGCAGAGAAATGAAAAAAAGTATAATTGGCACAATAGGTTATTACACCCTATGATTGGAGGTAATGAATTGCAGCAGGAATTAGAGACAAAGGTATACCAGTTAAACTGAATTGAATCTGCCTGAGGAGTGAAATAGATATTTCTGTCAGACTATAATCTTCAGAGGTTATCCAAAGATGGTACAGAATCCACAGACCACGCAGCTTTAAACTGATAGTGTTCAACTGGCTTGGCCCCACAGGTTAGGTTGGCAACAAGCATTAGGTCATTATCAGTGTGAGCAAGTTGCAAAATCAAACCAACCAAAACCAGCCCTGCCCAAACCTGATCAACAGCCTCATCAAATTTGTGCTTTTCTACAGTCTGTTTTGGAAGACTCATCAGACCAAGTCAGTCCTATCCAGGTTTAGGGTTCAGGCACAGATGTGCATGGAGAATTGTGGTCAACGGCTGAATGTCCTAATAGAGACCAGTGACAAGTGGTGTCCCTCAGGGGTCAGTACTGGGACTGGTGCTTAATATCTTTGTTAGCAACATGAACAGTGGCGTGGAAGCACCCTCAGCAAGTCTGTGGATGACACCAAGCTGTATGGTGTGGTTGACACGCTGGAGGGAAGGACAGGCTTGGAGGTGGGCCCATGCCAACTTCATGAAGTTCAACAAGGCTAAGTGCAAGGTCCTACACCTGAGTCAGGGCAATCTCAAGCATAGAGATAGGCTGGATGAGGAATGGCTTGAGAGCAGTGTGGAGAAGGACTTGGGGATGTCAGCTGATGATAAACTCAAAATTAGCTGACAATGGTCACCAACAGCTCAGAAGACCAACCGTGTCCTAGGATGCATTGAAAGGAGGGTGACTGGCAGGACCAGAGAGGTGATGTTGCCCCTCTACTCTGCTCTTGTGACACCACATCTGGAGCATTTCATCCAGATCTGGTGCCCCCAACATAAGGAGGACACAGAACTGCTGGAATGGGTCCAGAGGAGACCATGAAGATGATCAAAGGGCTGCAGCACCGCCCTTATGGGGACAGGCTGAAAGAGGTGGGGCTGTTCAGCTTGGAGAAGAGAAGACTTCAGGGAGACATGAAAGCAGCATTCCACTATCTGAAAGAGGCCTACAAGAGAGATGGAGAGGGACTTTTTACCAGGGCTTGTGGTGATAGGACAAGAGGGAATTGATTGAAGCTGGAAGAGGGGAGATTTAGACTGGGTATTAGGAAGAAATTCTTGACAGGGAGGGTGGTGATACATTGGAACAGGTTGCCCAGGGAGGTTGTGGATGCCTCACCCCTGGAAGTGTTCAAGGACAGGCTGCATGAGCAACCTGGTCTACTGGAAGGTGTCCTTGCTCTTGGCAGGGACTTTGGAACTAAATGATCTAAGGTTCATTCCAACCCAAACCATTCTATGATTCTGTGTCCTAAGGATCCATGTTCAGTATCACTTCATATGCTCAGAGTATTGAAAACAGGAATTAGCAAGCTGGCTAATGATGTGGTCATTATTCAGAGTAAACTAGATGTTTCAGTAAAAGGAATGAGCATCCTCTTCTTACCCCCTTGCCCCTCCCTTTTTCAGTGAATGCACTAAGGTTGAAGACTGTATTCTATAAAATCCCTGGTACCTATAACTGAAGCAGCAGTAGGACCCATTTGATATCTCATCACTTGTGAATGATTGTATCATTCAGAGATACAATAGGATCTGAAATGATTGGTTTGCATCTTTTCAGTGTTTTATCACATTCTTGTCAGTATGTATTTGTAAGGAAAAGACCATAAGAATTCTTGAAGCAGATAAGGCAAAACAATGCTTTAAAAAGTTAGTGACAAAAAGAATTGATTTTTATTTGGGGTCAAAGGAAGTGAATTGTGCTTCCCATGTTGACAGCTGGCACCTGTTACATAAGAGATTTCCTTTCTTAAATATCCAGAATGCTTTATTCATACACGTACACTCTCCCCTAGCAAATATATTCATTTGCAATCTAACAGAGGCATAAGAATCATCTTTTTATCCAAATTTTTTTTGTCTTCTAACTTTCTAAACAAGCTTTAGAAATAAGGCCCTTGCAGCTCTTACCAAGGAGCCTGTTAGCTAGCTTTTGTTTAGACTCTGAGGAATTTGCTTTTCTTTTTTTTTTTTAATCCATTAAAAGTAATAGTAAAAAAAAAAAAGAAAATAAAAACAAACCAGCAAGGCAACCCTCTGAATAAATTCACTCTAGAAGCTGTAAAAGTTTGAATCCACAGTACAAAAGAGAATGTTGCAAATGGAGGGGTCATTGAATGTTAATAAGCCTGGCACATCAGCTTGCTGCAGCTCTTTGCAAGCCCTGTGATTCAAAAAATTCGCCTTGAAGCTTGCACATAATTTTGCCATGTAACTTACTGTTAATACTGGAATTCCCTTACAGACCAAGAGACCAAGTCATCTGAGCAGCAGCCTTGAAAACACTTTCATTTCTGATGGTAGTTGTTTTTGTTCCTGGGTCACTTTTTTTCCCCTCTGATTTGTTACCATGATATAATCTTAGTCTCTTCCCTCTGTGTCTCCCACTATCTTCAACAGGTATTTCCCAGTTAAACACAAAACTTATTGCATTTTTTTGTATTTCAGCCCTTTGTATTTCAGTTTATGGCTAATATTTCTTTTATGTCTATTAAAATGCTACAGATTTATTGTGGGGTTTTGTTTTGTTTGGAGTTTTTTTTTGTGGGTTTTTTCCCATTTATTTTAATATGCAGATTGCATTTCTGCTTCAGCTTTTTCTTTTTCACTACAGCTTTTCTGCACCTTGCTTGCTTTTTAAAAGCTTTCTTGTCCTAACCTTGCCCAACAACTTCTAACTACACGCTATCTCCTGCGATGGAATCTTGAATGTCTCAGATCAATTCAACTAGAGAAGACTAGATTTGGGTTGGACATTAACAACTTCTTTGCTATGAGGGTGATGGAATACTGGAACAAGTTGCCCAGGGAGATGGTGGAGGCCCCACCCCTGGAGACACTTAAGGCCACGTTGATGTGGCTCTGAGCAACCTGATCTAGTTGGAGACGTCCCTGCTGACTGCTGAGAGGTTGGACAAGATGACCTTTGAGGGTGCCTTCCAACCCAGCACATTCTACAAATCTGTGAAATTACCACCAAGTTGAAGGTTTACACAGTCTTTGGGGTTTTCTAATTAGTCCATTGACCGTAACAAAACAAAACACAAAACCAACAAACCAACCAAAACAAAACAGGCAAACCAAACCAAACAACCAAAACAAAACCCCAAGCAACACAGAATGGAAGGAAAACACAGAGAAGATGCAGCAATGAGTTCAATTTCAGCAGTAACACATTTTTATATCTCTTTGGTTATGTTTTTCTGCTGGGTGAGGAATACATCTACTAATTGGGAAAATAAACCAGGAAATTTGGAAAAATGTTTCCTTATGAATTTAAATGGAACTCTTGTGTATATTATTTCTAAAGACCCTGAACAAATAACATTTACTTTTCTTTCATCCCTTCTCATGAATTTTAATTGTGTGTGTGAAGGGGCATAAAATACAAAACGCTAAGCAAACAAATAAATCAAGCACTTAGACAATGAAATATTAGTTTAATTGGCATTTAAAAGCACCTTGCAAGACTGAGATGTGTATGCCTTAGTCTCAGACTTGGAAATGAGTGTGCATCCAAGTGAGGTGTAATGTCTTGCACAAAATAATGTTTCAGAAATGTTACAAGACTGGAAACACAAAACCCGGGCTTTAACCTCTGTGGAAAGGTAAGTGAGGAGTTCTGCAATTTAATTTCATGTTGACATACTAAACCCTTCCTTCCTCTCTCCCCCTGTCTGATAGGCTGTCTTGCATGTCAGTGATCACATGTTCCTATGGCACCTTTAACAACAGTCTGAAATTCTGAAAAATAAGTTATTCTCCTTGAAAACATAGTCTGAGATATAAGCATATCAAAGGAACTTGAAGTAAAATAAGTTCAGCTGCCCAACTTCTGTCAGAAACACATTTCATCTTTATTTGCTCCTCTCCAGCAGATAGCTGAGCACAGGGAGGGAAGATAAACACTCGTGTCTTCTCAGCAGACTATCTCAACCATGACCATGAGGGATTGCCTAGAGGCATGAAAAATGTGAAACAAAGCATCTCTTCAATCTTTGTCTCTTCTACAACCACCACTTAGCGCAAATTTCTAGCATGAAGCTCTTCATGAAGTTGACTTTTCAGGTGAGGACTGGACTGACAACAATTTGCCTTTCTCAGCCCACTGGACAAGCACCTGTCAGGAGATAACAACATTTGATAGCTATTTGGAACTTCTCTAGTGTTTTGTAACTCCACACCCACTGTCATGAAATTGCAGAAGGTTAAAATGAAAAAGCCATATTGTGTTACAAATTGCTGTCCTACTGCATCAATGCATTTCTCTCAGCCAGCGTCTCTCTAGTTGTTAAAAATCTCCTCAGCTCTCGTTAACTGCAGCAGGTCCTCAACTTCAGAAACTTCCAAGCATAGGCTTCCACCTCTCACCAGAACTGGGTTTCAAAGTCTGGCTGCAGCTATAGCACACACCAAAAAGCATGGCCATCGAAAAGCAGCATGTATCAGGCAAAATACTTCCAAAAAAGTCATTTATACCTTTCTGCCTGGCTAGGAAGAAGGCTACGGGTGGGAGATGGCAAACAGTCCTGGTCTTCTGCAATAGAATCATAGAATCATAGAATCAGTCAGGGTTGGAAGGGACCACAAGCATCATCTAGTTCCAACCCCCCTGCCATGGGCAGGGACACCTCACACTAGATCAGGCTGGCCAGAGCCCCATCCAACCTGGCCTTAAACACCTCCAGGGATGGGGCCTCAACCACCTCCCTGGACAACCCATTCCAGGCTCTCACCACTCTCATGGGGAAGAACTTCTTCCTCATGTCCAGCCTGAATCTCCCCACTTCCAGCTTTATTCCATTCCCCCTAGTCCTATCACTACCTGATAGCCTAAAAAGTCCCTCCCCAGCTTTCTTGTAGGCCCCCTTCAGATACTGGAAGGCCACAAGAAGGTCACCTTGGAGCCTTCTCTTCTCCAGACTGAACAGCCCCAACTCTCTCAGTCTACATTTTAAACTACACAACATTGATATAGCCATCAAAAAGAAAGAGCATATTTGGGCAGAGCCTGAAAGGTAGATTTACACAGGAGAGGTGCTTGAGAACTGGAGGAAAACCAATGTCATTCCAGTCTTCAAAAAGGGCAAGAAAGAGCTTCTAGGAAACTATATACAGACCAATCAGCCTCACCTCCATCCCTGGAAAAACAATGGAGCAGCTTATTATGGAGGTCATCTCTAGGCATTTGGAAGAGAAGAAAGTTATCAGGAGTAGTCAGCATGGATTCACCAAGGAGAAATCCTGCTTGACTAACCTGATAGCCTTCTATGATGTTGTAACAGAACGAGTAGATGCAGGGAGACAAGTGGATGTAGTCTACCTTGACCTTAGTAAGGATTTTGATACTGTATCCTGTAACATCCTTGTGAGCAAGCTCAGGAAGTGTGGGATAGAAGAACAGACAGTGAGATGGATTAGGAGCTGGTTACACAATAGAGTCCAAAGAGTGGTGGTCAATGGTGCCAAGTCGTAACTAGTGGTGTCGTCCAGGGATCAGTACTGGGTCTGGTCCTGTTCAGCATCTTCATCAATGACATTGATGAGGGGACTGACAGACAGACAGAGTCTGCTCAGCAAGTTTGCTGATGATACCAAAGGTTGGGAGGCTTGGCTGATACACCTGAAGGCTGTGCAGCAATTCAGCCAGACTTGGATAGACTGGAGAGCTGAGCAAAGAGGAACCCGATGAGGTTCAACAAGGATAAGTGTAGAGTCCTTCACCTGGGAAGGAATAATAAAGTGCACCAGTACAGGTTAGGAGGTGGTCTGCTGGAGAGCAGCCCTGTGGAGAAGGACCTGGGAGTCCTGGTGGACAACAAGCTATCCATGGGACAGCAATGTGCCCTTGTGGCCAGGAGAGCCAATGGGATCCTGGGGTGTATTAAGAAGAGTTTGACCAGCAGATCTAGGGAGGTTCTCCTCCCCTGCTACTCTGCCCTAGTGAGGCCACACCTGGAATATTGCATTCAGTTCGGGGCTCCCCATTTCAAGAGAGGCAGGGATCTACTTGAGAGAGTCCAATGGATGGCTACAAGGATGATTAAGGGTCTGGAGCACTGCCTTAAGAGGACAGGCTGAGGGACTTGGGGCTGTTTAGTCTGGAGAGGAGACGACTGAGAGGGGATCCAATAAATGTATATAAATACCTGAGGGCTGGGTGTCAAGAAGGAAGGGGACAGGCTCTTCTCACTTGCTCCCTGTGATAGGACAAGGAGCGATGGATGTAAACTGCAGCACAGGAGGTTTCACCTCAGCACAAGGGGGAACTTCTTTACTGTAAGGGTCACAGAGCACTGGAACAGGCTCCCCAGAGGGGTTGTGGAGTCTCTGTCTCTGGAGACTTTCAGGGCCTGTCTAGATGCATTCCTCTGTGACCTGAGCTAAATTGTATGGTCCTGCTCTGGCAGGGGGGTTGAACTCAATGATCTCTTTGTGTCCCTTCCAACCCCTAACCTCCTGTGATCCTGTGAACTGCTTCTGTCAGAATTTCTGGGAACACAGACAACTATTTTTTCAGTCTGCCCAGAAATTCACAAAGTAGAAAAGTGTGTTTGAACATAAGCAGAAAGTGTTTGGACATAATGAGGAAGTTCTTCACAAAGAGTGTGGTAAAATACTTGGAACAAGTATTTCGCACACAACGCACTCAGGGATGTGGTTGAGGTTCTGTTCCTGGAGACCGTAGAGATCAGACTTGATGTGGCTCTGGGCAGCCTGATCTAGCTGAAAGTGTCCCTGCTGTCTGCAAGGGTGTTGGACAAGATTACCTTTGAGGGTCCTTTCCAACCCAATGCAATCCGTGAGTCTGTGATCCTGGAGTACTGTGCTGTTGTAGAGGGGTAGCACTGATGGCCAGGAGAGCAGATAATGTGCTGGGGTGGTGTATTTCTCATGATATGAGCTTCTTGATTGCCACTGGAAGGAAAGCTTGCAGGAATGGAGGTGTGCAGTCTTGTCTGCAGAAGACAAAGAATAATGTGCAGGTATTCGATGGAATGGGAACAACAAACCTGTCTGAAACATTCTCAACAAGGCAGCACTCTGGGAGCTTATTAAAAAGGAGGTAAAGCAACCAAACCTATTTTTACAATAGCTACAAGTCACTAGAGTTGAAGCTGTTGAAAAGAAGCAAGTGGAGGAGAGCATGGTGCTGTGCATGTGTCAGGCTGGATCCTGGAAGAAAGAGCAAAGCTACTTAGCTCAGCCTGTTTGCTCCGCACTTGGATCTCCTGAAGCCCAATTCCTAGGCTAATCCTTATTTTTGAAGAGGTGCTTCCAGTAGCTTTGTGGGATGGACAATGGATCTTTTTTTTTTTTTTTTTTTTTGATCTGTGATCCACTTCTAATGTGTTCCTAAACTCTGCTGGACCTTTCTGCTGACAACAGCTGTAATTCAACACCATCCTGACCTCCTGGAGGGAGGGTCACATAAAAAGAAATCAATATTTACATTGCAGTAGCAGCATTGGGGAGTTTTGCTAGCCCCTTTCACACTCCATAAAACATAACAAAAGTGAGGTGATTATTGTGCCAATAGCATGGTTATGTTAAGGGAGAGATAGATGACCATCTATTGGAAGGCTGACCTGGTGAAGGATAGCAATATGAAAATTAAGAAAGGGAGAAAGGGACTTGTGCTGTAACTGAAGAAAATAGCAAACACTGATTTCTCCTTTAGCTAAATATACCATCTTCTCGTTTATTCTTTTTAAACAGGAAGAAGCAGCTCAGTTGTCACATCAGATGATGAAATGAAGTTTTTTCTTCCCTGCCTAAATCCTCCATCTGGTAGCAATGTCAGTGCATTGTGATAATAAATATACTCCTGCTAAAAGGTCCCTGACATCTCTCTACAGGAACTCTCTGTCAGATAAAGTTCAAATTTTGATAATTTAGCTAAGAGAATCTCTTAGGCAGAATTAAAGAACATTGTCATTCTTTCTTCCATCAATGTTGCTTAACAATTTCTGCAGTTATTTTGAGGCCTAGAACACTTCAAACTATGTCTTGGCTTCGTTAGCCCTTAGTTACTGTAACTGATGGGCATGTTACCTGAATGTCAGCTGACAATCATTTCTCTGAGCCTTGAAGCTTTTGCTTTACTCCATAGCTAATGCAGCTGTGGTTTATAAATATACTATTCAAATAGTAGTAGATGGTAGATGTTCATAAATATACTATTCAAATAACAAAATGAAGGTGTGCCAGTCAATTTGCAAGCCCTCCAGCCCCTGAAGTCTGTTCAGCTCAGGGTGAAGGGCTCTGCATACAAAGTCAGTCAGTGCCTGTCTCCCTCCACTTCTATATTTAATTGAGAAATAATGACTCAAAGCAGAGATTAAAGATTCAAATTGTGGTCCATTTAACTGGAAAGCAGCCCATGTTATTTATGACATTTAATTTTTACTTTAAGATACAAGCAAAGGCTTCTGCTAAGTGTTTCTACATAGCACAGCTGTAAATCCTTGTTTATCTGCTGTGCCGCAGTTTGTGTGTCTGTCTTTCTTGTCGTGTTGTGATTACTAAGGAATGGGTTTCCTCTTTATTTCTGAGAGCTCTACAGTGCTGGCATTTATCAAGAGAAGACACACAGCACAGCCTGGCATAAATAATGGCAGTGAGCCAAGTTCAGATGAGGTGGTTGCCAGCACAACGCCATTGAAGTCAGAGGAATTACAGCAGGACTGAGTTTGGCCCTTGGCTTGGGTTATGGAGGACTCTAACATGACAGTTTTCAGTAATGCATCAGCTGTCTGAGGGGTTCAGGGCTGGGTTTGCTTTCTGGCTGAACACTGTATTTGAGTTATTTCAGGTACAGAAGCATGGATCCCTTCATCTTTTGCCTTGTAGTGGTAAGACAAGGGGAAATGGATTGAAGCCAGAAGAGGGGAGATTTAGACTGGTTGTATTAGGAAGAAATTCTTGACAGTGAGGGTGGTGAGACACTGGAACAGGTTGCTCAAGGAGATCATGGATGCTCACTCCCTGGAAGTGTTCAAGCTTAGGTTGGATGAGTCCTTGAGCAACCTGGTCTAGTGGGAGGTGTCCCTGCCCACAGTAAGGGGCTTGGAACTAGGTCCCTTCTAACTCAAACAGTTCTATGAATCTATGAAACTTCTGCTCAGTGGAGCGAATGGATGTCTTGTTAGTGGGCTACTTCCACATTTTGTGTTCTCTGTTATCTGATATGAGTCCTAAATAACTCAATTTCATGAAATGGCATGACAATAACACTGGGATCCAGTAAGTTCCTGGGAAAAAGCACTGTGCTGAACATTTTGTGAGCTTTCTGTTCTGGTCTTATATATAATATATTGCATTTTAAGTGATAAGATGGTGCCTGTTTCCTGAATGCAAAGATTTTTTTTTGTACTGTCACCAGAGATCTGTAAACACCACTGACTTAATGGTGCCTGTTTTGTTCTTGCTGGCTGTGGGATGGATCCATATGTAGTAATCAGCCTCCTGGATAAAGAATAGATGAGTAAATAACTTGTATTGAACAAGGGCAGAATAAACTGTGCTAAGCGTTTAGTAGTAGGGCAGCTCGGTAAGTTTGCAACAGACTTAATTTACAAACTAAAAAGACAAAGTTTTATAAGAAGAAGCCAAAAGAAATTTGGAGGGTTAGAAGTCCAGCCTGTGCTTAATCAAATATTGCTAGCCCACGATTGTATCATGTATTTTTCTTAAAGTCTGGTGTCAGGTCACGTAGTGAAGTAAGAAATTATGGCACTTTTTAAAACCAAGTGGCCACACAGATTTGTCTCAGGACTTGAAGAAGTGCACACACAAAAAAAAACCCCAAAGACCAACAAAGCAAAAAGTGATGGAACGCGAAGGATCCCAATTATGTTTTGGGTTCATTTGTGGTTTTAGTTCCATAAAAGATCAGATTTTATGCCAATATTTACAAGATTTGCTGCAGAAGTGAAGAATACTGCTGCAAGGGTGCTGGAGTCCTAGATCAGCCTGCCCAGAGAGGTTGTGAAGTCTCCTTTTCTGGAGACATTCAAGACCCACCTGGACACATTCCTGTGTGACCTGCCCTAGGTGACCCTGCTTTGGCAGGTGGGTTTGACTAGATGATTTTCAGAGGTCCCTTCCAAGCCCTATCATTTTATGATTCTGTGTTCTGCAGTGACAAGTTTTAATGAGGTTTAGCAAGATAATTAATTTCTGAGCATGTTTCACTGAGATATCAGCCCTAACTTTATTAATGGTCAAGTTACAGAAAAGTAAACTAGATGAACTGTTTATAAACTGGCTGTGCCAAACTGGAGTGGGTAACATCTCTGAAGAGGAGCAATACCCTGGAGAAGGTAGGTGGTCCTCTCTTTCACTGCAGCCACTCTTGCCAGCCTCCTATGCTAAATACATATTTCACAGCTTGCTACTTCTTGAGTACATTCAGCTGAGTTCCTCTGGTGTGCCAAGTACTTGTTCATAATACACTGAACATCGCATCTCCTTTTGCTGCCAAAATGGCCTCTGTCTAGCTTCCCTCCTGCTTTTAGCCAGCTCCAAAAGCCATTCCTTGCTAGTGAATTCCAGTGCCATCAGTGCTTTCCCTGAATTATTATAACAAGAGCACTTCTTTCACTTCTTTGTGATGTGAATGTTCGGTCCCTCAGTTTTCCAGAGGGACCATCAAGGCTATTGCTGCTTTTGCAAGCAGAAGACTTGGAGATGTACAGGCTTGGCTTGTTGCCTCTCTTCTTAAATATACTCAAGTTTGTGTCAGACAATTCATTGAAATATGTCCTTAAAGTCTTTCCTGGGAGGAGAGGAGACTCATTCTACTCATGTTATATGTGGTGCATCACAGCAGCTTCCCTCTCAGGCTAGCTTCTGCCTGCCTGTCTGTCATCTCCCTGGACAGTCAGGAATTATACTTGCAAAGAGAATTGTCAACTTTTGTAGGGCTTTGAGCACAGTGACATGCATGCTAATTCTCTTGTTGCTTCTCAGCCTCAGGCTAAATAACATTAATTTCCTTGGAACCATTTCAGAGAAACGTTCTGTACAGGGCATAAAATTGGCTGTGGTCACTCATGGTAAAAGCACTGAGCACCTTAACACTTGTCAGTGAGGTTACAGTGTGTCAGGGGAGACACTTTTTGGGTGTTCTGGTGTAAATGAGATTATGAGAATGGGGTGCCATCCAGAGGGAGCTGTACAGGCTGGAGAGGTGGTCTGAGGAGAACCTCATGATGTTCAACAGGGCCAAGTGCAAAGTCCTGCACCTAGGGCAGGGTAATCCTCAATATCAGTCCAGGCTGGGGTATGATGAGATTGAGAGCAGCCCTGAAGAAAAGGACTTGGGATTACTGGTGAGTGAGAAGCTAGACATGCGCCAGCAGTGTCCACTTGCAGCCCAAAAGGACAATGACATCCTGGGCTGCATCAAAAGAAGCATGGCCAGAGATGGAGAAAGGGAATTCTGCTCCTCTGCTCTGCTCTGGTGAGACCTCACCTGGAGTACTGTGTCCAGATATGGGATCCACAACACAAGAGGGACATGGACCTGCTGGAGTGGGTCCAGAGGCAGCCACAAAGATGATCAAGGGGCTGGAGCATCTCTCCTACAAGGCCAGGCTGAGAGAGTTCTTCCTGGAGAAGAGAAGGCTCCGGGGAAACCTTAGAGCAGCATTTCAATATCTGAAGGGGACCTCCATGAAGGCAGGGGAGGGACTGTTTAGAAGGGATTGCAGTGACAGGACAAGGGGCAACGGTTTGGAACTCGAGCAGGGTAGATTTACGTTGGACATTAGGAGGAGGTTCTTTACCATGAAGGTGGTGAAATAGAGGAACAGGTTGTCCTGGGTTGTGATTGAGGTCTCATTCCTATAGACATTCAAGATCAGACTTGGTGTGGCCCTGGGCAGCCTGATGTAGTTGGAAGTGTCCCTGCTGTCTCTAGGAAATTTGGACAAGATGACCTTTGAGGGTCCCTTTCAACCCAATGCAATCTGTGAATCTGTGGTTGCCACCAACTTCTCCATGCAACATTATTTAACAGCAGGCATTCATGTGCTCATCAGTATGAATATGATATCAACAATCATAGAATCACAGAACCATAGAATCAGTCAGGGTTGGAAGGGACCACAAGGATCATCTAGTCCCAACCCCCCTGCCATGGGCAGGGACACCTCACACTACATCAGGCTGGCCAGAACCTCATCCAGCCTGGCTTTAAACACCTCCAGGGATGGGGCCTCAACCACCTCCCTGGACAACCCATTCCAGGCTCTCCCCACTCTCATGGTGAAGAACTTCTTCCTCATGTCCAGCCTGAATCTCCCCACTTCCAGCTCTGTCTTTGGGTCTCAGAGCTGAGTACTAGCTAATTAAAATGTGTGTACATAGACACGCTCATGTTACCATATCTTATCTCTTTTATCTCTTTGTTTCTTCAAGTGTTTCCTTCTGCCTCATGTTGCCCTTTCCCTTCAAAAGTACAAAGGGGGGTATGTGTCAAAGAAGAAGAAACATGTAATAAGTAATGTCCCATCAAAGAGAAGTAAAGACACTGTTCTTGCATGTCTTGTACGCTTTTTCTTTGACAAGTTATCAGATTTTCTTGATGCCATTATGTTTTCCTTGCTATGGAGATGTCTACTGGCTGCTTAATGAGGTTTTGAATGACAGTCAGCCTCTGCCTGCAAAAGCAGGGGATGTATTTACAGTATTTGAACCAACAGTAAGTACATCAAGAAGTAGCTTGGAGTGAGGGAAGATTTTCTCTCTCTCTCCCATACATAGTTGCTCTTATTTTATCTGGGGACCTGGAGTTGTGTTTACGCTTAGGTCTTCATCTTCTCTGTAAAGTTCTTATTTCACCACTCTTAAGAACAGGTAACAGAGGCTGGCTTGTTTGTGAGTCAGCCAGTGGTGACCTTTGCACATGGGAAATGTCATGGTGGATTTTACTCTGAAAGCTAGTCACAGATCATGGCAACACTTGGAGACTTTGCTGTTCACTAGAGCAAGAGCAAGCTTGTGACAAAATCAAGCATTTTATTTCTTTCTCCTTTTTTGGTACAAGTCTCTTAACCAAAATTAAATACCACAGTCAGCATCATTGTGAAAAACCACCCCCTCCTTGATGACCTTTTTCCCAAAATGGTTGACTATTGTCTGTAGATTTCACCCAGCAAGGGGCTGTTGTGTGGTGTGTTCCAGAAGTTTCAAAACACATTTGAAAAATATTCTGTTTGGAAAATTAATTAATCCAAAAGTTTTGGAGTGTAAAAGGGAAGGATTTTATTCATTTGGCTTGGAAAGAGGAAGCACTCATTTTGTGTTTTTTAGTTTTCAATCTTGGCTTTTTTAGTTATTTGGGAAAAGAAAGAACTGGAAAGTAGTGGGGTTCTTCCTAGAAAGTACTGAATTAAAATGTGAAAATATATATTTGTGCGTAAGTATGATGTACACATTTTGTATTAGTGTGTAGGCATATAGGGGTGTTGGATGTACCTATGTGTTCATGAAATGTGGCCATGGCACTTTGAGATGGGGTTTAATGGCCATGATGGTGTTAGACTGATGGTTGGCCTTGATGATCTTGGAGGACTTTTCCAACCAAACCAGTTCTGTGATTCTGTGACAAGAATTTGTTTGAAAACAACTGAGAATGTCCCCAAGCCCAGCTTCTCTCTCTGGAGAGATTCTGAAGTGTTGGAGAGGACCTGGATTTCTCAGGTGTGATAACCTTGCCTTGCCGTACGTCAGTATGACATTTGATTAGGAACATTACAAGAGTTTAGGTTGTAAGGGGAGCTATGAGAAGTGGATAAATTGGAGAAGGCTTCTGTCCACCATGACACAGTAATAGTCCCACTCAGACAGCAAAATACAGTAAATATAAAAGCAGACCTGTGCAGACATTTTTTTTTTAACAATATGATTCCAGTTCAGCTTAAATTTTTAGCTGAGAGCAACAGTGTTTTCCTTCTGAGCTTTCTAGAGACTAAGAACTATTGCCCTCTGGAGAACTTTCCACTTCACCTTAGAAGCTGTCAGTGCTTTATTAGATCATGCCCCAAAGCCCCGTGTTTCTGACAGACCCAGCACAGAGTTGAGTGCAAATAGCTTCTTTGCTCTTTGCACTGGTTTGTTGTTTGTTTTGAAAAGTAAGAGAACATTTTGGTGCTTTCTGCAGGATGGCTTTCCTTGAAATGCCCAGGTGGTCCTTCAGAACTCTAAGAGAACATTTTGATGCTCTTGCTGCAGGACAGCTTTCCTTGAAATGCTCAAGTGGTCCTTTCACTCTTTCTCCTGAGACAGCAGCCCCTGCCATGGGTGCAGCTACTCCTCTTTCACAGACATGTATGGAGTCACCAGTTTCCACTTATTTCAAATCTGAGACACTTAGAAGATGAGTTCTCAGAGTGTTTTGCCATTTCATGTGCTACATTTGTACAGCATAGATTCATCTTTGAGGTGCTCACCAATTTTAAATGTCAAACCTGAGGAATCTGGACAATGTATTAACTCAGACTGAATGTGCTGGTGAAAGGTGTTCCCTAGGTAACTCATTTACCATTATGGAGACCCTCAGCAGAGCTGTGGTGTTGCAGTGTAACAGGTAAGCCATGACAATGGTCCTTCTGTTGTCTTGGAGTTCAACCAAACCAAACCTAAAGGTTTGAATCCCAAGCATCCAGAGGAAGTTGAAATATTTATAGGTTCCTAATTTGGGGGAAAATGGAAAGAGAGAAGGGGTCAGTAGATTTTATAAATACTGATCCCATATAGAGCTTAATAACCCTCAGTCTCCCAACAAATGCTTTATCATCTCAAATTAATTTAATTAGGTCTCTTTTTAGTTTATTTTGGATTTCTGCTTCACCACTACTGCTTCCTCAGTAAGGACAGCTGCACAGTTCTCTTTGGTTACTTCTTCCTCAGCAGACTTGGAACTCCTCTGGGGGATCTGAAGGAATGCTCTCTGGTTTTAGTCAGGCAAGCCTTTGTCTTCCCTTCACTGGTGTGTTTCCCTGGGATACCAGCCTTGCGTAAGGCTTTCAGGATGTGAAGCAATTAAGGGACTTTATAATAAAGGAAGGGGGGGGGGGGGGGGTGGAATGGGGAAAGCACAAAACCCCAAACTACCTTTTAACCCTATGCCCATTAAACTTCTGGCAATTACATGTTCATGGCCATTGTCCCCTTGCTCCCTTTTCTTCCCCATGCATGGCCACGTGTGGGTGGAGGCTGAGAAGTGCCAGTATCATCTTCACACAGTGCCACTGTCTGTGGCTCTTCTGACTGATCACAGATACTTTTGAAAGTAAAAACTGGTCTGTTAGAATGCAAATTAATGATGTCCTGAGAAACAACTGCCTAGAACTGAAAGTAAATGGCCAGAAAGATTAGGAAGAGGTCTAAAGATGAACCCATAAGTCCATGGTCCCACTAATCTCAGTGGAGCTGTGGGTCAAGGCAGCAGCATGTCTCATTTTTTCCCAGCTGAGAAGTCATGTAAAAAAGTAAAAAAGCTGATTTGCAAATGATGCCTTCTGTAAGCTGGAGACTGAGGGATACACTGGGGAGAGGGAATTCCAGTAAGATGAGAAGGTTTGTTGGACATGGAAGAGAGATGCTTTAAAGCAGACACTGACAGGCATTGGAACAAGGAGGTGGTAGCTTCATCATCCCTGAAGGTGTTTAAAAGATGTGTGGGCGTGGTGCTGAGTGGCAGTGGCTTAGCAGTAGTGGTGAGCAGTTGGACTTGATGATCTCAAAGGTCTCTTCCAACTTCAACAGTTCTATGGTTCTATGATTTATTTTGCATATGCTTTTTTCAGTTTTCATAGCCAAGAGGCCAAGAAGGCAAAGAGATGACTGCAAGAGACAGGCAGACTGGCTAGCAGAGGTAAGAGGAGCAGAGCCTGAAGAGCAGCCAGCAGCAAGGGGAAGTGGCAGTGAGAGGGCTGGAGAGAGCACCTAGGGCTGTGTCCTGCTGCTTAGCAAAGCCTGCCAGCTCTGCCAGGCAGGAGGGCATCACTGGGGCATGGTCACTGGGAGAAAGGCAAGCAATCTCCTCCTGCCTCAGCACTTTCTTCACCAGAACAAACAAAAAAGGTCTTGAAATAACTTTTGAAATTAGTTTCTGCAGCTTGGTCAACTGCCTTACCTGAATCTTTCTGTTTTCCATAAAACCCTTTAGGTATAAATCAATGTCTGTATGAGGAAAAAACAAGCTGATCAGCAGAAAGTTCAAAATAATTTTCAAGTATTTCTGCTTGAGGCTGGGGCTGGTGTTTTACTCTCCTTTCAAACCTTAATGCTACAATTAATTCCTCACTGCCCAGAATAGTTGGCAACTGTAAGTGGTTGCAGCAGGCTAAGAAGAGTGCCAGGTTCTGTGGCTCTACACTCTCACACTTATTTGCACTACTTAGAAATTTAACAGATTACTACAGAAATATCACATTGAGCCTTCACCAAAAGCCTCTGTAGGCTTCCTGCAGTGAAGTCTGCTGAGTGAATTAAGGAGCTGAGCTGGTGTCCTTTCTTAGTTTGAACTAGTTTTTAGATTTATTCTGGCAATCATATTTGTCCTGCTGGGTAAACTGAGGCATACATCTGGGAAAACCTTTTACACAAGAACTCATTTTCTCCCTGTTGGAAAAGATCAGTTGAGATGATGTGTTCTCTCAGCAGGTACTGTCAAAGCACAATGTCTGCATCTTTGCGGGAGGCAAAACCCACAATGTTAGAACACAGCTACCTGAGAGTCTGAGCTAAGGAAAGGGGGGAAAAAAACTCTCAAAGCACATTTGTAGATGTTGCTTTGGCTTTTGCTAGAAAGCAAAGAATATTCCTGTCCTGCAGAGCTGACATTTGAGGGGGAATATTTTGTTTATTGGTTGGAGGGGATTTTTATGGTAAGAAAACAATTTGCTCTGCCCTGGAGGGGGGTTTTCTACCTACCCACCAAGTGTCAGGACGCCTGTGTCCTGTGCTGCCTGCCTCCTACTCCCTCTCATGCTCACAGGCCCAAGTTTTCAAAAACATTTGTACATCTAGGTAAGAGTATTTCTTAAAGTGCCCTACCAGTTAGGATGCTCTTGGAAAGACAAGAATTCCTCCCCTGGGCTGTATTTGGGGGTGCAATAACTTGGTTTAGGAGGGCTTTCTTATTTCGTTGCTGCCCAAAGCAAAGTGGTGAAGCTGAAGCACTCTGCAGTGTGAGTCATGCTTCACCACAAAACTAGGAGCAGCTTGAGAGCAAAAACAGCACTGAAAGAACGAATCAGGGAGGTAAGATACAGAGCAAGCACAAATCCTGCCTGTCCCCTAACATCACCATGGCCATCAAACCGTGTCCCAAAGTGCCATGTCCACAAGTTTCTTGAACATCTCCAGGGATGGTGACTTCACCACCTCCCTGGGCAGCCTGTTCCAATGCCTGACTACTCATGTACAAAAGAAAATTTACCTAATATCCAAACTAAATATCCCCCTCTGCCACAATTTCAGGCCATTTCCTCTTGTTCTAGCTCAGAAAATGTGGTGCATGGCTCATGGCTCTTGACCAAAAATTAAGAGCTAGTCAGTTAGAAAGTTCATAGATTCATAGAATGGTTTGGATTGGACCTTAAAGGTCATCTAGTTCCAAATCCCCTGCCATGGGCAGGCCACCTTCCACTAGACCAGGTTGTTCAAGACCTCATCCAACCTGACCTTGAACATCTCCAGGGAGGGGAGATTCACAACCTCCCTGGGCAGCCTGTTCCACCATCTCACCACCCTCACTGTAAAGCTAAAGATGAGGAAGGCAGTTTGATTTGAAGAGTTCTCTGTGTAGTACCTTATTGCAGTCTACTCTGCTGATTGCTCCTGGACTCAAAGCTCAATTACTGGATTTGGGTTAGGGCAGAATAAATGATTTTGCATGTTCAGATTAGTTTAGGCCCTAACAGCAGCCTTTCTTGGGGCTTTAGCACATAACCCTCTGCTGATGGATACGGGAAAAGACACTTCAAGCTTTTTATGCCTGCCAGAGGAGCACTATGTGCACTTATTTGCTTAAAAATGTTGGATTTTGCGTCACAATTTGTAACTGAAGTCTCCAGTCTCCCATTAAAAGCTAGCAATGCAGAATCAGAGAAATGATTAAGCTGTCCTACGTTTGCTGGGCTGGCATTCAGAGAAATCTGCAATTTGAACAAAAAATTTGCCAAACTGAATATTCAGGGAGGCAAAACTCACAATTTTTGACTGTGACAATACATTTCTAACACTGTGACTTTTTTTTTAGATTCCCCCCTCCCCTTTTTTTTTTCAGATTCCTCTGTTTGCCATAAACTTTTCTCAAGAGCTTTATTTTGTGAACAAGCACTCTGTTAAATACATTCTTGGATTTGATGAGATCTGCTTGCACTTTGAGCAGGTTTTTCTGCCTTCTCTGTAGTTCTAAACCATAGCTGTTGTGGTATTTTAAACAGTAATCGTGTCTGACAATGCAGTCACTATTTAATAGCAGATATTCCTTGTCCATGGCTGAGGCAGGTGGGGAGCCCCCAGGTACAACACTGAAGATGGATTATCCATAGATTCATGGAATGCTTTGGGTTGGGAGAGACCTTGAAGATCATCTAGTTTCAACTCCCCTGCCATTATCTTCAGTATCTTCTTCAAAACAAAGGCGAATCCACTTTATTAAAGATCCACAGCTGCTTCTAGAGACTCTTAAAGTGGAGATTTGACCATGGAGGAAGACAAGTTTTGGAAGTGTACAGTTATTCTTAGGCAAACTCTGTTTGCATGCATTTTGAAGGCAGATCAGTCAGAAGTTGTATGTCAATAATCTGTAATACTTCCAGTTCAATTTCCACCACTTATGTTTTTTCCCCTCACTTTTACATTGTCAGTGTCTTAATGGCTTTTACTTTAGCATTGGAAAAGTTGATATATGTAGTTTTAAGCAAAAAAAAAAAAAAAAAAAAAAAATGCCCAGACATTGGAAAGATGTTCCCTTTACTATAAAGGCTTCATTTCAGTGTATTTATAACAACCACACCCCTCCCTAGAGGTGTTCAAGGCCAGTTTGGATGAGGCCTTGAGCAACTTGGTCTAGTGGAGAGTGTCCCTTCCCATTGCAGGGGCTTAGAACTAGATGATCTTTAAGGTCACTTCCAACCCAGACCATTCTATGAATCTATGAATTTCCTGACAAGCTCTGCTTCCCTCTCCTTCCCATGCACATTTAGCTGGCTCCAAATGTCTTTCTGAGGCAACTGATTTTCCTTGCTGCTTCTTTTTATTTAATGCTGATGTCTTTCAGCAAAATACACTCCAAGAGAGGGGCAATTTCTTGAGCTGGTCAGATGTAACAGCAGGGGAGCATTTTGTGGAAGTGACTTGAATGTGCTAGTTTATTTTAAATTTAATAAAGCACCTAGCCAAGCATCACACTCTGTGCAAAACCTGTCCAAACATTCCCAGACTAACCATCTTGAATGAGAAACTAAAGACTGAGCCAGACCATAATGTACATCTGTCCGTATCCATATTTACCAAGTGGCACTTTCCCTCCTCCCATCACAGCAACATTAGCCCTGGGAAGAGCCATTCCTTTACTGAAAACACATCAGCACTGCATAAAATCTGTCTGAAAAAATACGTCCTTATCAGAATAAAGCGTAAATTATAAATTAAATTTTAATAAGGTGCTCTCTTTTTTTCCCCTAGCAAAACAGATCAAGCTTTTGCCCTTTTATTATAGCAATAACTCTACTTATGAGAGCTGCAATTAAAGGCATTTCAGTGGCCTAAAGAGTGCTCATGTAGCAGATTATCTAGACCTTTTAGTGTTGGGCTACAGGCAAAATAACATCCTAAGGTACTCCTCCTCTCATCTCCCCCTCAGCAAGAGCCAGCTTTGCTCTCAATCTAAATGCTACTCATGATGTTTGTTAAAGATTTAGACTCACAGAATGCCAGGTTGCAAGGGACCCCGAGGATAATCTGGCCCAACCTTTCTAGGTAATAGTATCATAGAATCACAGAAGGGTAGGGGTTGGAAGGGACCTCTGGAGATCATTGAGACCAACCCTCCTGCCAAAGCAGGATCACTTAAGGCAGGTCACAAAGGTACACATTCAAATTAGTCTTGAAAGCCTCCAGAGAAGGAGACTCCACCATCTCTCTGTGCAGCCTTCTCTAGGGCTCCAGCACTCTCATAGTAAAGAAGTTTTTCCTTATGTTGCAGTTTGTACCCATTGCCCCCTTGTCCTATCACAGGACACCATTTGAAAGAGGCTGGCCCCTTCTTCTTGACACCTGCTCCTCAGATATTTATGGATATATTATGAGATCTCCTCTAGGCCTTCTCTTCTTTAGTACAGTTGAGATGAGGTAGACCAGCACCCTGCCAAGCTAAGTCTTCAAACTGTAGGGGAATCCAGTGGGAGATGATTCCAAGTATCATGAATGTCCACACATGTTAGAATGGCAAGGCCAATCTCCATCTTTAGGTGAACAGAGGAAAGGTGAGTTGTAACTACGTGAGGTCCTGCCTTTCAAACAGCTTGTCCAGTTTCACCACTGAGTGAACTGGAGTCAGTGCCAAAGTCTGATGCACTGAAAGCTGCTCACTTAGTAGAGAAATGGAGAACCCTGGCAGAGCCTGCAGAGATGAGGCTGGGTGTGTTTGATGTTGGGTCTGGAAAAACTTGACACCTCCCTAGAGGTGTTCAAGGCCAGGCTGGATGAGGCCTTGAGCAACCTGGTCCAGCGGGAGGTGCCCCTACTGATGAGAAATGTAAATTCTCGCCGAAAATAAGCGGCGGAGATATTTATAAAGGTTTATAAATATTTATTTACACTATAGTACAAGTTATTTACAATTGATATTTACAATTGATATTTACAGGTTCTAATATTCAGTTGGAAAGAATCAATTTTGCAGAATGTATATACGTACGGGCACTTTAAATAGTTTGAGGAAATCTAGACGTTTAGAAAGTGAAACTAACTTGGAAAGAGGTAAGGGGGGGGTGAGTGCTTGTCGGGGATTGTCAAGCCCAACAGGCAGTTTGCACAAACCACTACAGAAGCTCTATGGAGAAATATTTAGCTTACTCACTAACTGAAGAACTTCACAAGGTCTTTTCTTAATACTGTTTTGTATTCCCGGAAATTGTAGCGCAGATGTATCGTAATAAAGCAATTGAAATGGCGCCGACCACGTGGCGCTATGCCACATGGTTGTGGCTCCTCTTGGAACAAAGGAGCCCTGCGAGTTTGCCGGTGATCCTTGGAGGCTTTTGCAAGTCAGTTCGCGGGGTGTGCTGTGTAAAACAAGCTTGGAGCTCCAGGGGAAAAGCCTTGTCGCTGCGGTCGCAGGGTATGGCCAAAAAGTGGCTCCTCTGCAAAGCAGGGGCGACCCTTTCTGCGATATACGGAGATCGGCCGGGGAGGTGTTGGTCCTGCCGAAATGATGTCCCCACCTCCGGGCAGCTGTAGTGATCCAGGACGGGCGGTGTGCTCGCCGGTCAGTCGGGCGATGCACTCGAAGATGCTGGTTCGAGTCCCAGACAAAGTGGATCTCTCAGCAGTAAAACACGGGCATGCACACGGGAACAGGCACAGAGCACGGAGCAAGGAGCACGGGGTATGGAACAGTGGTTTACCAAAACAGCCCCTATTTAACATTTGCCGCACGAACACTGGTCCAGTGAGCATCCTTGGTAAACAGAGCAATTAACCAATTAACTGATGTTTCACCAAATATAGTGTGAACATAACTCCTAACAAAGCCAGCATGAGCATGTCGCCTGAGCTTTGTTTACCCCAAAGGGCCCAGAGAATTGTCTACCCAGACAAAGTGGCGCCAAGACTTCCCCCCCACTGTAGAAGGGAGAGGGAAGAGGGGGTTCAAGCTGAACATGTAGGGACATGTCCCACCACTATTTGGGATATAGTTTTGGGCATAGGCATCATTCACCACACCTACCCATAGCAGTGGGGTGGGAACCAGGTAATCTTCGAGGTATCTTCCAGCCCTTACCATTCTATGAGTTCATGAATCTCAGGCTTTCTTATCCAACTCACTCTCAGAATGATGCTGATAGCTCACATGTTCTCTTCTTGGCTGGTAACAAATTGTCATACTTCCAGAAGGGAATCACCAGGGAAGTGCCTCAGCAAACAATGCTGCCAGCTCAGTAGCTGATGCGCTTGACACAAATGTTCCTGCAGTTACCAGAACTGACAAGATTCATACAAGTGCTAAAGCAGCAGGCAAAGAATTTCAGGAGAAGCTTGAGCAATTCTGTTTCACAACTTAAACATTTTACTTCTGTCGTGATTTAGAAGGTCATTTTAGTGTCCCTGCAGTGACAGTAAAAGTGAGATCTTTGCCACAGAAAAGCCTCTCCTCTGTCAGGTCTTGGAGTACACAGTGCTGAAAGTGGGAGATGAAGAATTCTTTGGCTAAAGGTGTTTCAGATCCCTGTGTAGGTAGCTTCTCAGGTTTCCTTAGCAGCCAAAACTCTTTAAATAATCTTTCACTAATTCAGAGAAATGCTTAAAAAAATATTAAGCATTGCTTAAATTTAAGGCTCAGTTTGACAGGGTGCTGGACCATCTCATTTCAACTATCACCTAGAAAGGTTGAACCAGATGATCTTTGGGGTTCTGCCTGACCTGGAATTCTGTGATTCTGTGATTTAAATTAAGTACCATCTTCCAGCTATTTAGTAGGTTTGCTACAGTATAGCTAATGGGAAAAACATTTGGCACTTTAAGAGCCTTCGTAGACTCAAGAGATAAATAGGTTTCATTCTTCCCAAGTCCCATTGATTCCTCCATCAGGCAAGGCTTGGATTGATCTCTTTGCAATGACGGTTTGGCACTAAAGACAGTTCAAAAATGCTAGAGAAACACTGGAAAAGGGGGGGGAAAAAAAGAGTGAGAAAATGTTCATAGGGAAAACTGTCACCACTACTGAAATCCATTGCCTTGCTTTTTTATACTGACCAGGATTTGGAGGTTTTCTTGTTGTTGTTTTGTGGTAGGTTGACCTTGGCTGGAGGCCAGGTGCCCACCAAAGCCACTCTGTCACTCTCCTCTTCAGCTGGATGGGGGAGAGAAAATACAATTAAGGGCTCCTGGTTGACATAAGGACAAGGAAGTCACTTACCTCTTACTGTAAGAGGCAAAACAGACTTGACTTGGGGGCTAATTAATTTAATTTATTATTAATTAAATCAGAGCGAGGTAATTAGAAATGCAACCCAATCTTAAAAATACCTTCCCAACTCTCCCTTCTTCCCAGGTGTATTTTTATTCCTGATTTCTCTACCCTCTGTGCAGCACAGAGGGACATGGAATGGGGGTTGTGGGCAGTTCCATCAGATATATTTCCTGCCTCTCCTTACTCCTCAGAGGGAAGACTCCTCACACCCTTCCCCTGTTCCATTGTGGCATCCCTTCCAGAGGACACAATCATCCACAAACCTCTCCAACACATGTGCTTCCCACTGACTACAGTTCTTCATGAACTGCTCCAGCATGGAATCCTTCCCTGTGGTACAATCCTTCAGAAACAGACTGCTCCAGCATGGATCTCCAGCAAAGGATCACAAGTCCTGTCATGAACTTGCTCTATCACGGGCTTCATGAGGGGTCACAGCCTCCTTCAGGCATTCGCCTGCTCTGGTGTGGAGTCCTCTGCAGGCTGTTGTTGGGCATCTGCTCTGTCATTAACCTCCATGGGATGCAGGGAGGCATCCTGCCTCACCATGATCTTCACCATGGGCTGCAGGATAATTTCATCCCATCCTTCTTCACTGTCCTTGGTGTCTGCAGAGCTGTTTCTCTCACATGTTTTCACTCCTCTCTCCTGGTTAACATTGCATGGATTTCTTTTCCCTCCTTCTTAACTGTGCTACCAGAGAGACACTACTATTGTTCCTGGTGGACCTGGCTTTGGCCAGTGGTGGATTCAACTTGGAATCATTGTCTCTTTTAGACATGAGGGACACTTCTAGCACTACTTCTCATAGAAGCCACTCTTATAGCTACCAAAACCTTGCCACAGAGAACCAATGCACGGTTCTAAGCAGGCTATCTGTGAAGGGGGGTTGGACAAGATGATCTTTAAAGGCCACTTTCAACCCAAAGCATTCTACAATTCCACAAATTCTACAGTTTCTTTGGCAAAGCATATCTCTGGAGCCTGCTGGAGCTGCTGAGCATCAGCAGAGAAAGCTTCCCAGTTACCACAACCAATCAAGGATTTCATGGCAGCTGCAGAAAGATCACATTAATCCAGATGCAGAGAAAGTGGCTTCCTTCCTTTATGGGAGAACTAAACCTTCCATCTGTTCTGATCACAACCTGCAGCAGTCTGACAGGGATGGGATGATGCACTGCCCTGGAAAGGGCCACAGTGGCTCCTTTTTAAAGGTTGTCTCTCTGGCAACATGGAGTTGACTCTGCCAAATTCCTGGGATTTGCAGCCTTCAGTGGCTGCCTTGATATTTCTCCGTGGTTCTTTCGGTCAAAGGGGTTAGTTTTAGTTCTTTGTGAAGGCTTTTCTTCACTCCCTTTCTTAGAATCTTAGAATCTTTTTGTTTGGAAGAGGTCTTTCAGATCATCACATCCCACTGCTAACTCAGCACTGCCAGGTCACCATTAGACCATGTCCCTCAGCACCACATCTACTCCCTCCAGGGATGGTGACTCCACTGCTGCCCTCGGCAGTTGGGTCCAGGCCTGAAGAACCCTTCTGGTGAGGACATTTTTCCCAATGCTCAACCTAAAGATCCCCTGGCACAATTTCAGGACATTTCCTCTTGTCCTATCACTTGTGACTTGGGAGAATAGACTGAACCCCACCTCACTCCAACCTCCTTTGAGGGAGTTGTAGAGAGCAGTGAAATCTCCCCTGTCTTCTCTCAGCCTCCTTTTCTGGAGGAAAATCAAAGACAACTTGGCAGAGCAAGGTCAGAATCAAGGTAATTTGACCAGAGGGTTGTAAAGGGCCAATTGTAACTTTCCTCCAAGATTATTTGAAATGTAAAAGCAAGAAAAATTAAATGCAAACAAACCAACAAAACCCAAAAAAATACCCCAACCAAAACCAACAACCAGTTAAACAAAAAACCCTCACAATCCTCACAATAACATCTCCAGCCCACCCTCACCCCCCCCCCCCCAAAAAAAAAAACCCCACCCCTACACCCTGAACAACAACAACAGGAAAAAAAACAACAAGCAAAACAAAACCAAACCAAATGAAAAAAAATCCCCAAAACCAGAGGGTAGGAGAGAAGCCAGGAGCACAGTCTGGGCCATGCAACAGTTGCTCCAGGTGCAGACTCAGCAGGCAACCTGAAGGCACTACCCTGAGTATCTGCTGCTGGGTGGAGGAGATGGAGAGGGTGGATATGCAAATATGCAGCCTGAAGGGGTTGATGAACATCTCATAGTTCAGCAGAACATTTTGCACCCCAAAGAAATGACACCAGCATCAGGCTCAGGTCATTTGTGTGTTAATTGTTCAGATTCATAGAATGTTTTGGGTAGGAAGGAGCCTTAGAGATCATCTAGTTCCAAACCCCTGTCTTGGGCAGGGGCATCTCCCACTAGACCAGGTTACTCAGGGTCTCATCCAACCTGGCCTTGGACACCTCCAGGGAGGATACAAAGTTCCTAGTTGAAAAAATATCAATTCAAATGCACAAGCTCTTGGTGTTTCAAGCAAATTGACCACACTTTGGCATACATCTCTGAAAATCATTTCCTGGAGACATGACTGCTCTATTTTGGGGAAGTGGGTACAAGTAGCAGAGTAGCTGCTCCACAGCCCACCCTCCTCTTTCCATGACTTTAGTCTGAGCTTGCAACAGTCTAGATATTAGGAAGACATTTTTTACAGTAAGGATGGTGGGACACAGGAACAGGTTGTACAGGGAGGTTGTGGATGCCCCCTCCCTGAAGGTGTTCTAGGCCAGCTTGGATGAGGCGTTGAACAACCTGGTCTAGTGGGAGGTGTCTCTGCCCATAGCAGGGATATTGGAACTAGATGGTCTTTAAGGTCCCTTCCAACCCAAACTGTTCTATGAATCTATGAATTTATTTACAGAAGAGCTGCTGCTGCTGCTGCCAGCAGACCCCAGTGCTGGGACTGAATCATTTGGCTACAAAATTGTTTACACCAGAATCCATCAGCAATGCAGGATTAGGAAAATAAACTGATGAAAGGTGAGGGGAAAAAAAAACATCTTCCTTTCATAGTCTATCAATATTCCCTGGTTCCTCTTCTTTGCCCAGACCATATGGTAATGAGATTATTTTATTATCCCAGTGCAACTGTTGAAAATGGGAAGGGTTGGAACAAACTACCTTTGTGTTTCTGGGAAGCGAGGTGGGATTTATTCATTGACAAGTTCATCTTTTTATTAGCATCCTGTTTTTCCTGTCAGAACAAGCAGACTTCTAAAATTGCTTCTAAATCCAAAATTTCTCTAAAGGAAAACCCTCCCTAGAAAACACCAATGCTGATTTTTATGTCTACAAATTTATTTTCATTCTTCTATTATTTATTTATATTAATTTTTCTTTTATTTTCATATTTATTTTATTTTCATTTTGATTTATTATTTTCATTTTGCTTTCAGCAGCTGAGTCTTGAGAGCCCTTCAGCAGGAATGGAGGGAGGCAGTGGCGTATGTGCTCCCCCTAGTGAGCTCCAGCTGAGAGCTGCTGGGCTTGGCTCTCTGGTCTCAGGCAGCAGTTCTCAGTGCTTCACCCAGAGGATTTTCTCTCCACAGGTGAACTTCACGACAGTTCTGCTGCCCAGTTTGGGGAGCCTGACACACCCTCAGCAACCATTATAGGGGCTGAGTCACTGCTGGAGTAGATGACTGTGAGGGTGTTTTCCAGCTTGGCCACTGGTTTGCTGGGCAGGTCAGTTGTGCTCTGAGTTTTTTACGTGTGCATACAGTGTATCCAAAAATCCTTTCCATTTTACTTAGCCAGCTCTTTCAGCATTCTTTCAATGAATAGCAAATGTAAAATAAGGAGGAACAGAGCACTGATTTGTTTGATGTCTGGGAAGTACCTTCAGATGCTCAGATAGAAAGAACTCTTGCTTTGAAGGTGCTGGAGCCCTGGAGCAAGGCTGTCCGGACACACTGTGGAATCTCCTTCTCTGGAGAGATTCCAGACCCACCTGGACATTGTGATCCTGGACAACCTGTTGTGGATGATCCTGCTTTAGCCAGGAGGGTTGTACTGGGTGATCTCCAGAGATCCCTTCTAACTCCACCATTCTATGTTTCTATCATTGAATATCTGAGTAGCAAACATCTCCATCAGCAGTAACATAAAAGTGACCTCTGAAGAGCATTAACTCCATGTCCCCTGCCAAAACAGAATCACCTAGGACAGGTCACACAGTAACATATGTAGGTGGGTCTTGAAAGTCTCCAGAGAAGGAGACTCCACAGCCTCTCTGGGCAGCCTGTTCCAGGGCTCCAGCACCCTCACAATAAAGAAGTTTTTCCTCATGTTGTGACGGAACTTCCTGGCTTCCAGTTTGTATCCATGTCCCTTGTCCTATTGCAGGACACCACTGAAAAGAGGCTAATACCTTCTTCTTGCCACCCACCCTTAAGGTATTTGTAACCATTAATCAGATTCCCTCTCAGTCTTCTCCAGGGTAAAAGAGTCCCAGGTCTTTCAGACTTTCATCAGACAGGTGGTCCAGGACATCATTCTTGTAGCCTTTGTTGGACTCTCTTCAGTATATCCCTGAATATCTAATATATGTATGTGCTAGAAAATGTTACTCTGAGAAAACAGGATCTTCTTTTTGCCCTGTTTTTGCTGTCATGAAATTTCACAAAGTCATTTCACTGGCAGGAAATTTTACAAAGTCATTAAGGCTTCCTCGCTCAGAAATCATTACTAAAAGGCAAAAGTTCTGTGTGAATGGAGTTTGAGTATGAAGAGTTCATTATTGGGAGGGCTGACAGTACTGCTGTAGAAGAGCCTAAGCTTATCCATAGAAACCAAATGCTCTCCAGAAGAATTCCCTCCTTCCCCACCCCCTTTTTGGCCATACAAGGATTAACTGTGGTGTCAGCTGCTACAGGAATGTGAGGCATGGCTCTGGTGTGTCAAAAAAATAGCAACTGCTGGCAGCAGCATTTCTTTTCTCCAGACATGATTGATGGCACAGGGAGCAGTTTACACAATCTTTGTCCTCTTACAGGGTGGGGGAGGACAGGACATGGGAGACAATGACACATATTTTACATTTTTTTAAAAACCTTTCTTTCAAATATTTATATACATCTATATTTACATATATGGCAAGTACACTTAGGTTGTGGAAGAAATACAGTGTTTGTCTATTGCTGACTCTATGTTCTCTAACCACCCCTAGAAACCACAGCTATTTGAGGTTGTGGCTGTGCTGTCTCTTTTTTTTACTGAGAGAAGCCAGATTTAATTCTCAATAATGATGTGGAAGTTCTGGTCCACTAAACAGAAGATGGCTACTGTGTTTGGAACACTCTGCTCGGCTCAGGTGAGACCTCACCTGGAGTACTGTATCCATCTAATGGACCCACAACACAAGAGGGACATGGACCTGTTGGAGTGGGTCCAGAGGCAGCCACAAAGATGATCAAAGGGCTGGAGCACCTCTCCTACGAGGACAGACCGAAAGAATTGAGACTGTTCAGCCCGGAGAAGAGAAGGCTCTGGGGAGACCTTATAAATGCATTTCAATATGTGAACAGGACCTCCAGGAAGGCTGGGGAGGCACTGTTTAGAAGGGCTTGTAGCAAAAGGATGAGGGGCAATGGTTTGAAACTGGAGCAGGGTAGATTTAGGTTGGACATTAGGAAGAAGTGCTTTACAATGAGAGTGGTGAAATACTGGAACAGTTTGCCCAGCATTGTGATTGAGGCCCTGTCCACGAAAGCATTCAAGATCAGACTTGATGTGCTGCCCTGGGCAGCAAAAGGTGTTGTTTCTGACTGCGGGGGGTTGGACAAGATGACCTTTGAGGGTCCCTTCCAACCCAATGCAGTCTGTGAATGTTTTGTCTGCTCACTTAGCTGAAATGCCACTCTTTGAATTGTAGTAAGATAGGTGTTACTCCAGTATTTTATCTCAATTCTCATATCAAAGCTTGCATCAAGTTATATCAGTTGCATGTGTGGAGGGCAACCAAAACTGGTTTGTAAAGCTTCAACCCAGGTGCAAACCTAGAAAGGGGCATAAACTGACTTCTCAAGCTCAAGTGCTCTATTGAGAGCCTTCTAACAAGTTGAAAAGCAAATTTTCCACAGGGGAATATAGAGCTCCTGTTACCTGCCGGTTTCACACAAGGTATGCACAAATGGAAATGAGATGAAGTTAGTGATTACTGTTAGTTGTGAAGAAATGAGTATCTGCTGTTCAACTTGGTTCCTTTTGACATGCTGTGATTTAAACATAAAATGAAATATGTAATTTTCCTTTATGCTCACAAAACTGAATTTTAGTGCCTTTGCAGGTAGCTCAACATGAAACAGTATTTGTGTTAGCTTTCCAGCAGGCTAAATCTGGTTCAAGAAGACAGGAGATGCAACCAAAAAATTAATTTTCATGAAGCTATGATATTAATTTTTATGAAGATTTTTTTCCAAGTGCCAAGTTCTATTCAACTCTGCTGCCCAAGTGAATGCACACAGAGCTGTAGATGAGGCAGTTGAGTGCAAATATAAATCCTCACAGGACAACTTGTAAGATCATACATTTGTGTTTTTCTTTCCTCTTCACTAACTTAGATGACTGAAGAGGAACACCACCATTCAGCAGTACGGATTAGGGGTTGACCTGCTGGAAAGCAGCTCCACGGAGAAGGACCTTGGAGTCCTGGTAAACAATAAGTTATCCATAGGAGAGCAATGTTCCCTTGTGCTGTGAAGGCCAATGGTATCCTGGGTGCATTAAGAGGAGTGTGGCCAGCAGGTCAGGGGAAGTTTTCCTGCTCCTCTGACCACATCTGGAGTATTGTGTCCAATGCTGGGCTCCCCAGTTCACTTTTCCGAGCTTTGGGTGTTAGCTTTTTCCACTGAGTTGGCACAGAATGGGGAGGGGTGAGGATAGGTTACTGGTTTCTGCTGCTGCTTCTGCATTATGCTGCACTTTCTGCAAATAGGCTAAGGTAGTTGTACATTGTATTATCTTATTTATAGTAAACTCTTTCAATCTCAAATCTTTGTCTCAATCCGGAGTGGACTGGGTTTTTTGTCTGTTACTTTCCCTCACTTCTGTGTTGAACCAGCACAATGAGGCCTTGGGTAACCTAGTCTAGTGGAAAGTGTTCCTGCCTATGGCCAGGGTGTTGGAACTAGATGATCTTTAATGTCCTTTCCAATCCAAAACATTCTATGATTCTGTGAATCTAGGAATGGAATTAACCTTCAGGCAAACTGTTATATGTTTTTCCTATCAAACGCCTTTGTGAGTAGTCATTTCAAGTTCAGAATAGCACTCTTTCTTCATTACAGGTGGACCTTCTTTTTCCTAAATTGCTCTCTGAGCTGAAGATACACACAAGGACCCACACACACAGCACCATATATCATATGGAGCTTGAGGTCATACCGTAAAAAAAGTAAACCAGAACATAGAATCAGAGAATTGTTTTGGTTGGAAAAGACCTTCAAGGTCATCTAGCCCAACTGCCAACCTAACATTACCATGGCCATTAAACCATGTCCCAAAGTGCTATGTCCATTTCTTGAATATAGAATCATTGAATCATTAGGGCTGGAAAAGACCCTTAAAATCATCGAGTCCAACTGTAACTGAACTACCACGACCACTAAACCATGTCCTGAAGAGCCACATCTACACAATTCTTGAACACCTCACAAAGTGCTATGTCCATTTCTTGAATATAGAATCTTTGAATCATTAGGGCTGGAAAAGACTCTTAACATCATCGAGTCCAACTGTAACTGAACTACCATGATCACTAAACCATGTCCTGAAGAGCCACATCAACACAATTCTTGAACCTCCAGGGATGGCGACTCTACCACCTCCCTGGCATCCTGTTTCAACACCTCACCACGCTTTCTCAACAAAGAAATTTTCCTACTATCCAATCTGAACATAAAGCAAAGCAGCAAAAATGATCCCCAAATCATAAAGCCCTGCTCCAGAAAAGAGTCTGCAAGATTGTTGCTTAGATAGCAGGTGCAGGTTATGTTCATGGAAGTCAAGAAACAAAGCAGATGCAAAAATCCATTCCTGCCATTAAGTTTTTGCATGACTGTTGGTACCACCCTGGGGCTACTTAGTGAAATGTAAAGTAGTTACTGACGATTTTTATTTTATCCCTTTAATGAGAAAAATTAAAATCATCAGGAAGTGGAAAGCCTAGCAAAAATTTTTGACGAGGAATCATGAAATTTAGAGATAATGTTAAGTACACTTTTAAGGACTGCCACAGAGTCCTGTATTCCAGATTTTTAGCACAGATTTTGAACTTCTGCAAAGTAAACAATCTTCATAACCTACCCATAACCTTGAAAAGGATGTTCAGAAAAGGTCATTGAATGTAAGAAGAGTAATTTCTTTGTCGCATATTTAAAGTATGTGGCATTGGAACAGGCTGCCCAGGAAGGTGTTAAAAAATGAGGAGAAATTGGTACTATAAGATGGCCTAGTAGTCATGGAGGTGTTGGACAGGAAGTTGGGGCTGATGATCTTAGAGGCCTTTTCCAACCTTAATGATTCCATGATTCTCTGAACTATTTGATTCCAACATAACAATACAGAGATACCTCCATTAGTCTCCAATTCAGACCCTGTTGCCTCAGAATGCGGCATGGGGGAAAACGTCTCCATGTCTAAATTTCCCAGGTTTGCATCAAAATACCAAGGTAGGAGTAAATCCAAGTTAATGGCTAAATCTAAAGTGGGTTTTGTTTGGTTGGTTTTTTACATGGAACTCCTCATCAAAGGAACAGTGAGATGAAATTTGAGATACTGTGTGCACTGCTGATCATGCAGGCCCAAGGAAGCTGAGCTCTAATTAGAGCAGGAGAGTAGAGACTTCAGGGAGAATTTGGGTAGAAAGCTATTCTTTTTCTGAAAGAAAAATGAAAAGGGCTAGCTTGTTATCTAGCAAAATGATGGCTGCAAGAGGGTAAGATATTGCCTAGAATACATGGAGCAGAGCACAAGAAGAGCTGTTTAACCTGAAGGACAGTGTTGTTATGAGGGGAAATTAGAATAAATTGGCCATGAATAACTCTGTAGTTAAAATTAAGCAAGTTTCTAGCAAGTTGCAGAGCAGTGGGGTCACAAATCTTCGACCTCAGCTTGATCTGTGCAGCAGGGAATTTTGATGAGGCTGCATGAAATGAAAAGAGCTGGGAACTCCTTTAGTCCTGTTCTCCTGTAAACAGGATTAAAAACCATCTGGAGGTTTATTCTGCATTCAAGGATTCTGTTAGAGATTTCTTGGATAAATTGTGATGTTCATTGCAGAATGACATTGCACACATGACGTTGCAAAGAAAGATATTGCACACATAATGTTAAAATATTTTCTTCTGGTACTATCTGGGAACTCGAGGACTTTCTAGGCTCTGAAATGTGGAAGCTAATGATGCTTCACAAACTCGGAGATGCTGTCTTTGGCCACGTAGTAATTTTTAACTGAAGTCAATCAAAAGCCAGAATGCTTTCTTCAGTAAAAGCACACATTCTTATGTAATAAACTGCCTTTTCATAGAAACATAGAATCGTAGAATCAGTCAGGGTTGGAAGGGACCACAAGGATCATCTAGTCCCAACCCCCCTGCCATGGGCAGGGACACCTCACACTAGATCAGGCTGGCCAGAACCTCATCCAGCCTGGCCTTAAACACCTCCAGGGATGGGGCCTCAACCACCTCCCTGGACAACCCATTCCAGGCTCTCACCACTCTCATGGGGAAGAACTTCTTCCTCACGTACAGTCTGAATCTCCCCACTTCCAGCTTTATTCCATTCCCCCTAGTCCTATCACTACCTGATAGCCTAAAAAGTCCCTCCCCAGCTTTCTTGTAGGCCCCCTTCAGATACTGGAAGGCCACAAGAAGGTCACCTTGGAGCCTTCTCTTCTCCAGACTGAACAGCCCCAACTCTTTCAGTCTGTCCTCATAGGAGAGGTGCTCCAGCCCTCTGATCATCCTGGTGGCCCTTCTCTGGACACATTCCAGCATGTCCATATCCCTCTTGCAATAGGGGCTCCAGAACTGGACACAGTACTCCAGGTGGGGTCTCACCAGAGCTGAGTAGAGGGGGAGAATCACCTCCCTTGACCTGCTGGCCACACTTCTCTTGATGCAACCCAGGATCTGGTTGGCTTTCTGGGCTGCAAGTGCACACTGGTGGTTCATGTTGAGCTTCTCGTCCACCAGCACCTCCAAATCCCTCTCCTCAGGGCTGCTTTCTAGCCACTCACTGCCCAGCCTGTATTTGTGCTTGGGATTGCCTCCACCCAGATACAGGACCTTGCACTTGGTCTTGTTGAACCTCGTGAGGTTGGCTTGTGCCCACCTCTCCAGCCTGTCCAGGTCCCTCTGGATGCCATCCCTTCCCTCCAGCATGTCTGCTGCACCACACAGCTTGGTGTCATCAGCAAACTTGCTGAGGGTGCACTCAATGCCACTGTCCATGTCACTGACAAAGATGTTGAACAAGACTGGAGCCATTGACAGCCACTCTTTGGGTGTGGCCATCAGGCCAGTTCTTTATCCATCTCGTGGCCCACCCATCAAACCCATGTGTCACCAGTTTGGAGACCAGGATGTGGTGTGGGACAGTGTCGAAGGCTTTGCTCAGGTCCAGGTAAATGACATCAGTTACTCGCCCCTCATCTATTAATGTTGTCACCTGTTCATAGAAGGCCACCAGGTTTGTCAGGCAGGAAGGAATTCATAGAATGGTTTGAGTTGAAAGGGACCTTAAGCTTCATCTAGTTCCAAACGCCTCGCAGGAACACCTTCCACTAGAGCAGGTTGCTCAAGGCTTCATCCAAGCTGGCCTTGAACACCTTCAGGGAGGGGGCATCCACAAACTCCCCGGGCAGCCTGTTCAGACTCAACTAAGTTGTTTGATACTCTCTTATATTCAAGAAAGTGATTGATAAATATTTTCAACTTCACTTCCTTGCACTCCTTAATGAAGTCACTTGCAATTAAGTTTTGCAGGAATGTGGAATCTGATTAGGCTCTGGTTTTACTGACATGGTTCCAGATATGTAGACAAATTGAAGGCTCATGGAGGGCTAAATTTGAACACTTGCCTCTTCTAATTTCTCACTTACTTTTTGTTTGAAAAAGTCAGTCTTTTTTCCCCATGTCATTCAACAAAGAAAATCATAAAATCCTAGAATTTTTGTGGCTGGAAAAGACCTTTAAGATCATCAAGTCCAACCACTATTTAACTCTGCCAAGTCTGGTGCTAAACCATGTCCCTCGGCACCACATCTCTTTGTCTTTTAGTCACCTCCAGAGTGTTTAAAAGGGTCCCTGGGGAGCCTATCCCAGGGTTTGAGATAAAATTGCATCCTCTGTGGGAACCCAAGGGAATAGTTAACAGAATGTTTAGCAGGCCTTCCTGTCTGTGTAGGAGCCCAGAGGGTGATAAGTGATGTTGTACCTCAGAACTGTGTGATAAAGGGTGGGACTTGAAGATAAGAAGATGCTGTATTTTTGAAGTGGATGGGAAAAGGAGTTGGGGAAAAAAATGCCTGTTAGAATAAAACAAAGCAGTGGTCTGAGAGTTGGTAGGCTGTGGGAAAGTGAAATAAAGCAGGTATGAACCTCTCAATAAACGGCCAGTGGTTCTGCAGATCAGGGTCATCCTGGCCCACTTGCAGCAGTGGTCACCTCCTTGCAAACTGGTCTGTCAGTCTGCATTTCAGCTTACCATGGTGGGACCAACTGGACTGGGCCCACTATATATTCACAATACTTGCAAACAACCCCTAGTTCTTCACACTGAGCAAGGAACTTGGTTTTAATAGGAGCTGTAAAATTAGCTCAAAAGGCTTTGGGGAGGTTTGAGGGGGGTTCAGTTAGAAACAAAGGTAAGCTAGAAATTTCCTTCTTCCTTCTCTGAAGGAGGGTTATTTTAAAAGCAAGGAAAAGAGTGGACCAGGAAAGACTGCGTTTGAAGCTTTGCACGAGAGCTCTTAGGAGTACCTTCAACATAGAACCTGGGTTATTGGGTAGACAGTGGTGTGAGACCCTAGCTGTTGCAAGGGCTTTCAGAGCAAACTGTGGGTGAGGTGCTTGTGCCTGTTTAGTTTTGTTGATGCTAGGCAATGGGAAAATACAGAGAAAGGAGGCAATCTATGCAAAGTGTCTCTGGGAAACTGATCTTCACTGTGCACCTTTGTAGTGGAAACCAAGCACATTTCCCTAACTGTACTTCACCTTGGCTTGAGGCTGCCTCATCACTGGGCCAAAAGCAGCATAAGGGAAGATCCAAGATCTCAGATGGTCTGTTGTGCTGGATTTAGCTTCAGACTACATATGCTGTTGTCCTTATCTCTCTTCCTTGAGCCTCAACAAGTGTCAACAGGAACATGTTGTACCTCATGACCTGCTCATGGAAATGCCAGAGGACTGAGCTTGAGCTACTGCTGAGGACAACTGAAATCATGCCAGGGAGCTCTGGTTTGTTGTAACTGAAAAGCAGATACAGGTTCAGAAGAAGGGAGTAGGCTTAGTTACTGCTGCAGCTGGTCCCAGGAGGCTTCATTTGGGGAAATTATTTGTGACTGGGAAAGAATTTTAGTAACAAGCCTTTCAAAACATTTTTTGCCACTTTGCATGGATTCTGTACTCATCCTCATGCATCTGCTTTGAGAAGCCTTTCTCTGTTTAAGGACTATGTTCCACTTAACTCAAAGATTAATAGCAGTACAATTATTAATTGCAAATTTATTGCCTCTGCCAAGGTGGGCATAGTGTAAGTTCTCAAAAACGTTAGCTCCAGATGAAATGCTGTGTTCATGGTCTCAGCTGTGAAGCTCTGCTTTTAATTAATTCTCATATTTTCCATCATTCAAAGAGATATCACAAGAATCTTCAAACATTCATTTAATCTCCTTGGGCTTTCATCCTGTGGGGATGGTCTGTTTGCACAGTGATGCATACTTGTGCTATGGGCACAGCAGCTCCTGTCCTGGCTGGAGTGAGGTCAGAGATAATTCTGCTCAGTGATGTGACTTCTCAGCTCTGTCTCTGCTCAGCAGCTGCAGTTTCTGCAGCTCACAGCATGGTTTCAGGGACAGTGCCTGCTCCTAGCAGTGACACCGTGCCATATTTCTAGTTAGCACCAAGAGCTGGGGTGCAGCCAAGGGCACGCTAAGGGTGCAGAGGAAAAGGTTGCACCTGTGGGGCGAAACAAAACTGACCCATGAGGTGCCCATTCCATATATGTCATGTTCAGTATGAAGCTGAGGGATCACCAGGGATCACCAGGGTCAAGCTCTCTTCTTCAGTTTCTGGTGTCCAACGAGGACGCTGTCCATTCTGAAATTGATCCTAATCCATGAGCTCCTGAATCCAGTTCCAGAATCTCTCTGAATCTAGTTCCCATCTTCTGCTGAGTCCATCCTGGGACTTCTGCCATCTCATCAGAAGATGACTAATTGTCATCAGGGGCTGGGTTCACTATTGATTTTATACATATTTGTGTATATTTTATTATAATTTCTTTCATTAGAGCTGATTTAGTTTTCTTTCCCAATCCTTTGTTTTCTTTAATATCTCTGTCAGTGACCTGGATGAGGGGATTGAGTGCACCTTCAGTAAGTTTGCAAATGACACTATGTTGGGTGGCAGTATTGCTCTGCTCAAAGGCAGGAAGATTTCGCAGAGGCACCTGGACAGGCTGGATCAATGGGCCAAGGTCAGTTGTATGAGATTCAACAAGATCAGTGCCTGGGTGCTATGCCCATGAATGCTCCAGGCTTGGGGCAGAGTGGATGGAAAGCTGCCCAATAGAGAAAGACCTAAGTGGGTTGATCAACAGCCAGCTGAACATGAGATAGCAGTTGTCCCTAAGTGCCCAAGAAGGCCAATAGCAACCTATATGAGAAATAGTGTGACCAGCAGGACCAGGGAAGGGATTGTTCCCCTATACTCAGCACTAGGGAGGACATAGCTCAAATACTGTGTTCAGTCTTGGGCCCCCCACTACAAGAAGGACATTGAAGTGCTGGAGCATGTCCAGACAAGGGCAACAAAGCTGGTGTAAGGTCTGGAGAACAGGTCTGGTGATGAGCAGCTGAAGGAACTAGAGTTCTAGTCTGGAGAAGAACAGGCTGAAGGCAGACCTCATTGCTCTCCACAATTCCCTGAAAGGAGGTCAGAGTGATCTCCTTAGTGACAAGTGATCAGACAAGAGGAAATGGTCTCAAGTTGTACCAGAAGAGGCTTAAATTGGATATGAGAAGAAAATTCTTTACTGAAAGAATTCTCAAAAACAGGAACAAGCTGCCCAGGGAGGTGATTGAATCCTTTAAAAAAGACAGAGATGTGATGCTGAGGGATATGGTTTAGCACCAGACATGGTAGAGTGACAGTGGTTAGACTTAGAGGTCATTTCCAACCAGAATAATTTGGAGATTCCATGATAAGGGAGAGGGTTTCATAGAGAGCATCTGTCACCCATTTAGTGGCTAGCCCAGCCTTGGCTCTTGACAGTATCCAAGGATTTTGAAGGTGCTAGGGGCCCTTTATAGAAAATCTGAGCTCAAAGAGATCTACCACCCAGCTGGACAATTTGACTGCAAAGACCCCCAGCCTAAGAAGCTGCAGTAAGGGATATAATTTAGATAAAAAAGCCATCTAGGAAGCTTGATGCTGAGAGTGTCCTTCAGTTAGCTATGTCAGTGTTTATCTTCCTACTAAAGACTGCTACAGGCTAAGGACCTGTCTAAGGGCCAGGTCATTTTTGCATAGTGATCAATAGTTTTGGAGCTGATCTTCAATAAATTGAGATGATAGGAATTTTGGAAGCCACATATTTCAGGGTTTTCTTTTCCAGCCCCACGATTTTGTTTCTTGGCAGTCCTCCAAACTCTTGGCATTGTTCCAGTATTCCATGATGTATTATAATAACAGCAATTTATAAACATTAATGAATTGGAGAAACCTTCAGCTAAGCAATGTTGGGCTTTGTAGGGGTGCAGGTTAGTTAACCAACTTGTGGATTATTTATGTTGCCCAAAAGTGGCAACGATTTTTCATTTTTCTCATATATAAAATGGTAGGGGTTTGAGGATCCCAGTGGTGTCTGAGTAATCCCAAGTGTATAGCTCTTGAAATACTTTAGTAGTTCTGTTAGCAACCATTTTTGAGGAAGAAATGGCTTTTTAAACATTTCCCTATATGTCAATCCCTAAATTTATACAGAGGATACATACTGTGGTTGATTTTGGATTCTGGGTACAGAGTGCAGATGCCTGCTGACATTCAATATCTGCATCAGTGTTATAGACAATGAGATTGAGTGCACCCTCAGCAAGTATGCAGGTGACACCAAGCTGAGTGGTGGAGTTGATAACACTGAAAGATGGGATGGGTGCCATCCAGAGGGACCTGGACAGGCTAGAGAAGTGGGCTGAGGAGAACCTCATGAGCTTCAATAAGGCAAAGTGCAAGGTCCTGCACCTGGGTCAGGGCAATCCTTGATATCACAGAATCATAGAATACTTTGGGTTGGAAGGGACCTTAAAGATTATCTAGTTCCAACCCTCCCGCCATGGACAGGGACACCTTCCTCTAGACCAGGCTGCTCAAGGTCCCATCCAGCCTGGCTTGGGACATTTCCAGGATTGGACCCTCCACAACCTTTCTGGGCAGCCTATTCCCTGAGAGCCAGATGGAGAGTCACTGAATCTAGAAAGGGCTCTCAGCACCTCTGCCCATAATTCAGATATCAGTTTGGGCTGGGGGGATGATGAGATTGAGAGCAGCAGAAAAGGACTTAGAAGTCCTGGTGAGTGAGAAGCTGGACATGAGCCAGCAATGGGCACCTGCAACCCAGAAGGCCAATGGCATCCTGGGCTGCATCAAAAGAAGGTGATTGTGTCCCTTTGTTCTACTCTGCTCTGGTGCGACCTCACCTGAAATGATGTTTTCAGCTATGGGACCCTCAATACAAGAGCTACATGGCCCTGCTGGAGCAGGTCCAGAGGAAGCCACAAAGATGCTCAGAGAGCTGAAGCACCTCTCCTCTGACAGGCTGAAAGAATTGGGGCTTTTCAGCCTGGAGAAGAGAAGGCTCTGGGGAGACCTCATAGCTGCCTTCCCATATCTGAAGGGGACCTCCAGGAAGGCTGGAGAGGGATTGTTTAGCAGGGCTTATGGTGATAGGAGGAGGGGCAATGGTTTGAAACTGGAGCAGGGTAGACTTAGGTTAGGTATTAGGAGGAAGTTCTTTACATCAGGAGTGGTGAAATCCTGTTAACAGGTTGCCCCAGGATGTGGTTGAGGCCTCGTCCCTAGACGCATTCAAGATCAGACAGTATGGCCCTTGGCAGCCTGATCTAGTTGGAGGTGTCCCAGCTGTCTGCAGGGGCACTGGACAAGACAACCTTTGAGGGTCCCTTCCAACCCAGTGCAATCAGTGAATCTGGGGTTTTCTTCCATGGCCAAGACTAATTTTAGTTAATACTTACTCATTATTTGTGCCTTAACTTAAAATTGAGTTTTGAGTTATTTTGCATTAAACAAAACAAGTCTTTTTAGAAAGAATTATTTCTGGTTTTTTGGGAGTTGTGGGGGGGTTGTTTGGTTGGTTGGTTTGGGTTTGTTTTGGGTTTTTTGTTTTGGGGTTTGTTTTGGGGGGTTTTTTGTTAGTTTGGTTTGGATGGCGGTTTTTTGTGGGTTTTTTTTGTTTGTTTGGTTTTTTGGTTGGGTGTTTTTTTGTTGTTGTTGTTGTTTGGTTGGTTGGTTTTTTTTCTCCCTCTGTCTTCAAACTCACTAACTGAGTTCTAGCTTTTTGACATGTGCAGCAAAACTCCATCAGCTTAAAATTAGCCACAAGGTGTACATTGTGCATGCTGCAGTTGGAAGTTAGAGGAATAACTTGTTTAATTTTCTGGTGGGATTTTCTCATCTGGGCTAAAGCTCACCCAAGTGAAATTTTTGTTAATAGATTTCAACTTTAATCCTCAACCATTTAAAATCTGAGTCAAATTAGGCAGATAAGTGCTAAGTATGGTGGGCCCCAGCTTGCAGAGTTGTGTTGGAAAATGGAGATACCATGTGCCAACTTAGTTATATGTATTGTTAGTTTATTTTGAAGTGTGTGGTCTCTGTGGAAACACAGCATCTTAATGAGAATGGTTTCTCTGACATATTTATAAACCGTAATCAAGCTGTGAAAAAATGAAATCATGAAACTCGTGGTGCCTGGGACATGGAAAGCCAGGCAAGTTCCAGCTCAGTTCCCTCTCCACTCTAGCATGAGAAATCAGCATGTCAGGTCTTTGTCTAACCCCTAGACAGGCCTGAAAAGGATTTCTTTTTAAGTAGTCACAGAGGAGGCTCATCACAACTGCTGTTACATTCCCCTCAAATTAAATAATGGAAAGAAAAAAAAAGCAAGCGGAATGTGCTTGAAAATAAATTTATGTGTGCTGATACGCTAGTTGTGTGCAGATGTTGCTGGAGAAGAGGACCCTGTAGCCTGACTCTGGTTTGATACAGTGTTTTATTTTTTTTTCTGTCACTGTTTTATTTGCCCTCTTCTGCCACTGTAATCAGACCTCCTCCCTGGCTTAACTTTGGGACTTCTGTGTGCAGATTGTACTTTCTCCATCTCCATATCAGACCAGGGGCAGGCTACAGAGACCTCTTCTCCAGTCTGTATCTGATGTGGAAGAATAGAACTTAGCTCTTGTCCTGAAGCTGCTAACTGGCAAGTGAGGCTCAGGAAGAATCTCTTGGAAGCAGAATCCTGAATAACCTACCTGCATTTAAATTACCAACACATGGCTGTGACCACGAACAAGCCATGCAGATTCCTGCTCCTGGAAGCTTCATCTCTGCACAAAGAAAGAGATTGAGGAGAAAATGAGCAAAAAAGAGGTTAAGAGAAGCAAATGTCAGCATTTTCCTGTTTTTATAGATGTGATCTGAGGTCCTATCCTCGGAGCCGCAGTAGTAGGCAAAACTTTGATGTCTCTTTTAGCTTTTATACTGCTCCCTGGAAGCACGCAGTTCTTTTATTGAAGATGCTATGAGGAGCTGTCTGCAACAGCTGACAGCACCTACTGGTGTTGCCTGAATCTCTTCCCTTCAGGGATCAGTGAGGGTTACATGGGTGGCAGCTTGAAAACAAAATCCAGTTGTGTGCCTGTGTAATCACTTCAATCATAGAATGGTTGGGGTTAGAAAAGACCTCAAGGATCAACTCCCAGTTCCAACTCCCTTGCCATGGGCAGGAACGCCTTCCACTAGACCCGGTCACTCAAGGCCTTTGGTCTTGCACAGGCCCCTTCCCTGTCTCTGTGCTAAATACCAAAGGGGAAAGCAAAATGCTGGGCATTGAAATCTGTTTAACCTCCACCTTTGCCTGGCCCCGAGGACTGGAGCCACTGATGTAGGGTTAGTGAAAAACTTTCCAGAGCTCTTCCTCTTCTCTCCTCTCCTCTTCATCACAACCTGCTAAGGCAGAATATGGAGAAGGAGGTGGTTTTCTTGTGAGACTGTAGAGTAATGCCATACCTTCAGCTGGGTTTGATCACTCCTCATTGAGGGAGCTTTTTTTTTTCTCAGAGCTGTCATCAGAAAGTGAGAGTGTTACTTTCATTTTACAAGGCCTGCAAGCCTCAATTATCCAACATTTTTTGGTGGCATTGTGCCAAAACTGTGCATCTCAGATTACGCAGAATAGATGGGGGGGTTGCTTCCTATCTGTGCCACCCTCTGATTTTGATTCTTGTCTTGCTTTAAGATTTGGGTTTGTTGTAGGCCATCATGCTCAAGAAGGATGACAGCAGCATCAGTGTCTGTCGTTAGAAGTCTGAGATATTGAATAGTTTGTTGATGGCAGCAGAGTTGTTTTCTATTTTTAACCATGTGAAAGAGAAGTCAGATCAATTATGCATCTCCATCCTATGCTACTAATGGGTGGACAGACAAGGGCTTTTTTTCAGCTGACATCTAGTATGCTAAGTAAAGAGATTATTCCTCTCAGTTGGCTTTCTTCATGGAATGAATGATAAATAGATGAATCAGTGAGGCAAAATGTGTGACAGATAACAAATGAGTTACAAAATTGGTAATTCTGAGTGGATGTCCTGACATGGGACAGTAAGCACATGCTGGTGAGCAGACCTGCAGTCACTTCTGATGGTACCTTGATGGCTAGATAAGCTGCACTTCCAACTGATTTCCTAGAGGTTCCTAGGCTTGTAGGATCTTTTCAGGGTCAGAAATCATAAAATTATAGAATGGTTTGGGTTGGAAGGGACCTTAAAGATCATCTAATTCCAACTACCCTGCCATGCTATCAACTGGTATGACTGAGAAAAGAGAAATTTTCAGGCACACCAGCCTTCCTCAGGTCTGAAATATAATTAGCAGACTTCAAAGCCAAACACAAAATGAGGGCAACTGCTCAGATATGTACTAGGTGCACTACCTCCAAAAGAACAGGAAGTTAGTATGTGTAAAGAAACTTGGTAGGCAGTTATCTCTTTAAGAGAAAGAAAGGAAAAATAATGTATTGTCTGTGGAATATGCAAGGGTTAGTGAAGGGGAAAGGAAATTATATTGTGTCATGAAATCAGTATTTCTGTTGAATCCCTGGTAGGGTTTTTGTGACCAAAAGAGTTTAAAATGTTAGCTTCAAGCTTGTCTTTGAAAGGCCTTTTGGAGATCAGGACTGAGAGATCAGAGGTGGCATGGTTGTGGAAAGTGTTCTTTGTGTAAAATGGGCATATTGTGTTTGTGGCAAGAGTATCTATCTCAGAGCTGAATATCAGCAGTACTCCGTTCAACAGTTCTAGTCCTTTGAGGGTGCCGTGCTGAGTCCCACAAGATGAACTTTTGAGATTGGAAAGGATCTTTTAGGTCAGATGTGTGTTTGCTTTTGTCTGCACTACAGCAGGTAGTGAAATGTATCTTGTTAAAAGGGATTTACGCTCACAAAGTCTATTGACATTTCCCTTTCATCTGCAAGATGGCTGTGCCCAAGCGCCACTGCTGATGTATTCCAGCCCTGAAGTCCACACTTAGCTTTTATTGACTCATCTCTGAAATTCCTGAGTCCATCTATGACAGTGTGATAGTCTACCACAAGTGGGCAGGACAGCCCTAGAGCACACTGCTGCCCCACATGTGAAGTGTCCTGGCATGCTCTCCCTACTATTTTGATAAGAATAAGGACTTAACCTCCTGGAATCAATTTCCATTTGTGGCCAAATGCAACAGAATCATAGTATGGTAGGTGTTGGAAGGGACCTCTGAAGATCATTGAGTCCAGCCTCCCTGCCAAAGCAGGATCACCTAGGGCAGGTCACACAGGAACGTGTCCAGGAGGGTTTTGAATGTCTCCAGAGATCAAAACTCCTGTTGGAGCCTGTTCCACTGCTCTGCCACCCTCAAAGAAGTTCCTTCTCATATTTAGATGGAACTTCCTGTGTTCAAGTTTACGTCCATTACTTCTTGTCCTGTCACTGGAGACCACTGAGGAGAATCTGATCCTGCTTGCAGAGTTTTCCCAGGAGCTGTTGGAACTCTGTGAGCTGAGGTGTGGAGCTACACAAGGGGTAGGACTCTGAACCTCATGCCACTTTGGTTGTTTCTATTTTCACAGTATTTCACAGCTACATTTGGTGGGAAGTGAAAACAAAATACCAAACAAAATACCAAACAAACAAACAAAACAAACAAAAAAACGCACAAAACCAACCAACCAAAACACCAAAGTGTTCTGCTCTGTATTAAAGTTTGACCTTAGTAACAAAATAGAAAAAAAATCTTATTTCTAAACCCAAAATTAACAATCGAAGCACTTTACTCAAAACAATGATTTTTTTTTTAAATATGTTTTTCCCTTCCCACATACCCCATTGGGAAAATATTACTTGGAATTTAGTTATATTCATGCAACATTTTGGTCTGCTCAAAGCTGCATATTTCAAAAGGTTTTATTTGCCATAAATATTTCACTCAGCTCAAATGGCATGAGTCTTGGATATTCTTTTTCTTTGGCCCAATCTGAAACAAATAAGTGAATTACTTTGCCTCTTTTGTGATGGAAAGAAGTCACAAAAATAATGCACACTTCTGTGACAGGAGGGCAATAGCCAATTCCTACAGTCAGTGTACCACCTTTTTCTGAAGCTGTCATCTGGATGTAAGTGATTTCTAGATCCATCTGGACTGTTTCTTTCAAGCTGTTCCACAGATTCTTCACAGCCGTGTGCTTTCTGCCTTCTTATGGTCCCATCACAGCAACTTCATCAGTCCTCTCTTCCTGCACCAAACCAGATGATGCTTAACTTCCACATGCTGCTTCCAACTTACACATTTTTGCCTGCCTTTGAATCCATTATTTTTTTGGATGAATTTCACAGATTTTCAGCTCTAGTAGAAGGTATGGTTTAATCTGTATTTTTCTACCCTTTCCTGCCTAATAGAATGGGAGGGGATGGAAGTGGCCTCTGAGGATCATCAAGTCCAACCCACCCTGCCAAAGCAGGATCACCTACAGCAGGTCAAACAGGAATGCATCTAGATGGGTCTTGAAAGTCTCCAGAGAAGCAGATCCCACAGAGGGGATCCTCCAGGGCTCCCGCATCCTCACAGCAAAAAAAAAATCTCCTTAGGTTTTGGTGGAACTTTCTGGGTTCCTGTTTGTGTCCATTGCCCCTTGTCCTATTACAGGACGCCACTGAAAAGAGACTGACCCCTTCTTCTTCACACCCACCCTTAAGTATTTTTAAATATTAATTAGACCTCCTCTCAGCCTTCTCTTCTGCAGACTAAACATCTCCAGGTCTCTCAGCCTTTCCTCATCAGACAGATGTTTCAGTCCCTTCATCATCCTGGTAACCTCTGTTGCACACTCTCTAGTATATCCCTGCCCCTCTTGAAACAGGCAGTGCAACACTGGACACAATCCTCCAGATGTGGCCTCATCAGGGCAGGGAAAAGGGGAAGGAGAACCTTCCTTGATCTGCTGGCCAGAGTCTTCTCAATGCACCCCAGGAGACCATTTGCCTTCTTGTCCACAAGAGCACACTGCTGTCCCATGGATAACTTACTGTCCACCAGGACTCCAAAGTCCTTCTCCATGGAGTTGCTTTCCAGTAGGTCAACCCCTAACCGATACTGATGCATGGTGTTGTTCCTATCCAGGTGCAGGACTCTACACTTGTCCTTGTTGAACCTCCTTTCTGATTTTCTGTTTCAATAATTCCTTTGTAATGTATTCTGTCTGCTCCTTGTTCTCCAGCATGTCTAGGAATTCATCCTGCCTTCCTAATTGACCTGTCATTTACAGCCTATGTCTGTAACTCTTGGGTGGATACTTGGTAACCATTCTGAATTCTGATGAAGAAAGCAGAAAATTTCAGATCTGCAGTGCTCTGGGGACAATGAGCTGTCTGCCAGCAAGAGGCAATTATTATGATTCAGACTGGTTAATAAGCTGTCCTTGCTCACCAAATGTACATTGGGGATTTCGAGTGTGAGTTTAATTTGGTTGGATCAATCTACTACAGCAATGCTAGAGCTAAATTAATCTTTTTCCACAGGCAGCTAAAATTTGTGATAAATTGAAATTGTATTAGTCGAGGGCAAGATGCCGTCATAAAATCCAGGCCTAACTAATTGCTTAATTAGTTTTATAAATATTTACTTTTATGAAATTAAGACAGTGTTGAAGATTTCAGCCCTTTTTCAGTCCTATGAAGGTGTAACCCAAGCTTCTCTCTCAGTAAGGGTCATGAGACACTGGAACAGGTTGGCCAGAGAGGTTGTGGATATCCCCTCCCTGGAAGTGTTCTAGGCCAGGCTGGATGAGGCTCTGAGCAACCTGCTCTAGTGGAAGGTGTCGCTGCCTACGGCAGAGGGAGTTGGAATTAGATGATCTTTCAGGTCCCTTCCAGTCCAAACCATTCTATGGTCTTAATCCTTTTTCAGTCCTATGAAGTTGTAACCTATGCTTCTCTCTCCTGAAAAACTCTCTCTTTGCCTTCCTCCTCCTTACACATACTTACTTCTTCAACTCAAAGCTTATGAGCAGATCATTCTAAATAACTGCAGACTTTTAAAAGCAGATATGTGTGTGGGTGTAATCACCTCTCAGAACCTGGGATAATGCTGTTTGCTAACAACATTTGTGTCATTTCTGCCTGGTACATATCTGTGGCAAATTTCTGCCAAACATTATTTTTATCTTAATGTTGCCTGTAGCATCCACAGCTCTAATATTTTTTGCCTGACTCAAGTTTTCAATATTAGAGTTGAAAGAGTTAACATCTTAGGATGCAGGTCCAGTGAATTTACTAAAAGCAAAGCTGGATGAGGAATCAACATAATTTCCTTGACATTCCTTTTAATAGTGATTTCACATAAGCTGTTAATAATAACTTTTGATAGAGCCCTACTAGAAGAATCACTCCAGCAAAGCATGTTCTTGAAGAAGTCAACAAAGGGAAAGACTGCTCTTATTTCCATGCTAAGCTCTGAAAGATTTCCATGCCCTCCTCTGTGTGAAATGAAGCCTTGGTTCTGGCTGTGGCTCTGCTCCTGTCTGGTTTGTAGAAAAATGCTCCTAGCAGAAGATGATTTCCCTGTAATTCCTAAATCTAATCAAACTGGGAAATGCAGTGTTGTCTGTGCCAGTGTCTAACACTGCTCAGCATGTGCGAGTGCACTGTTCCTTGGCATGCTGGCACTTGCACTGGATCACACTACAGATCAATTACCTCCACAAGAAAATTGTGCCATGACTTATAGGGTCTTCAGCTTTAATCAAGATCAGTTGTGACACAGCCACATGGAGTAATGGCAGTAGTAGAAAGAAATTGCTTTTTGCAAACGAAAAACCTTTTAAAAAGTCACAAAAGGACTGTGGGAGCCATAGGTGCATTTTCTACCCTAACATTTTGGCATTGCTCTGTGGAACCTTCTGCTATCAGCATGGAATGAAAAATTGCAGCTGACATCTCCACCTGGCATTTGTCTCTATTCATAGTTAATGCAGGGCCTGAGTTCTCTTGGCTTAGTCTCCACCTGTCAGATACTCTTTAGGAAGAAAGAGAGCAGGGAGAAACAAAACAGATTTAGGCTTCTTTATTTTGGACCAGGTTTCCGTTGAAATCTATACATGAGGGCCAAATCCACATCCTTAAGGAAACAATTTCACTGTGGACCTGCCTGTCCCATTTCCTTCAGATCTGAGGTTCCATCCATTCATCAATTATGAAAATTTTCTGCCTGTCTTTTTACATCAGGATCTAGAGATCAGTTTTTAAATTTGGCCTGACCTTCAAAGATGATGGAAAGCCTGAGGCATATGTGTCTCTCCCCAGCTCTCTTGTAGCTCCCTTCAGGTACTGGAAGGCTGCTATAAGCTCTCCCTAGAGCCTTCCTTCTCCAGGCTGAACAAATCCAGCTTTATCAGCCTGTTCCCACAGGGGAGGTGCTCCAGCCGGATCATCTTTGTGACCTCCTCTGGACCCGCTCCAACAGATTCATGGCTTCACAGATTTCATCAGGTTGAAAGGGACACTCAAAGGTCATCTTGTACAACACCCCCTGCAGTAAGCAGGGACGCCTCCAACTAGATCAGAGTTGTTTCACAACACTCTGGACCACACAGAAATCCAGCTTGCATCTGCCCATGAGGTACTGTGCAGGCCTGCCCTGACTAAATTTACCTTGGGGAAAATTTGCTTCTTTCGCTGTCATTAGCATCGCTCCAAAGATCAGAGTCATCTCCAACAGAGTGGCAGCTGCCATTTTTTTCTCTGCCGTCTCTCAGTACAGATTCGTGAATTCACAGATAGCATCAGGTTAGAAGGTCATCAAAGGTCATCTTCTCTAACCTTCCTGCAGCCAGCAGGGATACCTCCAACTACATTAGGCTGCCCAGGGCCACATTGAATCTGATCTTGAATGTCTCCAGGGATGAGGTCCCAGCCACCTGTTCCAGTATTTCACCACCCTCATGGTAAAGAACCTCTTCCTAATGTCTAACCTAAATCTACCCTGCTCCACTTTCAAACCACTGCCCCTCCTATCACTACAAGCCTTTCTAAACAGTCTCTGCCCAGCCTTGCTGGAGGTCTCCTTCAGATATTGAAATGCAGCTATAAGGTTTTCCTGGAGCCTCTTCTTCTCCAGGCTGAACAGACCTAACTCTCTCAGCCTGGACTTGTAGGAGAGGTGCTCCTTCTTTCTTACTGTCTTTGTGGCCCTTCTCTGGACCCACTTCAGCAGGTCTTTGTCCCTCCTGTGTTGGGGACCCCATAGCTGAACACAGCACTCCAGGTGAGGTCTCATCAGAACAGAACAGTGGCAAAATCACCTCTCTCAAGCTGCTGGCCATACTTCTTTTGATGCAGCCCAGGATGACATTGTCCTTCTGGGCTGCAAGTGCTCATTGCTGGCTCAAGTCCAGCTTCTCACTCACCAGTAACCCAATATGGTGCAGGGCAAGTCTAACTCAGTAATAACTAAATATCATTCCTCTGAGCCCAGGTTTGCACTGGGAGTCCTGCCCCTGGTCATGCCAAAATAATTGCCGCAAGAGCAGGAGTTTTTGTGTAGCACAGAAAGCCATCAGAGGAGATGAGGCACAGCCATGAACAAGGCACAGATGCACACAAGTACCATGAGAATCCCATCAGTTCTCTGACCCCAGGCCCATGTTTCTGTAAACATGTATCTTGGCAGGGTTTCTCAATAGGATGCAATGCGAGCCCTTTCTCATTTATCTCAGCTGTCTTGTTGTGTTATCTTACAAATGATTGCTGTTAATTCTGTGTTTAATTGTGCTTAACGTAATTTATTTGCTGTCCAGTGATTTTAAGTGTTGAACCTAACAAAATACGGTTGTTTTCTCTTCTGCTTCCTTCTGCTTCTCATTTGTGGATGCTGAAAACAGCTGGACCTGTTCCATGTGAATGAAAGCAATTATAGGCACGTACAAAAAAATTCATCAGTTTCAGAAAGGCCTCTTGTGTGGATCTATTCCTGGAATCTTCTTCATGAATTGTCTTCTTCATTAATTGTCTTTTTTCTGCCCCTACAAAATCACTTCCTTCTAATTTTCCATCACAAACCTCATCTGTGAACCTGCCTCCTTCCTCTTGCTAATGGAGACTGGAAGCAGAATGTGCTTCAGCTAAACTGACCATAATTACATGTTTCTTAAACCAATGTGCCTGTCCCAGATGTTCTAGAGGAAGGGAAAGCTCTGAATCTTTCATGTGTAAGTAGAACACTGGGACCATTTCTCACAGTGAGAGCCCAGAAGAGAGCAATTCTGTTCTGTGTCATTGCCCCTTACTTTTTAAATGCACTGAATCTGGGTTCCAACACAGAGCAGTCAGGACAGGTATATTCAAGGTCAGGTTGGATGAGGCCTTGAGCAGCCTTGTTTTGTGGAAGGTGTCACTGCTCATGACAGTTGATTTGAACTAGATGATATTCAAGGTCCCATCTAACACAAACCAGTTTTTGATTCTATGATTCCAGGCTTTCTAGCAACAGGAGTCTCCTAGGCAGAAGGAAGCTGTGTATTATACAGTCCTGTGTTCCCAGAAGAAATCTTCCTGTCTAATTATGGAGATTATGGAGACCTTTGCACAAGCTTGATTGTGGTGAGGTTTTGGTCAGTCATTGGAACAGGCTGCCCAAGAAGGTGGTGGAGCCACTGTCCCTAGAGGTATGCAAGAAACATGTAGACGTGGCACTCTGGGACATGGTTTAATGGCCATGGTGGTGCTGGGTTGATAGTTGGACTTCATGATCTTAGAGGTCTTTTCCATCCAAAACAATTCTGTGATTCTCTGATGCAGAATGAGAAAACCATGTGGGGAAAAAAAAAAAAAAAAAGTTAAGTTACTGCTTATGTGAGTGTTAACAAACTTTATTCTGTTTCTCCACTAACTTTAATCTTTATGACTTGGGAGTGTAGAACTCCATGCTATCCTAATTAGAAGGCCAGGGGAAAGAAATTATGATGGTCTCTGTTTAGTATTCTATAGAAGTGGTAAGTCCTACAAGAGTGTCAGAGAGATCCATGGACCTCTCTAGGGAAGGAGGAGAGCTAAGGAAGCATCATGATAATTTAATGCATACAAATGCTGTACAAGAATAGTTATAGCTCATGAAGATGCTGCTGGTGCGATAGACACTTTTCATTTGGCTCCTGCCTTGGTCCTCTTTGTGGATGTCTTCTGCAGAGCATTAAATGTGTAATTAATGCAGCACATCAATGTGCACTTGCTGTATTATTAAAATTTAGCATGGCATTAGCTTTCAAAAATGAGTTACAAGATTGAGTTAAAGCTTAAAAAATGAGTGGTCTGTGAGGAGCCCCATCATATAAAGCATTGAAATGATTCTCGGTATTATTTCATTACAGCTTTTTTAATTACTATGGCAAGTAAGCAGGACTGGCCATTATTTGCAGAACATTTGTATTAATAATGTCACACAATTTGCAATGATTGCTACAAAGTCTTCTGCTCCTGTTAAAAACTTAGTTTAAGCTGACGTGCAACAGCCAGTCTTTTGCAAGCCAGAAGTTTCCCCATTTCCTTCCACTGGGCTCCCAAGTGGAAGCCATTTTTATCCATCTCTTCCCTTAGCAATAAGTTATCCATGGGACAGCAGTGTGCCCTTGTAGACAAGAAGGCCAATGGTATCCTGGGATACATTGAGAAGAGTTTGGCCAGAAGCCAAGGGAAGTTCTCCTGGCCCTCTGCTCCACCCTGGTGAGACCATATTTCAAGTATTGTGTCCAGTGCTGGACTCCCCAGTTCAAGACAAACAGGGAAATACTGGAGACAGTCCAGTGGAGACTATGAGGATGATGAAGGGACTGGAACACATGTCTGATGAGGAAAGGCTGGGAGACCTGGAGCTGTTTTCCTGGAGAAGCGAAGGCTGAGAGGGGATCTGATCAATGTTTCCAAATATCTGACATGTGGGTGTCAAGAATAAGGTGCCAGTCTCTTTTCACTGCTGCCCCGTGATAGGACAAGGGGCAATGGACATAACTGGAACACAGAAAGTTCCACAGCATCATGAGGAAAAACTGGATCCCTGGAACAGGCTGCCCATAGAGGTGATGGAGTCTCATCTGGAGATTTTCAAGACATATCTGGGTGCTTTGGCATAGGGCTTAGACTTGATCTTCAGAGGTCCCTTCTAACCCCTACCATTCTGCAATTCAATGATTCTATGAATATGGCCAAAGAAACAGAAAATTGCTCACCTTTTTCATTTTTATAGCAAGTCAGCTGTTTGCAGAATGCAAGACATTGTTGTAATACAAAACTATGCTTTCAGTTACTTACCTGACACTTTGGGGTATTTTTTTTTTTTTTTGCTTGGTTTTGGGGTTTGTGTTTTGGGTTTTTTTGTTTGTTTTGTTGGGTTTTGTGGCAGTTTAGGCTGTGTGCCCCCTGCCACTGCCACATGAGATACACCTCTGGTGTCCTGGGTGCTCACCCAATAGGGGTGGACACAGGAAACGGCGTATTTCTACCCATAAATCCTGCGCCCTATAAGGCCATCTGCAAAGTCATTCTCTTCCTCTTTCTTCCCTCCCTGATCCCATGGGAGATGTCCTCTCTTATCGGGTAATGCCAGGGGAGTATCCTCAGGGCCTCTTAGGCCTGTCTAGGCCTAATGCCAGGAGGAGAATGGAGGGGGGGGGCAGTCTCAGACCTGGCCAGCCTGAGACTTGCCTAGCAGCAGGAGGGGGAAGAAGGAGCCCTGGGGGTTTGGGTTTACCCTCAGGTGGGAAGAAGGGAAGGATTGGGAAGCCTCTGGGAATTCTGTGAGGGGTTCTGTACGCTTTGGGACACTCTTTGTCACTATGCTTTGTGGTTTGTAGTTCTCTGTAGCTTCACCAATCGCTTTTCCATTTAAACTTTCCATCACTCTCCAATCCGTTTGTGTGAGTCTCATTCTTTTGTCCCTTTCAGGGCAAGAGAGGATCTGTCTGGCCCCAAACCAGCACAGGTTTTTATTATTATTAGTTGGTTGGTTGATTTGGTTTATTTTGGTCTTTTTGTTTGTTTGTTTTGGTTGTCGTTGTTGAGATATGTATTATGAAGCCCATCGTTTTATTTCAAAGTGCAATTTTAATAGTTTTCTTCTTAGTGAGATATTTGTAGTTAAAATAAGGGATGAAAAAAAGAAGAAAGGGTTCACATCCCGTATCATCTGTCTTACCTATCATCTTAAAAACAAAACAAAACAAAACAAAACTAACCAACCAACCAAACCGTTTTTAAAGAATTATGCCAAGTACTAACATAAATTTGAATTAGAAATAGCTCCAGTCTTCTCACTTCCCTCCCTGGAAGTGTTCAAGGCCAGACTGGACAAGGCCTTGAGCAACGTGGTCTAGTGGGAGATGTTCCTGCCCAATAGCAGTGGGGTCAGAAATTGACAATCTTTAAGGTCACTTCCAACTCAAACCTTTCTATGAATCTGCGATAATGCTACAGAAGTCTCAGAAACCCTTTCTGCGCTGCTCCTGGCTTGCAGTGATATCCAGATTTCCACAGTTCAGGCAAGAATGATCTTTCTTTAGTAAATAAGCTAATTCAATGATTATTTGTGGCTGTCTTGTGCCCTACATGATTCTGCAGTTTATCTGTAGGAGATTGCCTCTCTGAATTCAGAAAACACAGAACGAAACAAAGAGGAAATTCTGGGATTGCAGTAGTACCACAAGAAATAATTCCCATTCCAGCTTGTAATGAGTTTTTTTACAGAGCTGCTGTGAAGATTTAGAATATATGTGTTGGCTTCAAACAAGTTTTTGCCCTTGAATTGCCCTGAATTATCTTGACTCCATTCAGTTCAGGATAGTTCAATATTTGCATTATTAACTTCAGAGTATTCAGAAAGCAAGACAGGAAAAGGTCGTTAAGACATTGCACTCCCTCTTCTTTGCTGGTCAAGGCTGTATTGTTCCTTAAATTCTATTCTTCTGTGGTTTGCATGCCCTGGATAAATATTTATTAGGCTGATGTTAAAAAAGGAGCAGCCACAGGAAACAGGGCACACAGCATGAAGATTAGAAGGCATCTGATTTTGGAAGGTGGTAGATTTGAGTCCTGGTGTTCATGCCAAAATATGCCTGGAATTTCTGGAAGTACATGGGGTGATTGCCACCAATATGTATGGAATGGTTAGTAAGAATGTCCACTCTGTTTGCCATGCATAATGGCTACCTTAAGAAACAATCAAGTTGATTACGTCTAGAACTGCAGTCATGCATTGTGAGGTATGAACAATCTTTCGGGATGCCAACACAAATGTGACAGAACACCAGGCTGGACTCCTAGGTGCATCTGTTTGGTTTCATCATAGAATGACAGAATGGGAAGGGGTTGGAAGGGACCTCTGGAGATCATCTAGTTCAACCCTCCCCCCTCCTGCAGCATCGCATCCAAGCAGGTTTTGAGTATCTCCATAGAAGTTTTCCTTTGAATTCTGAGTCTGTCAAGAATCATCTGGAGACTCCTGGGTGCCTGTTTGCTGAGTTCCTTTGTTTTGCTTTTTCTTGACAGATTGGCTTCCCAGAAGAGGATTCACACCAGTCTGTTAACTCAGTGCACCACTCCACATTGCTACATCTTACTCACAAAAAAAGTTGCCCCAGATGAGCTTATCTGTCTCCTCTGAGATGTTGTGAAGAAGGGAAGCCTTCATACAAGGCAGGGTGGAAATGAGATGCAACTCAATGATGCACAGCTTCTGGGAAAGGTAATGGCAAAGGGTGAAAAGTGACCTTGGAAAAGAAGCATTGCCACAAACCCCAACCATAGCTCTATATGGCTTGCTATAAAGAAAACTAGACCCAGTACACAGAATCATAGAATTGTTTTGGTTGGAAAAGACCTCTAAGATCATCAAGTCCAACCATTGACCTAACACCACCATGGCCATTAAACCCTGTCCCCAGATGCTACATCTACACGTTTCTTGAACATCTCCAGGCATGGTGACTCCATCGCCTCCCTGTGTAACCTATTTCAATGCCTGACCACTCATGTGCCACAGGGATGTTGAGTTCACAAAGTAACAAATAGTTCCATTCCCTTGACCCTGAGCCTATCTTCAGCCAGCCTTACAAACCTCCCTGTGAGATGTCCTAACCACTCAGCTTTCTGCAGCATGCATGGATGGACATCTCCTGCAGGTCAAATTCTGCTGAAATTGGTGCCATCTATACAAACACACTTGGCAGTGAGGTTTGCCTGGGACTGATTTCCTCTTGAGGTTTCCTTAGGGCCATGGGTGGGCAAAAGGCACCAGCATCCTTCCCTCTGCAATGTAGCCTCAGCTAAATGGCAATTGAGGAAAAACCTAAGGGAGAACTTTCTAGTCCTGGCAGTCTGCTCCTACGACAGCCTGAATGCGTGACAGGGGAGATTTAGGTTGGAGACACCATGGAGGTGTTCAAAAATGTGTGGACATGGCACTTTGGGACATGGTTTAGTAGCTATTGTGGTGTTAGGTTGATGGTTGGACTTGATGATCTTAGAAGTTTTTTCCAACCAAAACAATTCTGAGATTCTGTGATGGTTAACAAGGCATGCACAATAAGCATAACAATCTCAAAGCAGCTTCAGAGAGGCAATACACTTGGAGTAGAGTTTTTATTTCCCCTTTTTCTCCATCTCCACAGGATGCCTTGTGGAAAAGCAAACAAATACTAATCACATGTAAATTTGTGAGCTGTAATTATCTGGTTGCAGGGAGACACGTAAGCCAAATCTGAAAATAAATATTTTTTTAAAAAGTCCTGTAGGGAAGACGAAACAAACATAAAGCAGCCACTGGCAGAACAAATAGTTTGCCAGTTATTGATAGTATTATAAAATCATAGAATGGCTTAGGTTGGAAGACACCTTAGAGATCATTTACTCCAACCTCTCTGTCATGGGCAGGGATGCCTCTCAACTAGACTTGGCTGCTCAAGGCCTCATCCAACCTGGCCTTAAACACACTCAGGAGGGAGGCATTCACAACCTCCATGGGCAGCCTGTTCCAGAATCCCACCACCCTTGTACTGAAGAACTTCTTCCTAAAATCCAATCTAAACCTACTGTCCCTCAGCTTAAAACCTTTCCCTCTTGTTCTATCAGTACACATCCTTATGAGAAGTCCCTCTCCAGCTCTCAGATAGGATACCTTCAGGTACTGGAAGACAGCTGCACAGTCCCTCTGGAGCCTTCTCTTTTCTAGGCTGAACAGCCCCAGCTCCTTCAGCCTATTGTCATAGGAGAGATCCTCCACCCCTTGAATCATCTTCATGGCCCTCTGGACACGTTCCAACAGTTCTGTGTCCTTGTGGTGGGGGCAGCAGAACCAGATGCAGTATTCAAGGTGGGGCCACACGAGAGCAGAGTAAAGGGGAAGAATCATCTGTCTTGACATGCTGGCCACACTCCTCTTGATGCAGCCTGGGATATGATTTGCCTCCTGGGCTGCACGAGCACACCACTGGTTTGTGTTGAGCTTCTGACAGACTTCAACGCCTGATGTTTCCTGGAGGTTTCCTGGATTTCTGTCAGACCTGATCTCCACAAGTGCCTACTCCATGACATACTTTAGGGCAAGGGACCAGAAAGATGTGAATTAACTCATCTTTGGTGAGCTACCTGAACACAGCCACCCTTGTGTGGAAGGATATGATGAACTTTTCTTCCCCAGCATTTGGGAAATCATAGAATGCATCAGGTTGGAAGGAACCCTCAAAAGTCATCTTGCAGTAAGCAGGGACATCTGCAACTAGAGCAGGTTGCTCAGAGCCCAGTCAAGTTTGAACTTGACTGTCTCCAGGGATGGGGCCTCAATTGCACCTCTCTGGACAACTTGTTCTTCCTTCAATACTGATTACTGCTCAGATTAAACAGGAAAGTCCTTGACTAGAAAAGAGAAGAGGGTCATGAAGACCATGCTCAGATCCGATGGCTTACAAGGAGCTTTTGCTTGCTTGGATTTTTGATGCCGTCAGTGCAGTACCAGTAGCTTCAGCACATCTCAGTTTCAAGGTGGTCTCAGTTCCACTGTTTGCTGTAACTCTAGAGGTGGTGTTTGCATGGAACATGCTGAGGAATGCTACTCACAGGGCTAATTCTGTTTGTACATGCTGTGGTGTGTCCATGGCAGGGGAATTAGTCAAGGTTAGAGGAGCTGCAAGCCAAGACCACGCGATGATCCATCTCCATTGTCCCTTTCCAGCTTTTATCTCATTCTGTACAACTCTTCAGGTGTGTAAAAGCATCTTCCTAACGTCTCCAAAGTGAAAAGGACGCCTGCACCAAGGTCATTATTTCTTCACTCTCTTCACTTGTAGCTTCACAGGCATGCCCAAGCCCATATTGCTGACATCACACCCTATAAAAGTTGTGGTTTAGGGAAAGGCCTTTTCCTGCCTTCAGTGGACTTCTGTTTATTTCTGCAAAGATCCCCACACCTGGGGAAGAGATGTAAGGGCTCAGTGGGGTGTAAAGAGTGAAATGACTTTCAGAAGCAACAAAGCACCCTGAGTTAGAGTCTGGAAAGTGAATAATTTGACAGTAGTTCTCTGTACATTCCTCTGCTGTTGCTTGAGACCATCTCTCTGTGAGGTGGTGTGGAGAAGGCTTGCTGTTTCTCTGGGCTGGAAATGTGGCCTGTTGGAGGAATTATGTTTCAGAAGTTTCTACTCTGACAGCTGAGAGGCAGGGATGGGGAAGAAAGAAGTTCTTTGAACTTGTCTTGTTGGTTTTGTTGTTTAGTTTCTTTTTTTTTCCCCTTTGATCAAATGATCCCTTTAAAACAGTATGGGCTGGTTTATTTTTATGAACTGGCACCATGGGCATTTTGTTCATCTACAGAAAAAGTGCAGCTGAAGTTGCCATATGTATAAGAAAAACCTTTCTATTCTGAGCAGCTGACCATCAAGTGTCTTAGCATAAATTAATTTCAAGCAAAGAGATCACTAAGTGACACCTCTTCATCTCTACCAACTTAGAATTGGACAAGGAGTGTGACTAAGACTCACTGACTTTGTTATCACTACTAAATCCCAGACTTTTTCTATATCTGCACTTGACTTAAGGAAATGTGGTTGTGTCCTCAAATAGAAAATGGTCTGTGGTTTGGTGCTTTTTTAAAGAAATATCTTAAGGCTCGTTCTTTTGTCTGTGATAAACCTGCCAGTCCACAGGAGGAAATAGTTACAATGGTTCTTGTAGCATGGAGATACTGGTCTGTGATGTCTTTTATGTTCCAAGGAGGTGGAGACATCATCCCTGGAGGTGCTCAAAAAATAAGTAGATGTGGCAATCTGGAACATGGTCTAGTGGTCAGAGAGGTGTTGGTAGAAGTTTGGACTTGATGATAAGTCTTTTCCAATTGTAATGATTCTATGATTCAATGATTTTTGAATAAGGCTGCTAAACCCGACTAAGGTCTGAAAGAGCAATTAGTGCAGTGCAGGCTTCCTTCTTCACCTCAGACAGATTGGGGTTTTTGGACAAAGTGATGATGGGACTGCGTATAAATAACACTCGAACTGCAGAAGGTCATTTCCTAAACAGGGCATGAAGAATGCAAATAGCATTTTGGATACTGGGTGTTAGCTAATTAGATTTCATGTGTGCATGTTATATTACAGCTCATGTTCATCTTGTAAGTAGGAGACCAGACATGGATGAGTTGCTTTAGATTAAAATAAAAAATAGAACCAATATAGAGCAGCTCTCCAAACTCAATTAAAAGTCTTAACCATCTTTTAAAAACTTTTTAAGGGAGGGAATGGCAAAATTACACTTGTGCATGTTCTTACAAGTTCTTTTCTCTTGGCATACAAGCAAGTTGCCAGTCAACGAAGCAAATGTTTTGGCAGTACCTTTCTGACACTTCTGTGTGGGAGGTGTGAGAAGAAATAGGGAGTTTGCTCTTTGCAGTAATCATTCCTTTCAAGAAGTGATTTTTGAGGTGGAGTTGCTTTCTGTAGAGCTAAGCAATGGGGTTTGTCAGAGATATACAAAGGAGGGAATGCCATCCAGAGGGACTGAAGCTTGAGAGGTGGGCCTGACATAACCTCAGGAAATTCAGCAAGGTCAAGTGCAAGGTCCTGCACCTGGGTCAAGGCAATCCCCAGCACAAACATAGGCTGGCTGAGGAGCGGCTCCAGAGCAGTTTCTAGCAGGACTTGTGGGTGTCAGTTAATGAAAAAAATCAACATGAACAGACAATGTGAGCTGGCAGCCCAGAAGGCAACCATGGCCTGGGCTGCATGAAAAATAGTGTGATCAACAAGAAGAGGGAAGTGATTCTGCCCTCTGCTCTGCTCTGGCGAGACTCCACTTGGAGTACTGTTTCCAGTTCTGGGGCCCTCAGCATAAGAAGGAAATGGAACTGCTGAAACAGGTCTGGAGAAGGTCATGAAGATGATCAGAAGGCTGGAGCACCTGCCCAATGGGGACAGACTGAGAAAGCTGGGTCCATTCATCCTGGAGAAGAGAAGGACCCAGGGAGAACTTAGAGCAGCCTTCCAGTACCTGAAGGGGGCTACAGGAGAGCTAGGGAGGGAATTTTTACAAGGGCCTGTAGTGACAAGACAAAGAGCAATGGCATTTAGCTGGAAGAGGAGAGATTTAGGCTGGAGGAAATTCTTGACAGTGAGGGTTGGGAGATACTAGAACAGATTGCACATGCAAGCTGTGGATGCCCCATCCCTGTAAGTGTTCAAGGCTGGGTTGTTTGAGGCCTTGAGCAACCTGGTATAGTGGAAGATGTCCCTGCCCATGGCAGTGGGCTTGAAATTAGATGATCTGTAGGGTCCCATACAGCTCAAACCATTCTATGAACCTATGAATCTATTAATTGTCAGAGCTATGAAACGGCTTTTCAAAAAATAATTTAAAAAATGTATTTCTACTACTGGAGCAATGCCCTGATGTGAACAGACTCGTGTGTTGGGTGTGACGCATCTTCCACCAAACTCCAGCCTCCAGGGGCTTTCCTGACTTGTGCATAAGTTTTGGAGCATTTCAGAGTGGGGCAGCAGGGAAGCCAGGAACAGAAATGAGGGCTGATGTCCCCAACACTGATTTCTCCCCCATGGTGACACCTGCAAGCCCTGCTGACGTAGGTTTGATTAGAAACAAGGCTCTATGCAAATCCTGTGAGATCAAAGCAGGGCTGCTCTCTGCTTCCTCTGACCTCACAGGTTCCCCCACCTGCAGCCTTAGCCCCTTCTCCAGAGCCCTGAATGGATTCTCGCTCTTCTGAAGGTCCTCTGTCCATGCTTGCTTTAAGCCTGTTTCTAATCCATTCCAGGTCTGCATGTGATGAAAAACCCCCACACCTACCCCAATTCCATTGTCTGGTATAGCTTTGATGAAAGGTGATGCCACTTCCCATTTTGCCTTGCTTCCCCCTAACTCTTGGGTGGAATTCCAAAACACAGCCTGTGCTCTTCTTGGGTGAAGATTGGGGTTTTCTCTTGGATTTTTTTGCTGTGTTTCTCTCTTTCTTCTTGGGGTGTCCTTCAGCTTCCACCCCTGTCTTCAGACTAGCACATCTTAATAACCAAGTCTGTCATTTCAAGGAATGAGACTTTTCTGCAATTTTCTTATGTTGTAATTGCTGCTGCACAGTCCCTGCTCTGGCAGGGGGGTTGGACTTGATGACCTTCGTAGGTCCCTTCCAACCCCTAACACCCTGTGATCCTGTGTGACATGATGTTTGTTGCTGTCACAGCTGATCTGACAGATCGAGGCAGCCTGAACATTGTTGTGAGGCATGGAGTGATCTGTGGGTGTACTTGTGGATGTCCTTTGGTTGGATCTAATCCTTTGGCAATTGTTGGGTGAATGAAACTAGACCTTATCCTGGTCTCCTTCTCTAGAGACTTCCAAGAGCCACTTGGATGTGTTCCTGTGTGACCTGCCCTAGGTCATCCTGCTTTGGCAGCGGGGTTGGACTGGATGATCTTTAGAGGTCCCTTCTAACCCCCACTATTCTACAAATCAATGGTGAAGAGAGGATGAGAAAGGAGAAGGGAACTGTGTGACCCTGAATAATGAAAAAGAAGATTGTTTTCTTATTTGTAGGAATATTATTTCTATCATCCACTAAGTGTAGTGACTCTGATTGAACTGTTTGTATGCTTAGCAAAAATTAATTGTCCAAAATGTCACATGAGGAAAGAGCACTGAGCCTCCTACCCGATCTCCGCAGCTAAGGTAATGCCTGAAATACTTAATCATAGAACCACAGAATCGTTTGGGTTGGAAAAGACCTCTAAGATCGAGTCCAACCATTAACCTAACACCACCATGGCCGTGAAACCATGTTCCAAAGTGCCATGTCCACAGATTCCTTGAACACCTCTAGGGATGGTGACTCCACCACATCCCTGGGCAGCCTGTGCCAACGTCTGACTACTGTTTCAGGAAAGAAATTTTTCCTAATCTCCAAACTAAACCTCTCCTGGCACAATTTTAGGCCATTTCCTCTCATTCTATCACCTTATACTAAGAAGAAGAGAACAACCTTCACCTCACTCTAACCTCATTTCAAGGAGTTGTAGAGAGCAATGAGGTCTCCCCACAGCCTCCTCTTCTCCAGACTAAACAACCCCAGTTCCCACAGCTGCTCCTCACCAGACCTGTTCTCTAGACCCTTCACCAGCTTCAGCACAGACACTCTATATTTCTCTATTCAAGATTCACCCAAAGCATGTTTGATATTGCAGACAAGCTTCTCTTTAACTCACTCTTCTAAACAACTACCTAATTAATTATTTTGCAGTGCTGACAAGATCCATGGTTTTCTTTTGAGTCACTTTCTTCCTGTGATTGTTTTCTTGTCCTTAGATAGTTCTACCTGCATTTTGAGGATGCCAGACTCTCTGCTTTCTCATGGCACCTTGCACAGTTGGGCCTTGGATTTATGATAATAATATTGACAACAGTTATAAAAGTGGGTTTTAAGCCTTCCCTGAACTAGCTCCCTCCTGAGCAGCAGCTTTCAATCACATCCAGGACAGAGCTGAATTATTCAGACAGGATCTCACAAGCTTATTCAGCCCTGCCAAAGAGGGAGTGACTGGCATGAAATCACCTTAGCAGTTTGACCGGAAGTAATCATCTGACTATCTTGTATCTCCTCTTAGAGAAAGAAGCTTTTATGGGTTGATCCTAGAAAGCTGAAATGCTCCAATCTGCCCTACTTTTGCCCCTATCCCTATGTGGACTGACACTGCCAGAAGGGAAGCTTGCTTCCCATGGCAGATGATAGTTAAATCCGTATTGGGATTGAGGAGGTGGTGATGTCACCATCACTGGAGGTGTTCAAGAAGCATGTGGACATGGCACTCTGGTTTAATGGCCATGGTGGTGTTAGGATGATGGTTGGACTTCATGATCATAGAGGTCTTTTCCAGCCAAAACAATTCCGTGATTCTATGTGGAGGGACTCAGCTGCAACTTCAGCCTGCCTGCTGTTGTGATAAGACCTGACTTCAGGCTGGGCTCAAGCAGAAGAGGCATTTGCTGTGTCACTGCATGTTGAGTGCCTTCACAGATTCTTAGATTTGTAGAATGGCTTGAGTTGGAAGGGACCTTGAAGGTCATCTAGTTCCAACCCCCTGCCCTCTAGACCAGATTGCTCAATGTCTCATCCAACCTGGCCTTGATGGGAAGAGGCCCAGGGAAGGGGCATCCATGACTTTTCTGAGCAATTTGTTCCAACATCTCACCACCCTCACTGTAGAGAATATCTTCCTAATGTCCAGTTCTACCCCTAAATGCCCAGCTTGATACCACTCACCTCTTGTCCAGAGTTGTTACTCTTTCTCCTGAGAGTGGCAACGAGATTCCACGGATTTGATACCATTGTTTGAAATGCCTTATCTCTTCCAACGGTCTTTGGGACAGAAAAGTAATTACTGATGTTTGTTTACTTCAGATAATCACCTGCAAAATGTTTATTTCTCTTCCTGCCTGAACTTTCCATACCTGGATAGTTTTATCTCTTTATATCCTAACTACAGATCTCATGGCTTTCCACGGATAATGCACAGAAGTAGTAATTTATTTTCCACTCTACATGGAGTGGTTGTGGCAGTTGAGTGGTTTGTATCTTTAATCAGTCAACATAAAATCACTTTGAAAACAGCTCGCTTTTACTGGCACTGAGGACTACAGCAGCAGCTATGGATTAGGTGAATATTTTGTCTCAGTTCTTTTGGTTTAAATTAAGACAACAGAAGATGGAGTGCAAAGCAAGTGCAGAACAATAGCGTGATGCAAGCTCAGAGGGTTTACATATTAAAAGAGTATGAAACCAAGTTCAATTATTAATTACCATGCTGAGGAAGCAGTGTGGAGATCTGTCATTGAAAACCAAGTCTCACTTCAAGCCATTTCAGCTCATAAAAGAAATGGTTCTTCCCCATTACCTCCATATGCCCATCTGTTCTGATGAGCTTATAGAAAAAAAATGTATTTTAGATCTTCTTTTCATAGAAGGCTTGGAAAGGAACTTAAAGATCATCTAGTTCCAAGCCCCCTGCCATTGTCAGGATTACCTTCCACTAGACCAGGCTCCACAAGGCCTTATCCAACCTGGCCTTGAACACCTGCAGGGAGAGGGCATCCACAACTTCTCTGGGCAACCTGTTTTGGTGTCTCACCACATTCAGTGTCTTCAGTGTTGCAGTGTTGTCTTCCATGTTTAGCATTTGCAATGTGAGCTATGTATTGGTTAGTTGGGTTCTGCAGCTTCTCTTGTAGGCTCTATTCAAAATTATTTGGGTTTCTCCTTAAAAGTAATTATTTTTCTTTCATTATTATTGGAGAGATGGCTTATCTTACTTTTCCTATTGCATCAGACTACATTTGAGCCTTCCATCTGGTTCTCTACCCAAGCAAAGCTTCTACAATCTCTTGCTTTGGCTAGGCACGTTTGTCACATGTTTGTCCCCATGTCTAACCATCAGAATATTTTAACCTGTGGGTTGTTGTTTTCCATTCATATTGGCAGAGTAGAAAAAATTGCAATGGTGATTTGGTTTTTCTAAGCTTTGCAAAATTAGGGATCCAGTTAGAGATCCAAGAAGCTGAGGGAATAGGCAAGACTGAGGAAGGGGCTGCAGCATGATTCAGGTCTGATTCTGCACTGGAGAACCTCCATGGAAGGGAGAATCTGTAGGCAACTTACTTCTCTTGGAGCTTCTAATCAACTGTGGAGATACTTGGACATCCTGACTGCTGTCATTCTGTTGATCTCAAATAGTCATAGAATCAGAATCATCCGGACCAGAAAGAACCTCCAAGCTCACCAAGTCCAGCCACTTTGCCCAGTCCACCAAGTCTGCCACATCACTCAGAAAAGATTTGGAAAATTGAGGATGCCTAGCAGATGTTCTCCTACATCCTTTTAGTTAATGTCTATATGGAGATAAATCTGACTTCAGCTTTATGTCTTACTCTCTGCCTGTTCACCCTCTTCCCCAGCACCTCTGCTGTCTCTGACCTTGGGGAGCTTTGATATTTGTGCAGTTTAGGGTTTGGTTTTCCCAAAAAAGCTGCAGTATTCATAAATTAATCAGATGAACTGCTTTCCTTTGCTCTAGAAGCAAAGTTCCTGTGTCTGTTTCCACTCTCATGACCAGCAGAGCTCTACCCAAAATTCTCCTTAGTTTAGCCCTGTCCTTTGAGTTTCTCATCAATAAAGCACTGCATGTGTCTCTGTGCTGCAAGGAGACAAAACCAGTGAGTGACAACACAACAATGTGTGGAAAGAAGGGTCCAAAGTCACTTAGAATCAGAGAGTGCTTTGAGTTGGAAGGGACCTTTAAACGTCATCAAGTCCAACTTCCAGCTGTGTGCAGGAACACCTCTCACTAGACCAGGCTGCTCATAGACTGATCCAGCCTCACCTGACATGTTTCCAGGGATTTGGAACATTCTTCCATCATTCTTCTACCACCTTTCTGCGAATGCTGGGCCAGTGTTTCATGACATTTATATTTCTCCATATTTTTACTTTAGCAACATTTTTGAGAGGCAATTTATAGTAAGAGTGGTGAGACACTGGAACAGGTTGCTGAGAAAGTTTGTGGAGATCATAAAATCACAGAACGATCTGGGTTGGAAGGGACAGCTATTCCCACACCTCTGCAGTCAGCAGGGACATCCTCAACTAGACCAGGCTGCCCGGACCCCTGTTGACCCTCACCTTGAATATCTCCAGGGATGAGGCTCCAACCACCTCCCTGTGCATCCTGTTCCAGTATTTCACCATCCTGACAGTAAAGAACTTGTTCCTAACATCCAATCTAAATCTGCTCTTCTCTAGTTTGAAGCAATTGCCTCTTGTCCTATAACCACAGGCCTTTGTAAACAGTCTCTTGTAAACAGATAATATGAAATAGGAACATCATCCTCCACTGCTACTCATGCATGCACAATTCCTCCCATTTAATTCAGCAAGACTAATTATCTGAATTAGTAACACTGACTCGTAGCTATGGCTTTGCAGATTGAGGGGCTGGCTTCAGAACAGCTCCTTTAAAGGAATTAGTCATGTCTGAGTACAACAGAACTGTCAAATTGCATTCCTTGTCTTTGTCTGGTGTTGTGGTCACCAAGTCAGCCTTATGCAGGACTTGTCCTTGTGACAACTAAGGCAGTGGTTGTACTCATTTTATGGCTCTACCAACCATAGAATGACTCATAAAGATCAGACAGTTACCTCACCAGCTGATAGCAGATGAGGTAAGATGCACTTACTTCATTTTGCCTTCCACCTCATTAGTGGACTTTGTCACTCACACTCTAGGCATTCTTTTGTCTGTTTGCAGATCAGCTCCTGAACTAAACAAAACAGTTTATCAGAGATGTCAGAGATGGGTGCCTATCTTCTCCAGCAGTAAGAACCCCACCCTGGAGATGTTCAAGGCCAACTTGGATGAGGCCTTGAGCAACGTGGTCTAGTGGGCCCATGGCAGGAGAGTTGGAACTAGGCGATCTTTGAGGTTTCTTCCAACTAAAACAGTTCTATGATTCTATGATTCAGGTTTAGCTTGCCATGCAGGCATGAAAGCTGCAGCTAATTCCCAAACAGATCCCACAGCCTTGCCTTGGCAGCAGTGACATCAGTTAGAAACAAGACTGGAAATGATACACAAGTGGGAAATGATGCACGAGGGGCTTGGGCATCACTGCCTGCAGAGTGGCAACCTCCCTGGGACCAGTGAGGGTATCCTTTGATTTTCACTTTATATCCATTTAAAATTAAAGGCAATGCTCATCCTTAAGTACTGTCTTTTGGTATAAATCAAAGAGCTTTATTTACTCAGTCATGTCTGCACTGTTACTGTGGAAATAGTGGGAGGCTGAGAATCTGTAGAATTTATCTGTGGTGGAGGAACAGTCAGTGACTGTATTGAGGTCTATTAGCCTGTACACCACTTACCATGCCTTATCTTCTAATGAACTGTTCATAATTAAGTAGTGTGACTGAAGATGTGAAGTTCTACATGGCAAATACTGAACTTGCATCTCATTTATCTCTTTCAAGTGTTTAATGATTTTTCAGCTAATTAATAGTGGCAACTTCAAGCCCATTGTTCTATGCAGGGAAATTATAATGGCCTAAGGATAAATTCATACCTTGCAGGAGCATGACAAAGATTGCCAAATGCCAGAATATGCTTCTTTTTTTTTTTTCAAAAGATCCAATATTATTTTTTAATTTCTTCTAGTCAAACAGTATGCAGTCCATATCCACAAAGATATTTGGGGATAATAGGTGAGCAAAAATTTCCTTCCTTCACCTACTCTGCACATAACATTACCACATATTTCCATTTCCCTGACAAGTTTTCTTGGTCCATAAAGAAATTTTGTCCAGGGTTGAAAGCATTTAATTGTTAGCAGTATATTAATAACACATAAAAGAAAGGTGGAATCTCAAGCCTTCCTTTGAAGATGTCCTGATATAAGCTAGAATAATAGATAGGCAAAGGGAAACTTCCAAACTCAAGAACTTTGCACAAGCACATTTCATCACCACCTTTATTAGGAAAAAAAAGCCAGCTCCTACTTTCCACCAGCTCCTGTTTCACAGTGAGGAAAAGCAACTGACAGTGGTAGCTGTGACTTTGGTTTGGTTTTGGCATTCAAGACCAGGTAGAGAAGTTTAAATGCAAAGTACACACATGCTATGGAAATATGCCTGCTAATTTGACCCCAGGACTTGGAAAATGTGGAAAGGGGCATGAAGGACAGAAGTAAAATCTTACTACCCAAAGGTAGAAGAAGTGTACTCTACTTCTCTTGTTCACAAAATGTGACTGATTTCCATTTCTGAATTCAAAGATTCATAGATTCATAGAATGGTTTGGGCTGAAAGGGACCTTAACGATCATCAAGGTCCAACCCCCACTTCCACTAGACCAGGTTGCTCGAGGCCTCATCCAACCTGGCCTTGAACACCTCCAGGGAGAGGGCATCCACGACTTCCCTGGGCAACCTGTTCCAGTGTCTCACCACTCTCACTGTATCACAGTATCACAGTACATTAGAGGCTGGAAGAGACCTCCAGAGATCATTGGGTCCACCCCTCCCTGCCAGAGCAGGATCACCTAGTGTAGTCCGCACAGGAACACATCCAGGTGGGATTTGAATGTGTCCGGAAAAGGAGACTCCACAACCCCCCTGGGCAGCCTGTTCCAGTGCTCTGTCACCCTCACTGTAAAGAAGTTTCTTCTCATGTTGAGGTGAAATCTTCTGTGTTCAGATTTGTACCTTTTTCTTCCTTGTGTTATTATTGTGCACCACCGAAAAGATATCGGCCCCTTCCACTTGACATCTACCCCTCAGATACTTATAGACATTGATGAGATCCTCTCTCAGCTGTCTCTTCTCAAGACTAAACAGCTCCAGGTTTCTCAGTCTCTCTTCATAGAGGAGGTGCTCAAGTCTCCTAATCATCCTCATGGCTCTCCGTTGGATTCTCTCCAGAAGGTCCCTATCTCTCTGGAACTGAGGCAGCCAAAACTGGACACCTAAAATTGCCTCCTAAAAATGTATCTAAAGTAAAAATATGGAGAAATACAAATGTGCTTCTCAGAGAAGCAGGACTGTACATTTAAAAACAATTGTTTAGTCAAAAAGATGTTCTACCTGAAAACTCAGGGGTTTTAAAAGTAATCTGCTAAAAGTTAATGGTTGCCTTGTCTTCAAATTCTTGTTTAATTTACCATGACTCTTACATCTCACTTCTACTTATGAATATAAAATAAGCAGTACTGAGAGAATTAGTGTGTTAATTCTGGTTTTTAGACAGTGGGATGAGATAAAGTCCTTTTATGGACATAATGTCAAATGTATAACATGCCATATACCATCATGGTGCAATACAAGATGTGTAGGATTTAATAGCTCATTCTTGTCTGTTGCTGTAGGTGGGTCCCAGACTGCTGGAGCATGTCCATGTAAGAGTTGATGTTGTCACTAGAAAAGATGGAAGAAAATACTTTTAGAAAAACAATTCTCAAAATTAAGATCCTGTTCAGAGCTTCAGTCTCCAGGTCTGTCAGCTTTTGCAAAAGTTTTCTTCTGGAATCATAGAATGGGTTTGGGTTAGAAGGGACCTTAAAGACCATCTAGTTCCAACCACCCTGCAATGGGTAGAGGCATCTCCCACTGGACCAGATTGCTCAAGGCCAAATCCAACCTGGCCTTGAGCTCCTCCACGGGTGCATCCTGGGCAACCTGTCCAGTGTGTCACCACCTCCACTGCAAGGAATCTCTTTTTTAATATCCACTCTAAATCCCTAAATTTGACAAAAACATGTCCCAAATATGTGTAAGGTTTGCCACAATCCTAAACAATTTCTCTGTGCCAATCTGAAACAGCTATGTAGGATCTATTGTTGCAGTTCAGCTTCTCTGGACCTTTAAAAATATGTATGTGGACTTTTAAAGGGATGTATATGCTTTAAGTTTTTAGTGCATTCTTCCACCACATACTTAAAAAAAGAAATTGCCACAATCATATTACCATAAGAAAATATAAAATTTGGGCTGTAAAACCAAATCCTTAGTTTTCAAACATATCTAGTATCTCTAGATGGAATTGTCTTTAGATAAGTCTGTAGTATCATCAGGTGATAGAAGGAGAGGAAATGCCCTGAAATTTTGGCAGGAGAAGTTTAGTTTGGGTATTGGGAAAAATTTCTTTTGTGCAAGAGTGGTCAGACATTGGAGCAGGCTGCCCAGGGAGGTGGTGGAGTCACCATCCCTGGAGGTGTTCAAGAAATGTGTGGACATGGCACTTTGGGACATGGTTTAATGGCCATGGTGGTTGTACTCAATGGTCTTGGAGGCCTTTTCCAAACAAAACAATGTTATGATTCTATGATCTCCTATAATCAAGTTTGTTAACATGTCAGGTTCTGCCATCTTCACTGTGAGGATCACAGAGTACTGGAACAGGCTCCCTAGAGGGAGGGAGGCAGGGAGGCTGGACTCAATGATCTTTGGAGGTTCCTTCCAAACCCTGACATCCTGTGATCCTGTGACACAGTTGTCAACATTCTTATATTGGTCCATTTAACTTCTTTAGGTGCATGCATTCTGAGTCTATAAAATGATCTGAGGAACCCCATCATACCTGACAATTGACGGATCAAAGGCCAAAGAACTCCAGTCCATGTAATATTGTGCTGTGTCTCTCAAAGCTGTCCACGATTCACTAAACTGAAGTAAATTAAAACAGAAAAGAATGTTCTGAGCTTTGAAATTGAATAAATACAACGTGTGACTACTGAGCCACCTTGCCTAAATTGAAAAAGGAGGTATATTTCTTCCCTTACCCCAAAGGGTGACTGTGATGGGTTAATCCCAGACTCATACTTTCTTTTTTTTTTTTTTTTTTTAGTAGTCTCTGCAAGAAAATGGAAGCCCAGACCTGTTCAGCCACGGTGTGTCCCCATGCATTCTGGCTGCTGCTGGGGTCCCAGTAGTTCTGAGAGTATGGTATCTGTCGCTTGAGTCGGATGAATTGATTTGCTGGGTCTTCTGCCAGAAAAGGTGCTCCAAGGATGCCTGAAAGAGAAGCTGAGAAATATTTATAATATCAGGAAAATATTAGGAAATATCCACTTCAAAAAACATACCCACAGAGTATGTCTTTGGACCTGGAGCTTAACAGAAGTCAAAGATGGTCCTACTTTAGATCTTTATAATTTTTCTTTTTTATTATTCCTGAAGTTAACAAAACTCCCACTAGCAAGCTTTCTTTCTTTGTTTTCTTTTTTTTTTTTCTGTTTGATTTGATGTAAATAGTTTTAATTTATTGTAAATGCACAATTTCCATGATTTGAAACCTGTGGTGTTGTGCTCACACTTGCTTAACCTTGCGCTTTGAGTTCAAAGTTTCTCTCCTCGTTTTTTTCTTTTTTCTTTTTTTTCTTTAAATCTCTCTGGTTTGCCTTAAAGAAGAAATCTGTGGACTTCAGGATTTTAGTTATCAGAGGTGTCATCATTCCTGGAGGTGTTCAAGAAACATGTGGACATGGCACTTCAGGACATGGTTTAATGGTGTTAGGTTGAAGGTTTGACTTTATGATCATGGATGTCTTTTCCAACTGAAACAATTCTATGCTTCTATGATTTCATGACTTAACCCACCTTAGACTGAAATTACACTAATTTCAGGTGTGCTGAGTAGCCTAAATTTAAGAAACCCTAAACCCATTTATGAATTTAACTACACTTTATAAATTTCCTGATTTAAATACAATTTAGAAATTACCCACAATATAGGAATTGTGTACCTGGAGATGACTCTGAGCAAAGGACACTGCACAAGCTTGAATATAGAAGATTTCATCTCAACATGAGGAGAAACTTCTTTACAGTGAGGGTAACAGAGCACTGGAACAGGCTGCCCTGAGAGGTTGTGGAGTCTTCTCTAGAGACTTTCCACTGCAGACTAACCTACGTGATCCTGCTTTGGCAGGGGGGTTGCACCTGATGATCTCTGGAGGTCCCTTCCAACTACTAAGGTGGTGTGATACTGTGACACTTCTGATCTTGTTACCTCATTGCTTTAGAGAGCTTTTGAGGTCAACACAGATGGAGAAATAATTTCAGATACTCTTGAAATAATCATAGAATTGTTTGGGTTGGAAGTGTCCTTAAAGATCATTTTCTTCCACTATACCAGGTTGCTCAAGGCCTCGTCCAACCTGGCCTTGAACACCTCCAGGGAAGGGGCATCCACAACCTCTCTGGGCAACCTGTTCCAGTGTCTTACCAGAAATCATACTGCCCAAGAAAAAGGGCTGAGTTCCTCAAACTTCATATGAAATTCCCTAATACAGGAGAAGTCATCTTATTCTCCAGTGTTTGAGGCACACATTAAATGTGAACTGAACTGATCTGAAATAGCACATCAGTGTAAATCATAGAATTTTTAATCTACCATCGATTAAGTTGAAACTTGGGTACATCAGCCAAACCAAGCCCAGTGTCTGTAAACATCTGTGCTCCAGTTTAGTGAGGTGAGTTTAAATGGACTGCTGAGGGTAACCTGCATGTACTTGCCACAGGTGGGCCAAGAGCTTGAACCTTTGTCATTGTGTCTTTCAGTGCAGGCTCAGCAGGACAATCTATCACCTGACTGCTAGCTATCTAATGGAATCACAGAATTGCTTTGTTTGGAAAAGACCTGTAAGATTGAGTCCAACCGTCAGCCTAAATCCACTACGGCAAATAAACCATGTCCCAAAGTGCCATGTTCACAAGTTTCTTGAACACCTTCAGGGATGGTGACTCCACATCTCCTTGTGCAGCCTGTTCCAAAGCCTGAGCATTCTTGAAGCAAAGAAATCGTTCCTAATATCCAGCCTAAACCTCCCCTGGCACAACTTCTGGCCTGATATTAGGGAGAAGAGACTGACACCCACCTCACTCCAACCTCCTTTCAGGGAGCTGTAGAGGGCACTGAGGTCCCCCCTCAACCTCCTCTTCCCTTACTCCTGAACTTCTAGGGGGAGCCTATCTGAGAATGACAAATCTTTGCTTTCATGCACAATGCTCAGCTGGATTCAGTTCACTTGCTATCAGTGCTGGCTTTGATCTCCTACAGTAGAGTCACTCTATTTTTTTTACATAAAAGAAAATATGCTGGATACATGCAGGTAGCAGATACGTGAGCTAGAGCATTTGCTGCTCCTTCTGAATTTGTTTCATTTCAAAGACAAAAAGAGGTAAGAAAATTATTGATTATACAGTAATGAACAAAAATGAACAAACAAACAAAAAAAGGCAAGTGAAGGTAGTTGTTATCTTCTCCGTTAACAATGACATGAAATAGTACTTGAACATTTCCTTAAGCAAGCAATGAGAGTCCCAGCAGTTCCTCCCTATTTCAGTTTCTTCAGTTTCCGAGTTACTACAATTGGAAACTGGAGGCAGAAATTTTGGGGCAGGAAGTTTTCAAGGAATAACATCTTTTAAAATGTTAACATCTCCAAGGAAAAACCCAAGTTCAGACATTTGCTGTGAAGGCTGTTGTGTGCACCCTATCTCCCTTAGGGAACTGAATAATAGTTATTTCTATACTTCAGAAAACAAGACTTTGGCCTGGGGAAGGAAAAAAAAGTATTCCTTGCATTTATCTGTTAAGGTGTTCCACTTCTATCCCAGAGCTGTACAAGGCAAAACTAAGCTCATGGTAAATTTTATCATTTCTCTGGCAATTTACTACTATCCAGTAGGAAATCTGTGATCTGTTAAAATCTTTTTACTGAATTTTGTTGTTGGTTGTTGTTTTATAGTAAATATTTTGTAATCTCAATTAAATTTCTGGACTGAGATAACTGTACTGTGATCAGTTTTGTTTAAATGTATGTATAGTTAACAATCACTAAATACTAAATTTTATCACCAATTTGTGCTCTGGCCTTCCAGCTTTATTGTAAGCTAGGAGGAAAGGTTTAATTTAAGCAGCTCTGCTTTTCTTGTGCTTCTTTTTCTTTAAGACATCATCTTCCAAAAATGAGATGCGGTTCTGTTGGTGGGATGGTGAGGGGGTGTATTGGCTCCTGTAGTGAACGGTGCTGCCTCTTAGGGGTATTGACCTCCAACTTTTAGCATAAGGTCTTCTCTGGCTGCATCTGTATCTGATGAGGAATGCTATCCCAAGTGAATACTCACTTTGCTTAAAGTGCATTTGCCTGTTCTGAGGGAAGGCAGGAGTGCCATCTGTGCTGCTCTTTTACCACGGTTAGCACCCACTTCTTGCTCTTTTCCAGCTGCTACCTCTAATCCTTCCACCTCTCACCTTTATCTGGGAACCATCTCTGCAGTGCTTGTCCCTAACTGCTGGAGCTATGCAAAGATGCATAAGTACCAGGAGAAAATTAGCATTCCCTCATCTCCTTACTGTAAGGACCTTCCTGTGTCTCTGAATGGGGTAAACCTCATCCACCTCCAGAGGAACTCTAGTGAGACCACTTCTAGTGGCACCGGAAATAATCCTATTGGTCTTTCACTGGGACTACACAGACAGGAAGGGTTGCTTGTCAAGAAATGTGTGGACATGGCACTTTGGCACATGGTTTAACGGCCACAGTGGTGTTAGGTTGGCAGTTGGACTCGATGATCCTAGAGGTCTTTTCCAACCAAAACAATCCTATGATTCTACAATTTGCTTGTGCTCTGGCATACTTCAAAGAAAGCAAGATTTTAAAGTTCTAACATAAGCCTGAGGGCATCAGACCAGGTGTCTGAGTAGCCCCACTGAACACAGGGTTTCTTCAGCACAGGGTATGTTCTTCAGCAAATATTTCAAGTCTTGCCTCAATGTAAGTTGCTCTGACTGGGTGCAATTTTTCCCTGTTGTCAGAATGGCTTTTAGTAAAAGATTGTGGAATAGTTTGTTACTCAGGTAGGTGCTTTACAAATAGACTATTCCTGAGGGAAGGAAGCTGTCCATCTTGCAGAAGACTGACACAGAAACAAGGAGAATGGAGTTTTGGAGCACCTGGGCTTGAGACTAGAGAGAATTAGGACCAAGTGTGTAGTGTTAATGAAATGACTCACAGTACATGAAGCTGAGATGAAAAAAAGATTAAGAGTTTCAACTTGTACTGAAAGTTAACTCAATGTGAAGAGCAGCCAGATATGTTGTATGTTAATGGTTTTATTACTATTAATGGTTTTCCCATTTTTTTCCTCATAAATAAATGTTTGAAAAGCACATTTAAGGTTTGATGGCCCAAAGGGAAAAAAGGAGGAATGTGTGTGGGGAGTGAACTACTGCAGGAGCTGTACCAGCTGTTACCTATCAGAGCATTTCCTTTCCTCCTGTCTTGAAGATTCACCCCATGTTCTCACATGAAAATCATGTTATAGAACAAATTGGCTGGTTTTAGCAAGCAGATGCTTAGCTCACACAATTATTGCCTTCAGCAGGTAGTTTTGTCTATCCTAAGTACACTGAAATATGGCCCAGAAGGAAAACTATTAGCAGTCATTCCTGCTGTGGTGCCTTCTGAGCATTTCATTTTGGATTACAGAATCATAGAATGGTAGGGGTTTTGAGGGACCTGAAGACATCACCTAGTCCAAATCCCCGGCTAGGGCAGAGTCACTTAGAGCTTAGAGTTCTAATTTGTCACTTAGAGCTCTAATTCCTACCCATTGTCCCTTGTCCTACCACTGTGCACCAATGAAAGGAGCCAAGCCCCATCTTTGTGACTTCCACTCTTCAGACATTTATATGCATTGATAAGATTCCCTCTCAGTCTTCTCTTTTCCAGGCTAAACACCCCAGGTGTCTCAGCCTTTCCTTCTCACAGGGATGCTCCAGTCCCCTCATCATCTTCATGTCCCTTGGGTGGACTCTCTCCAGTAGTTCCCTGTCCCTCAAGGGTTAATGTGAAGGGTATAAAACTAAAGTTGAGAGAGAGGAGATGGTGGTAGAACCTTGTCATTTTTGTCAAAATAGAAAAGGTGTACTTAATCCAACACTGACTACAAAACCCCCTGATTATGAAAAAGGCACATCAAACAGCTCATATCAAACACTTCACTTTAAAGGTATCACAGCACAGCAAGCAAACTGCACATAAAATATAAAATCAAACTGCACAGATATTAAATTATTGTGCACTGAAATCTCTTCATACTAGACTTAAGTGAAAGCCTAACTCTGCTGTGCATGATTTCATAGAATAACAGAACAGTTTGGTCTGGAAGGAACCTTAAAGATCATCTAATTCCAACCCTGCTGCAGTCAGCAGGGACACCTCCCTCTAGACCATCCAGCCTGTTCTTAAACACTTCCAGGGATGAGGTGTCCAGAACCTCTCCGGGCAACCTGTTTCAATGTCTTACCACCCTCATAGTAAAGAACTCCTTCCTAATGTCAAATCTAAATCTACCCTGCTCTAGCTTCAGTCCATTCCTATCACCACAGACCCTTGTAAAAAGTCCCTCCCCAGCTCTCCCCTAGCCCCCTCTCAGGTGCTGGAAAGCCCATATACGGTCTGTCTGGAGTCTTCTCTTCTCCAGGCTGAACAGAGCCAACTCTCTCAGCCTGTCCCTATAGAGGAGGTGCTCCAGCTCTCTGATCATCCTTGTGGCCTCCTCTGGACCTTCTTGTGTTTGGGACTGCAGAGCTGGATGCATTTCTCTAGGTGGGGTCTCACTAGAGCAAAGTAGAGGGGCAGAATCACCTCCCTTGACCTGCTGGCCATGCTTCTTTTGATGCAGCCCAGAATCAAGACTGTACTTCACAGAACTAACTATGCAGCCTTGTGCTTACCCACTCTCCCATATGTCCCTGCTGCAGTGATTCTCTGTTAGTCCTCTCCCATCAGTGCTGTTCCACAGCTATTTAACAATCTAGAAAGGAAGGAGCTGAGACAGGGTGCCATGCACTTACCTGTAAACAGCAGAGCAGACACCAGCATTTGACACATCTTAGGAGCCATGGCAAATTATCCAGAGAATGCTTCCTTTGTGAAGCAGAGGTTGTATAGGGTTTTATTCTGGGTTATCTTGAGGTTTGTAACTCATTTACCAGACAGCTGCACAGCGTTGGTGCAGACAGAGGGCAGGGTCCAGTGCTTAGCTCAGACTTGTCTTTCATGTGCCTTTGTTTGTCCATTCTGGACTTTGCAAGCTGAGCCTCTAATGAGCAACAAGGGATGATTCCTGTGTGGTGCATTAACTGCTCCATAAGCTTTATAATGCAGAATAGCACATGGGGCTTCTTTTGGGCTGTTGAGCAGGCTGTGTCTGCAAGTCATGGAATCATAGAATTGTTTTGGTTAGAAAACAGCTCTAAGATCATCAAGTCCAATCTTTAACCTAACAACACCATGGCTAATAAACCATGTCCCAAAGTGCCATGTCCACACGTTCCTTGAATACCTCCAGGGATGCTGACTTCACCACCTCCCTGGGCAGCCTGTTCCGATGCCTGAACACTCTTGCAGGAAAGAAATTTTTCCTAATATCAAACCTAAACCTCCCCAGGTGTAATTTCAGGCCACATTTTCCTCAATTCAAGCATTAAACAGCTAAAACATCTGTGTACTTTGCCCAGAGCAGGTGGATCCAAACACTGTTTGAATGGCCGTGGTTGAATAGTGTTGTCAGGTCAGTGGTTGGACTCAATGATCTTAGAGGTCTTTTCCAACCAAAACAATTCTGTGATGCTGTGAAAATAACCTATGATAAAACTGACCAAGGTCGTGCGAAGAGAGAAGGAATTGTATTCCTGCTCTGGACCAGGCACAGGTCACAGTGTCTCTTGTGGCCTTCTGCTGGTGTCAGGACTCTGTAGAGAGACACTATGAGTTCATATTGACTTCCCATGAGTTCACATTGATTTACCTTACCCATCTCTACAGTCAGATGTTGCTTTCTTTTATACACCTTCCTGTTGGTAACAGCTGTCTTACTGCAGACTAGTTTACCTTCATGAGCTCACCCAGTTGGCTGACAGTGGCCCACACAAAGAAGCTGAGCTTTCTCCTATTCTAGGTGAAGTGATGGGCAGCTCAATAGCATGGGCATGAATCTACTCAAAGGTTTGTAGGTCAGGGAACAGACCTTGTTGACGTTACAGGGCAGGGGTCAGGCTCCACGCTGGTGAGCAGGAGAATTTCATTCATTCATACATGGAGAACCATCCAGTCTAGATAGTGGATGGAGCAAAGGTTTGTTGGGAAGCAGAAGAGCATTTAGTTGTGTAATTAAAGAGCCTCCTGGGTTTTGTCATTACACAATGGTGGGAGGGAGGCATAACAGTGGAATCCTTAACCCTAGTCCTGCTCTTGCCCAGTCCCACCTCTGCTCAGCCAGGACTCTTTCTGAAGCTCTGCAACAAACATTTAGCTTGGGGGTTGCATATGCCTAGCTGGCTCACATACAAGAACTTTTAGGAGACAGATGTGCTCTCAGATGTTCATTGAGGGCATTACGTAGGCAATCTGGATATCACCAAAATCCCATGAAAAACACAAATGTGTTCATGGGGTATAGAATTTTAGCTGCTAATCTCTAACAGATCTGCAGGCTGCAGTTTTTTTGGAAGATTTATGACTTGGCCCAATGGTTCAGAATTTCATATGGAGAACTGAATCATCCTATCCTTTTCATGTGAAGTCCTGCTTTCTTGTCAAATTTCTATTCCTTGCTTTAAGGCACAGAAAGCTTCTTCAAAGAAGTTGTCATCGGAATACTGAGTGTAAGTAAAACTTGCCCCGTGCGTCATTCTCTCTCATTTGCAGAAATAGCTGATATTGGCTGAAATGCTTCCAAAAACTTCTAGCCAAAGGCAGACACCTGATGTTTAAAGTAAAATTAAAATAATTTTTTCAAAATGCATAAAAAAATCTGACCAAATGATAAAAGTTTAACTGAGTTATGGGCAAGTACAAGAGGATTGCATGAAGGGACAAGGGCTTGTAGTGATAGGATGATTGGAAATGGAGAGAAGGGGAGATCTAGAGTGGCTATTAGAAAGCAATTCTTTACAGTGAGGGTGGTGAGAACCTAGAACAGATTGCCCAGGGAGGCTGTGCGTGCTCCCTCCCTGGAGATGTTCAAGGCCAGGTTAGATGAGGCCTTGAGCAACCTGCTCTAGTGGGCAGTGTCCCTGCCCCTGGACGGGGGTTTGGAACTGGATGATTTTTCAGGTCTCTTCCAACCCAAACCATTCTATGAATCTATGATTTTGAGGCATTCATCAGTAGCCCCATCCTTGTCAATGAGGTGTAAGGCTGGCTTTAAACAGCAAAACTCCAAGCTAAGGAAAGATCAGAACATTCTTTATTTTACATTTCATAATCTTAGACAGTAAATCACAATTTCAGGAGAAAGATCTATGTTCTTCCCTTTCTATTATTTTTTTTTCTTTCAGGAAAAAGAGTAAATACCACAAAACCATAGATGGTTTTAGCCGAAGCTGCTTTATTCATAGATTCATAGAGTGATTTATGTTGGAAGGGACTTTAAAGATTATCTAGCTCCAAACCCTCTCCCATGGACAGGAATGGCTTCCACTAGACCAGGCATCTCAAAGCATCATCCAGCCTGGCCTTGAAAACTTCCAGGGAGGGGCCATTCATGATCTGCCTAGACAGCCTTTACTTCTATAAGGAAGACAATAGTTTGGACTCATCCAAACATCCTGGGGAAAGCAATGACCACTGGTTATACCATGAGACCTCTGACTCCTTGAATTTTCCAATGCATTTTTCACTAATGAAGTAGTTATAAAATGGCTAATTCATAAAATATCTGAGAGAGGGAAGCTGGATGTCCTTAAGATCACTTGTTGCTTCAAGTTCATTGCAGTCAGATGGCATATGATGTTATTGGGAAGGAGCAAACAAGTAGGAAACCATATCCACAGGCCTGAAACTGCCAGAGCAGTTTTAGTTTGGGTATTAGGACAATTTCTTTCTTGCAAGTGTAGTCAGGTATTGGAATAAGCTGCCCAATAAGACCATAACATGGTGGAATCACCATCCCTGAAGATCTTCAAGAAATGTGTGGACATGGCACTTTGGGACATGGTTTGATGGCCTTAGTGACCTTAGAGGTTTTTCTAATCCATATGGAAACAATTCTATGACTCTAAATTTGAATAATTTGAGCTAGAAAACTCTACATTCTTTTCCTTCCTTTCCACCTGCTCCAACCCTGCGTGTGGAAACTTAATTCTTTTGGTCCAGTTTTGCCACCCAAGTGCAACGCGAATCTCTCAGGCTGTGAGCTGCTCTGTAACTGTTGATTTTACTGTGGTGCACACAGTGATTTTCTACATTTTCAGCAACTTCCTTATGCTTTCCATGATGATTGATTCTGTACCTAGGGAGTGTCCAAATTTCATGGGATAATGAGTGTCTTCAGTCAAGCCAGAGAAGCTAGAAGCATCTGGATTGTTTACACGTTATTGTAATCACTGACCTCAAGTACAGATCTCAGCATGTAACTGAGTGGCCAGCTCAGCCAGCCCCACTAATAACTCTGATACTGGCCTTGTGAGTTGTGGTTGAGGCCCCAACCCTGGAGACATTCAAGGTCAAACTTGATGGAGCCCTGGCCAGCTTGATTTATTTGGAGATGTCACTGCTCACTGCAAGGGGGTTTGGACAAGATGACCTTTGAGGGTCCCTTCCAACCCGATGCACTCTGTGATTCTGTATCTCTGGCACCAGTTCACCTGAGTGCAGCTGCCCCACTTCACGTGAAGCTGGAGCAACATGAAAAACTCTAAGAGATTGTCAGTACTTTGTCTTATGGATTTTTGCTTCCTATTCTGGAGAACTGTGGTAGTTTTAGACTATGCCTTTAGTTTTTTCACAAATCTTAAGCAGAAAATAGTAAAAATGTAAATAAATCACTATTGAGTGTAAAAAGGAAAATAAGGCTTATTCTAAACAATTCCATTGGAGAGATATTTTCCATAAGATTTGGTTCCCAAAACAATTTCTTTCTCTTCTGACTTCAGGCTGGGAGATACTAACTGTGTGCTTCTGCTGGCTTTTACTTGACCTTGGTTGCATCGCTTTTATTTTGGCTAAGTCTAATATCTTTGCTTCTCTCTCTTGTCCCTTTTGTACAGCAGGGTAAGAGGCAATCCCAAGCACAAATACAGGCTGGGCAGTGAGTGGCTAGAAAGCAGCCCTGAGGAGAGGGACTTGGGGGTGCTGGTGGATGAGAAGCTCAACACGAGCTGTCAATGTGCACTTGCAGCCTAGAAAGCCAGCCAGACCCCGGGCTGCATCAAGAGAAGCACAGCCAGCAGGTCAAGGGAGGTGATTCTCCCCCTCTACTCAGCTCTGGTGAGGCCCCACCTGGAGTACTGCGTCCAATTCTGGAGACCCTATTACAAGAGGGATATGGACATGCTGGAATGTGTCCAGAGGAGGGCCACCAGGATGATCAGAGGGCTGGAGCACCTCTCCTATGAGAAGAGACTGAAAGAGTTGGGGCTGTTCAGTCTGGAGAAGAGAAGGCTCCGAGGTGACCTTCTTGTGGCCTTCCAGTATCTGAAGGGGGCCTACAAGAAAGCTGGGGAGGGACTTTTGAGGATATCAGGTAGTGATAGGACTAGAGGGAATGGAATAAAGCTGGAAGTGGGGAGATTCAGGCTGGAAGTGAGGAAGAAGTTCTTCCCCATGAGAGTGGGGAGAGCCTGGAATGGGTTGTCCAGGGAGGTGGTTGAGGTCCCATCCCTGGAGGTGTTTATGGCCAGGCTGGATGAGGCTCTGGCCAGCCTGATCTAGTGTGAGGTGTTCCTGCCCATAGCAGGGGGGTTGGAACTAGATTTTCCTTGTGGTCCCTTCCAACCCTGACTGATTCTATGATTCTATGATTCTATAAGAGGGAGGCAGGGAGGGAGAAGTTGTTGCATCTCCCCGGGTCTTTTGGCCAGGGGGGTCCTTTTGCTGTTTGTTAATTGTAAATATCTGTAATATATTGTAAATACTGTATATTTATACATACTCATTGCATTTCATTGTAGAGTGTAGTTTTGCCTATGAATACAGCTTTCATTTGTTTCCACTGAGCTGGTCTGGAAAAGTTAATGTTGGGGGGGGAATTTCCAACCCACCACATTACAAGAACTTATGCAGACTTGGTGCTTTAAAACAACAACAACAAAAACAAACAAACAAACAAAAACCCACAAACAAACAAAAAAAACCCTTGAGATTTCTACTTTAAAGTCTCCTATGGTAGCATGTCCTGTGGTTCTTGTGGTGGTAGCCAGAAAGTTTCACAGCATTCCAGACATGTTACTGCTGTCTGACCTTGCTGTGGTGCAGATATTAACTGACAGCTCTTGGAGCTCTTCTAATCCATCACTCCTGATCCACAATAGAGCACCCATGGCTTGCATAGAAAAAAAAAGGTCACACACTGTGCTCCTCTTGATGTAGCATAAGGCCACACCCAGAACCTTCTGAAAGGTGAGTGTCAAGGACAAGGTACTGGTCTCTTCAGTGATGTCCTTTGATAGGACAAGGGTCAATGAATACAATGAACACAGAAAGTTTCAACCTCAACATGAGGAAAAAACCTCTTTGATGTGAGGGTGCTGGAGCCCTGAAACAGGCTTCCCAGAGATGTTGTGGAGTCTCCTTCTCTGGAGACTTTCAAGACCCATCCAGATGTATTCCTGTGTGACCTACCCTAGCTGACCCTGCTTTGGCAGGGGTTTGGACTCAATGATCACCAGAGGTCACTTCCAACCCCTGTCAGTCCATGATTTTCTGTTTTTCTTGCCTTTCTGCTGGCAGTGATGAAGAAACTATGGTAGGTGCATCTTGAAGCATTTTTTCAGCTCCAGGATTGTTTAAAAAATATATAGAAGTGGCACTTTGGGGCATGGTTTAGTGGCACGGTGGTGTTGGGTTGGCAGTTGGACTTGATCTTAGAGTTTTTTTCTAACCTTAATGAATCAATGATTCGATAGTTCTAAAAGCAGAATTTTTAAAGTTACCTCTCTTCTGGACATTGACACACATTGCTGCCCCTTGCACAGCTTTGGGGTGGTGTTTCTGAAGCCACCTTAACTAGGGTTAGGGCAAGACATGATGATTTTGCTCCCTCTAATAGGAGCTCTTGGAGGGCTGGCACATGGTTGTCATTTCTCAGCTAATACAGTAAAGCTGTTGGGAGTGGCTTGTGCTGTCACCCACTTTTTACTTCTGTAGCGCAGCAATTTCTGACATCTATAAACAAACAAATGTTTTAGCTTGTTGTAAAGTCAATTTTTATTGCTTCTTCTTAAAGCTGAATAATGTGCAGCTGAAGGAATTGACTGTGACATATGGGACCGCCTGCATTCTCATGGTTCTGTCAGAAACCTGAGAAAATTAGTATCCCCCATGAGAAATGTGGAAAATTCTCTAACCAGAGCAATTTAAGGAGCATTTTCAGAGCTGTCACAGACTATAGTGGGAATTCTCTGCCACTGGTGTGACTCATGCCACAGGTGTATTTCACACAGTCAAGTTAAATCCTTGTCCTGTGAAGTCCTTCTGTTAATCTGGCTTCCATCTTCCTTTCACCTGCTGTTGCTGAATGTGGGATGAACTGATCCTTGTGTGCACTTGGAAGAGAAAGTCTGATTTTAAATCTTCTTATAGTGGTAAAACAGGGATAGACCCACTAGGAATGGAACTATAAAGGTATGAAACCTGCTTTGATCTCTCTACTAACAAAAATACATACCTGTGTAGCTCGGGCTCTTTACAGACCATTCCGTCACTCTGTCTCAAAAGGGGTTTTGGGTTGTGGGGTTTTTTTGTACTAGATTCAAAAAATACATATTAGCCTTCTAGCTCAGTAGTGAACAGCCCTGACAATTGCATCATGACTTAAATGTTGCAAATTATGTTCAAGGTCAGGTGTGATAGGGCTCTGAGCAACCTGATCTAGTTGGGGCTGCCTCTGCTTACTTTAGGGAGGTTGGACAAGATGACCTTTAAAAGTTCCTTCCAACCCAGTGCATTCTATGAAAATAGTAATTTTCAAATGTAATGTTTTGTAATGTAAGTAAAAAAACCCACCCAACCAAACAAGCACCCAGCCAACAAACCAACCAACCAGCCAAGAATGCACCAAACCAACCAACCAAATACGCACCCAAGCACCCAACCAAACACATACCCAAACACCCACCCAACCAACCAACCAAACACACACCCAAACACCCACCCAACCAACCAACCAAACACACACCCAAACACCCACCCAATCAACCAAACACCCACCCAATCAACCAAACACCCACCCAACAAATCAAACACACACCCAAACACCCACCCAATCAACCAAATACCCACCCAACCAACCAAACACACAGCCAAACACCCACCAAATCAACCAAATACCTACCCAACAAACCACTCACTCAACTCAATCAACCACTCAACCAACCACCTACCCACCCATCCAAATACCCAACCACACACCCACCTACCCACCCAACCAACCACCTACCCAACCAACCAATAACAGTAGTTCTCAGTTTAATTCTAGACACTTTCTTTTTTAATCAAAACCCAAGTTACCTTTTCCAAGAAATAAAACTATTTTTGTGAAGTCATAAGGGCTAGGAAGTTTCTCTTTATTATTCAAGTATTTTTAAAGTGTGATGTGCCTGGATGCAAGACTGGAATAGCATGTCAAGATAAAAGGAAATGGTGAGCATCTTTCAACATTGGCAGTACAATATCTGTACTTAACCAGGAGGTGGGAGAGAAATTTCTTATGAGTGAGTATTTCCAGAAAGTCATTAAGTAAAACGTGCTACAGAAACATGGTGTAACAGAAACAGTGTATTGACAAGCTGTTAATTCATCAGTGTGCTCCAGGAGCTCAAAGAGATAAAGATATCAAATACATTGTCCAAGTTTCTTAATGCCTTCCTGGTAGACTGGAGACAGGAGAGAGAAGGAAAGGTCACTTCATTTCAGATGTACTCATGAGTTAAATTGTAATGTAAGGTAACACCAAAGTCCCTCTACACTTCGCAAGAGATTCATGTTCTTTGAGCTGCCCTTTGGCAAGCTGTGGCTTGAAGCTTGTAGCTGGGTTTACTACAGTGTAGAATCAAGTGATTACAGAAAGGTTCCTACAATGCTTTGCCTCTTGTCATAAAATCACAGAATCATAGGGATTGGAAGGGACCTCTGGAGACCATTGAAACAAACACCCTTGCCAAAGCAGGATAACCTGGGGCAGGTCAAACAGGAACACATCCAGACAGGTCTTGCAAGTCTTCAGAGGAGACTCCACAACCTCTCTGTGTATCCTGTTCCAGCGCTCCATCACCCTCACAGTACTTCTTGTGTCTACTAGTTTGTGCCCATCGTCACTTGTTCTGTCACAGAAAACCACTGAAAAGAGCCTGGCCCCTTCTTCTTAACACACACCCTTCTAATATTTATAAACTGATTGGATTCCTCTCTCAGTCTTCTCCAGACTGAACAGCCCCCGGTTTCCCCCAGATTACATGGTCTTGGTGGTAGCGAGATAGAGAAGATTCTGGGGAGACCTTATAGCAGTTTTTCAGTATCTGAAGGGGGCTACGAGAAAGCTGGGGAGAGACTTTTTACAAAGGCTCATAATGATAGGACAAGCAGCAATGGCTGTGACCTGGGAAAAGAGAGATTTAATTGGATATTAGGAAAAAATGCATTACAGTGAGGATTGTGAGACACTGGAACCAGTTGCCCAGGGAGGCTGTGGATGCCCCCTCCATGGAGATGTTCAAAGCCAGGTTGGATGAGGCATTGAGCAATCTGCTCTTGCAGGAGGTGTTCCTGCCCATAGCAGGGGAGTTGGAACCAGATGATCTTTAAGGTCCCTTACAACCCAAGCCATCCTAAGATTTTATGATGTCATCAGAGGATCAGGTAGGAGGAGGTAACTGTGGCCTTTGTGAAATCTCTCATCAGTACAAGTATCACCAGATCTTTGAAGCTGGAGATGTGGAACTCTGTCCACATTAGTAGCATTCAGATGTTAATAAAAATGAGCAATTAAATGGCAAAGCTCTTGGATGCACTCAAGTGTCCTATCATTCCCGTAATGCTATGGATGCATCCTTGCAAATTCCTTTGGCAAGTGGTCTGGCACTGGTAAACACCAGATTGAAACAGCGGGATTCTAGGAGCTGCATATCAACATCTGGAATGCTTAAAGGCATTTAATTCCCTGAGGCTCTCTGACCTTCCCCTTGCATCAGTAACACTCTCAGCTTCATTTCTTGTGAAATATTCAGTAGCTTGCCTTCTAAAGCTTTCCACCTCTTCATCCTCTTATTGTCTCTCTTGATATCAACTTCAGCTGCTGACATGACAGCTTTTTCCAATATGTATGTGAACTAAATAAGTTGGCCAAAAGCCAAGGAACATCCTGCCTCCTGGAAAAATATAGTAAATGGATCTTGGATGAAGACCTTGCTACACAGAGGGGTTAAAAAAATAAAAGCTAACTATTCCCTGAAAGGCAAATTAATTCTGTAAAGCTTGTGAAGGACACGAAGGGCTCACTGCTCTTGGTCAGACCCATTTGCTGTGGACTGGTCAGCATTGCTGAGCTTGACACAGATAGATACAAAAGGTTTTGAAGTCTAAATGAGATGTCTTCCACAGAGTGGCTTTGCTCTGTTCCTGCAGTTGATGGTTGGACTCAATGACCTTAGAGTTCTTTTCCAACTGAAACAATTCTATGATTCTATAAAAGGCAAGATCTGTGTGATTGTGGAATAATTTTTCAGGTTAAGTCAAAATTAAAGCTTTTTGTCTTTTTGTTTTGTTCTTTTTTTTTTCTTTCATAGATTCAGAGAATGATTTAATTTGGAAGGGATCTTTAAGATCACCTGGTTCCAACCCCCCTGCCATGGGCAGGGACACCTCCCATTAGAGCAGGTCGCTCAGAGCTTTGTTGAACCAGGCCTTGAACACCTCCAGGGAGGAGGCATTCACAACCTCCCAGTACAATCTGTTCCAGTGTCTCACCACTCTTACTGTATAGAATTTCTTCTTAATATCCAGTCTAAATCTCCTCTCTTCCAGCTTCAATACCTTCCCTTTTCTTTTAACTAAGATTTTTGTATAGGAATGCCTTCTCAAAGGGCGGTCTGGCATCACTGATCCTTGACAGTGGTCATCAGCAGCCACCAGCACAGACATCCCCACCTCCCTTGGTGGTTTGACATGCCAGATAGCCCTGTGCATGCTTCCTCCTGCCAGTGCCTTGGACGAATCTTGGCCTGTCTCCACTTTTGTAAGCAGTGCTATCAGCCTACTAGGGGCAGGTCCAGCATGGCACATTTGGAAGGAAGCCCAACCTGTCCCTGATACTGCTTCCCTTTTCCTCAAGAGGGATTAACTAGATGGAATAGGTTACCCAGGGAGGTGGTGGAGTCACTGTCCCTGGAGGTGTTCAAGAAATGTGTGGACTTGGAACTCTGGGACATGGTTTAGTGGCCATGGTGGTGTTGGGTCAGTGGTTGGACTCAATCTTAGAGGTTTTTACTAACCAAAATGATCCTGAAATTCTGAGATTAGAATTGGGCTTCAAAGGAAAAAATATCTTTCTTTTCACCACTATTTGCATATTGGAAGGAGGGAGGAAAGGAGAAAAGAAGGTTGTGTTTTCTTATCGGTGGGAGCATACAACCTCTGCCTCCACTTGCTATCAAGTTTTTTAAGTGCTGCTGTCTACACAGCTCCTCAGGGGTGCTGGTTTTTGTAAGTCATAAAGGGATTGCTAAATAAAAATCATGTAAGATAGTTCTGCAGATTGCTGAGAATTTGAAGACCTTTGAAGCCATGCAGCAGGGTCTTTATGTGGTGCAGCACTAGCTAACAGCCCTGCAGAGCAGCCTGACCTGGTCCTCGGGCACTCTGAGGAAAGAGCACGTTCCTGGCAGGCATCTTGCTGGCTTGGGGCATCTCAGTGTTGGGATGATGTTTACAAATTTCTTAGCATAGTGCCCTTGTGTTTGTAGGATGGGGAGAGCTTCTGTCCCAGTGACATGAATCCAACAAAGCAACAGGAAAGGACAGGTGAGAAAAACCAGGCAAAGTAGCCCAAAAGCTGGCTTCAGAGAGGGTTTTGGTTGGATATGTTCATCCAATCATAGAATCATAGAATGGTTTGGGTTGGAGGGGTCCTTGAAGATCATCTAGTTACAAACCTCCTGCCATGGGCAGAGACACCTCCCACTGGAGCTCATTTCTCAAGGCCTTATCCAACCTGGCCTTGAACACCTCCAGGGAGGGAGTATCTACAACTTGCCTGGGCAACCTGTTCCGCTGTCTCACCATCCTCGCAAGAAAGAATTGCTTTCTAATGTCCAGTCTAAATCTGCCCTCTGCTTCCCATATCTGGGGATGTCACAACGAGAGCAGAGTCCTCTCTCTCTCAGGACTGTTTGATTAAACTTGTACGAGACAGAAGGATCCATTTTTCAAACTAAAGGTCCTGTCAGTGACTTTGCAGTTTTTATTTTCAGAGCCTCATGAGTGACCAGAGCTGACACATTCACTGATGAGCCCCCTGATAGGGAAATTGATGCTAATTGCCCGAGGGAAACATATGGAGAGGGTACTGGTCTGTGACCAGCTCTTCCATTTAACACTCCTGCTTGCACACTGTCTCAGGAGCTGAAAGCTCAGCTTCAGAAATGTCAGATGATGACATTTTCATGTCCCCTTGAAAATTATTCCACACTCACATCCTGCCTCTTAGGAAGGTTGGGTTTTTTGTTTGTTTCTCCTAAACTGTCTTTATAGAACCATAGGATCGTTTCAGTTGGAAAAGATCTCTAAGATCATCAAGTCCAACCTAGCACCATCATGACAAATAAACCATGTCCCAAAGTGCCATGGCCACATGTTTCTTGAACACCTCCAGGGATGGTGCCTCTACGACCTCCCTGGCAGCTTGTTCCAATGCCTGATCACTCTTTCAAGAAAGAAATTTTTCCTAATGTCCAACCTAAACCTCCCCTGACACGAGTTCAGGCCATTATGTTTCAAATAGTAGGCATGCAAAACTTTGTGCTTTGCAGTTGGGTGCAAAAGCCCATTTCTTGGCATTGCTGACATCATGTTAACATAATATCAGCTAAGCTTCCTTGCAGAAAGAGGGTTTTAGCATTTTCAGGTAAGCTGCTTTCACATGACCTTTGTATTCTTGGCCATTGATAGAAGAGGAAAACCTGCACAGAGCTGGATCCTCTCCAATTTCTTCTGGCAGCTGATCTTACTAGGAAATGGAATTGAGCTGGTCTAATTCCCCTAGCAACACCAGTTTCTGAAAATAAAGATCCAACCATATTTTTGTATTATTGTTATTATTATATAGAAGACTTCTGAAATAAATCTTTTTCTAATGCTGTGATGTCTCAGAAGCTGGCCTTTGCTTGTTCCCCTCCATATGCTTACTCCTCCATATGTATTATCTGCTTTGCTTGCTGCCAGGAGCATCAGATGCAGCCTTGAACAAAGGCCAGCACTTGCATAGTTCTCCTCAGGTTGAAAAAGGGATGCCATGACAAGTTTCCTTTCTGCACAGCTTGCAACATGATGAAATCTGTCCATATGCAGAATGCAGAAAACAGCAAAAAAATTGGAATCAGGATAGCACATTAAAATGTTTTATCAGCTCTCTTCTGTGGGAGGCGAAGGAAAATTGTAACCAAAGTGTTAATTTCCTGGCACACTCTCATTTTTTTTCAGCAGGTCAGCTAAAAGGAAAATCTCTACTGTGCTTTTTGGACAATTGATGTGGTATGACCTGAAGTAGTTATTTAAGTGCTGAACTGCATGGTTAAAAGGAATTTTCTATAAATTCATGGAATACCATGTACATAGAGTCCTTGTTATAAAAGGAAAAACATGCCTGGATCAATTAAAAAAACCCAACTGTATGTTACTTTATGAGAAGAAAGAAAATAATATGAAGATGGGAGGTGGCCTTTTGTTGTTTATAATATGACTGTGCTCTTTTTTTTTTTTTTTTTTTTAACGGGATAAAGTGTGAAATTGATCTTTAGAGAAGCCTGTCTGACTTGCTTTAAGCAGTAGCACCACCACATGTCAGGAAGCAGCCAGAGGTCCACAGCATTAGCTCTTAATGCTGTGATTAGAAAACGCTCAGTGAAACCTGCTTTAAGGAAAATATCTGGTAGTTTTTGTTGATTCCACAAAAGGAGGACCTTAGTTACAGTTTACAAGTCAGGTTTACTTTCCAGCTAAATATCCTTCCTACAGTTAGTGCATGCATTCAAATAGGAATGATAATTCAAACTCTTTAAGATGTAGTGTTAGAGATGGCTTTTGAGCACTCAACAGTTCATACCTGAGGAACCGCCACCTTCCTGCAATTCTCCTTCCATCTTTCCTTACTTTTAGGGTATTTTCTAAACTGTGACTAAACTGTGTAAGGTCACAGAGAGTCCTCTCTGGCTGCTGCATTGCCTCTCTCCACATTACTTTCTTGCTGCAGCCCTTGCTGCGTTGTCCCTTAGGTTATCAGTGCACACTGGGATCCTCTGGGTGATGTACAATGAAAGTTTAGCAGAAAGAGTCACCATAGAAGCACAGAATTGTTTTGGTTGGAAAAGACCTCTAAGATCATTCAGTCCAACCACTGATCTAACAACACCATGGCCACTAAACCATGCCCAAAGTGCCATAGCCATACAATCATAGATTCCTTGAACACCTCCAGGGGTGGTGCCTCTACCTCCTCCCTGGGCAGCCTGTTTGATGCCTGACCATTCTTGCAGCAAAGAAATGTTTCTTGATATCCAACCTAGACCTCCCCTGGCACAATGGAGTAAATGGGCTTGTTCAAGAAAAGAGAGGAGTAAAGAAGGTGCACACTGTAGGAGATTTGCACTCTTACATTTTCACAAGATGTTTTTGTGTTCCTAGCAAGCAGAGGAGAGTAGTGAGTGTCTCCATAGCTAAAGAAAAATATGCCAGTGAAAATGCCTCAGGAGCTGAAGCCTGACAAATAATGTGATATCCACAGGTGAGACTCCATTTGATTTAAATCCCAGCAGTTCATACACTGATGTGTTAAGAGGCCTGTGAATTAGTACTGGCCACCACCACCCACTGCCATTGTCAGTATGTGCTCTGTGCTCTCTGTAAATCACAGAATCATAGAATCGTGGAATCATTAAGGCTGGAAAAGACCTTTAAGATCGAGTCCAACGGTAGTTTTGCATTTGCTGAGAAGAGATATGATCCCAGCATGACAATAAAAACCAAAAGGTCAGCATCTTCCTGCAGTAGGGATAAAAAAGCAAGAAAAGCCTCAAAAACATTCCAGTTGTGTTAGGGGTCAAAAAAAATAATCACAAGTTAGAAACACCAAAATAAACATGGTATTTCTGAAGAGCAGTTTCTAGGGGTGGGAAACTGCTTGCAGGGAGCACTTTCTCTTTGAAGGTTCTGCTTCTGCCCTGCTATATTTCTCATGATTCTATGAATCCATTATTTTTGGGCTGCATTCTGTGAAGTTTTGTTTTATGACTAATTCTAATAAGAGCTTCTGATGACAGCACTGAGTACCAAAGATAAGGAGTGTTGTAGGAGTTCTGCTTCTGATTGATCTTTTTCTGGAAGCACTCTGCAGTTTCCTCCTGTTTCTTGAAAGAGTAAAAGGCTGCTTTTGTTGGAAACATCAATTCTCTTTCTCAGCTGTTTGTTTAGTCATTTCTCCTTGAGGTTATGGAACACTGCAGCCGTTCCAAGCATTCCAGGTCTCTGTATCTTAGATAATGATTTACTTATTTGGAGAATTTGGCAATCAAGGCCAAACAGCACTTGAGTACATAGCAAACTGTAGTAGAACTGTCCCAGACAGCATCCCTGTGCGAGGTACAGTGCTGACAGCTGATCTGTAGTCATGTACTTTGTTTCTTTCTGACAGTCATTCAATGAATGTGTAGTAGAGAATGAATCATATAGAATCAGAGAATGGTTTGTATTGGAAGAGACCTTCAAGATCATCTAGTTCCAAACCTTTGCCATGGGCAGGGACACCTCTCACCAGGCCAGGTTGCTCAAGGTCCCGTCCAACCTGGCCTTGAACACCTCAAAGGAGAAGGCATCCACAACATCCCTGGGCAACCTCTTCCAGAGTCTCACCACCCTCACTGTAATGAATTTCTTCTTAATATCCAGTGTAAATCTCCCCTCTTCCATCTCAAAGCCATTGCCCCTTGTCCTATCACTACAAGGCCTTGTAAAGAGTCCCTCCCCAGCTTTCTTGTAGAGCCCCCCCAACACCACTCTTTGGCTGCAAGTTACAATAACAAAAGAGTGAGGGGATGCCACTGCAGATTTACAGCTGATTCTGTAGGTTGCTAGCTGGGTGATGAGCCACTTTTGCTGCCTTTTTCAGAGCATCTCTGCAGAAATAGCACTCACAACATCCATTTTAGAACGATTCATCCTAGGCCTTGGAAATAACATGAAAACTGTTAGCAGATTACTTCTATAGCTTTAATTTCCCTAAAAAAAAAAAAAAAACTCATTACAATCAGCACTGTTCTCATCCTTTCTTCTGTGAGGCTATATCTGGAGAATAAGTCTTTCATTTATGATTTCTCAAAGCAATCAAAAGTTCAAGAGCAAGAACATTCCTTTCCTATTCTTGAAAAAAATGGTGCAGGAATTATACCTTCTAGTACTTTAGATAGTAGTCTTAATGCTTTTGGGATGACAAAATCCTCTAATTTTCCACAATGGAGGACTTCCAGGAAACTTTAGTCTAATAATTCTGAGGTGGTGGTGTGTTCTTTGCTTATTATGCACCTAATATTCTTCACACAACTGATGTTTCCCTTTGTGATCTGTAAATAAACTTATTTCCATGTCAAAGCTTTCAGCCTCCAAGGATGACAATCACTGGAAGACTCTGTAGTTACTTCTGTGTTCTGACGCACAGAAGAGAGTATTTCTTCAAGCTGAGAAGACAGAGGCAAACCACCTGCCTTTTTTTTTCCCCTCTCTAGACTCAGGTGAGCAGATTTGCATTATTGTTACACTCTTAACTACTTTAATTTTCAAACCAATGCACTTAAAGCTCAAATGACCTTTTTGTCATGGTGGGAAATTGACTTAGATGGCAGGGTAAGTTATAATTTAAGCAAAGTTCAAATCACATTGGCAGGCAAAGTCTGCTTAAGTGTAACCATCTGTGACCAAAAAAAACTTGGCAGTCCCTGCCACCTAGGGCAGGAAACATGGTACAAAAGGTAATCACCCTAAAAGGCGCTTTCGAGGGAGGTTTTTTTTCATCTCCAGATGTAGAAAATTTGCACTATGAGAGTACAGATCATTTATGCACCTTTTGTATAAGGGACCCTTAATCTTTTAACACATCAGCTACACAGAACTGCTCCTGAGGTAAATCCTTCCATGCCTAATTAGTGGACAAATTCCCACTCCTGTTGGGACCTGATCCAGCTTTCTCAGATCAGCATGGAGGGACTCCAAGTCATGTACAAGCTGAAGCAATCCATTATTTAGTAGCTGATCTGGTAACACAAGTTAATTGTGGAAAGACTGAGCATTGGCCCTGTCATTTTGTAGCACAGGTGATGTTATATCAGATGCTGCCGAGTGCTCTTGTGAGACCCCACTTGGTCCAGTTCTGGTGCCCCCCCCCCAATATGTAAAGACATGGAACTGCTGAAGCAAGTCCAGGGGAGGCTGCAAGTTGATTAGAGGGCTGGAGCACCTCCCCTGTGGGGATAGGCTGAGAGAGTTGAGGCTGCTCAGCCTGGAGAAGAGAAGGCTCCGGGGAGACCTTAGAGCAGCCTTTCAGCACCTGAAGGGGGCTACAGAAAAGTTGGGGAGGAACTTTTTTCAAGGGCTTGTGGTGACAGATGCCCTGGATTTGAGCTCAAGGAAGGTCGATTTAGACTGGATATTAGGAAGAAATTCTTGACAGTGAGGGTGGTGAGACACTGGAACAGGTTGCCCAGGGATGCTGTGGGTGGCCCCTCTCTGGAGGTGTTCAAAGCCAGGTTGGATGAGGCCTTGAGCAACTGGGTCTAGTGGGAGGTGTCCCTGCCTACAGCAGTGGGGTTGTAACTAGATGATCTTTCAGGTCCCTTCAATCCCAAACTATTTTATGATTCCATGAATAACAGATACAAGAGCACAGCTATAGCATGCTCCCAATGTATGAAATGTAGCTTATTTCAGTAAGGATACTGGAACGTTTAAACCCAGATGGCTACCACAAAGTGATCCTGAGTTTTCTGGGTGTTCAGCCTATGAAAGATACATTCAGGTCTGACACACACAAAGTTGTCTGGGTTCATTGTGCTTTACAGCCTATGGCTCTGTCAGGCAGATGCTGTTGCCACAGCTTCCACAAGTGCTTGAAGCAAGTTGTTAAGAAGCATCACAGAACGGTAAGGGTTGGAAGACATCTCTGGAGATCATCGACTCCAACCACCATGCAAAAGCAGGATCACCTAGGGCAAACCACACAAGAAGATGCCCAGGTGGATCTTCAGTCTCCAGAGAAGGAGACTCTGAAACCTCTCTGGGCAGTCTGGTCCAGTGCTCCACCACCCTCACAGCTAAGAAGTTTTTCCTTATGTTGAAGTGGAACTCCCTGTGTTCCATCCTGTGCTCCAGTTTGTATCTATTGCCCTTGTCTTATCGCAGGGCACCAGTGAAAAGAGACATGCACCTTCTTCTTGACGTTGACCCTTCAGATATTTGTAAATATTATCAGATCCCCTCTCAGCCTTCTCTTCTCCAGTCCCAGGCCTCTCAGCCTTTCCTCAACAGACAGATGTTCCAGTCCTTTCATCATCCTCATAGCCTTCCTTGGACACTGTCTAGTAAATGCCTGTCCTCTTAAGCTGCTGGCACTGATGAATTTCAAATTTTGGCATGCTGTTCCCAGGCTGGTTCTCCTTGTATGACAAGATTGGATTTTGATCTCTTCTGTCATCTTTATAAGGATTAATTTTGCTGCTGTTTAAGTGTACATTTTCTTACATTCTTTGTGACTGTGGAGTTGAAAAGTAGACATTTCGGAAGTGCTTAACCTTGACCTTATTTCTGTCTTCTCAAGTTAATAGTGTTTAGCCAGCAGAATGCTCTTTCCCTGACAGTGGTTTGTAATCTGCTTGTTTGCTGCAGGGTGAGGAGCAGATTTTATCTGTCACACACACAGCTGGATGTCATAAATGATTCACACCTATTTTCAAACAACTGCGCTTCTTATGAAAGTCCTTGTGGCAGGGGTGTGATAAACTCAGCAAGCTCCACAATGTAAATAGGAAAGGACTATGGGGCTGCTCTGTGCTTTGGATGATGACCTTAAAAAAAAATTTTAACCACAGGATCAGATGTTTCTGTTCAAACTTCTGAAACAGTATCACAAATTTGTGGTTTTCCTCTTTTATTTTTTTTCCTTTGGTCTCAGGCTTGCCCAGTGGCAAGAGCAGGTAAGAGCAGACTGAGGGGGATCTTCTAAATCCATACCAATACCTCAGTGGTGGAGGTCATGAGGATGGGGAGGGACTCTTCTCAGTGGTGGCCAGTGATAGGGCAAGGGGGGGTGGGCACAAACCGGCACCCAGGAGATTACACTTAATGGTAAACTTTATTGTGATGTTGCCAGAGGACTGGAACAGACTGCCCAGAGTGGTTGTGGAGTCTTCTCTGGAGACTTTCAAGACCCACCTGGACATGTTCCTGTGAAACCTGCATTGGTGTGGGGGTTGGACTGCACGATATCCAGAGGACCCTTCTAATGCCTTCCATCCTATGATTCCACTTTATGTCTTTATTTTTATATCCTGCTGAGCTTGATTAAGGCTCTTTTAAGGAATTCTCCTGCTTTAGATACCTATATTGAAATGTTTGTGTTCACAATAACTTTTTTTCCCAGCACTCTTGGTATTTCTCCTGCTTCTTTTTCTAATTGTGATAATTGCCTCTTTGTAATAACTGCTCAACAATAATCAAGTAAATGTTCCTGCTAGGCAAAGTTTTCTAATCTGAGATATAAATAATTTGTTCAGCTGCTACAGTTGTGGGGACTAATTCATTATCTATCCAAGGATCTGTGTGAGTATTCACAGAATCATACAATTGTTTCAGTTGGTGTAGATGATTCAAAAGCTCAAATCACAGGAAAAACAGCAAACAGCTTCTTTCCTCGCAGATGGAGTGAAGAAAGGAACAGGGACACTCAGGTGACTCAGGGCTCTCAGGGTTCTTAGGGTTCATGCACCACAGATCTCATGGATTCTCCTCCTGGGCACGATGTCGTGTCTTACACCCAATAGTAATTTATTTACATTCTTTTACTTTCTCTGCTTGCAATTTGTGAAGAAAAATTAAAGAGACAGTCTTAAAACCACCACAATTGGATAAAATCTCCAAGATGGTTAAGTCCAACCTTCAACCTAAGAGCACCATGGCCATTAAACCATGTCCCAAAGCACCATGTCCACACATTTCTTGAATACCTCCAGGGATGGTGACTCCATCACCTCCCTGCCCAGTGTGTTCTAATTCCTGGCATGCCTGTTGTAAACATTTAAGCAGAAACAGGTATCTGAAGTCAACTTTGGAGCCCAGTATAAGCAGCAATCACAAAACTTGAAGGGTACCCTTGAGAGATAACAAAGTGTGGGTGACATGGTAAAATATGAGCACAAAATTAAGAGGAATAAAGAGATATGCTAAAGACTGTTGGCTTGGCGAAAGTGAACATTGTTGTGGTATTAACATAAGGCAGAAGCTAAAGATGTCTCTGAGGACTTGTTTATTGCTTGAAGTCTCAAGTTCATTGCCTGTTAAGTAATGTCTTTTCTCGGCTTGGAGAAGATGAGGCTCCAGGGAGACCTTGTAGCAGCCTTCCAGTATCTGAAGGGGCTCCAGGAAAGCTGGAGGTGGACTTTTTACAAGGGTTTGTAGTGATAGGATGATGGGCAATGGCTTTGAGCTGGAGATATGAAGGGAGATTTAGATTGGATATTAGGAAGAAATTCTTGACAGTGAGGGTGGTGAGACACTGGAACAGCTTGCCCAGGCAAGTTGTGGATACCCCCTCCATGGAGGTGTTCAAGGCCAGGTTGGATGAGGCCTTAAGCAACCTGGTTTAGTGGAAGGTGTCCCTGCCCATGGCAGAGGGGTTGTAATTAGATGACCTTCAAGGTTCCTTCCAAGCCAAACCATCCTATGAATCTATGAATCTATTAAATGAGTTTTTGCAGGATTCCACTTGAATTGGAAAGCACTCTGAATCAGAAAGGATTTCAGGATACTCAGGGTTTTGGGTTCTCCAGTAAAAAGCAAGTTAACTGGCCTCTTAAAGCCACTTGTAATTTTCAACATCCAGACTGGAGAGCCAGTGGGATATGGTGGAGCTGAAATAGTGCCACAGCATAAGCTACATTGTGACAAGAGTCTCCTTCAACAATAACCACCTGGGGCTACCCAGGCTACTGATGCTGGGTTAAATACTAACATCATTTTTGAGGGACAAAAAAAGAACATTTCTTCTTAACATAAACTGACTATTCTTTTGTTCCCAATGTGCGGTTTAGTGACAATATTCCATTTTTTCTGCCATTTTTGGAGTCTCATCTCTTTCTAGCCTTAGATTCATTTCATTTGCAAGTGCCTTCTTTGTTCAATCACTTTTAAATACTAAGCCCATTATCTGGCTTCTCAGTCATCTTTAATGGCCTTTTCTATTTTAAGAACCGATTGCTGCTTCTCTTTTTGATGTATTGTATTTGCTCTTTCTCATTCTTCCTACGAAATCAGAATCTCCTCAGATCTTCTAATGTGCTGCCACTTTCATACATTTGTTACCAATTGAGAAACTGATATTAGAATGAAATTAAGTCTAATCAACTCCACATATTACCTCTTAGAAAGATGAGAGCTTGGTTCAGTTGGTGTTCACCTGCTTCTTTTTTTTTTCACTCCATCAAATATGTGCTGTTTAAATCTTTTTTTTTATGCAGCTGGGGGGATGGGTGTAAGGTAAAGAAAGATCTGACAGAATGTCTTATTTCTTGTAATTAATGGGTATTATTTATTGTAATTAATGGGTATTTCAGCTATGCTAAAGAAGCGACTACCTTTGCTATCAGCAGACATGTAAATCAAGGGGAAAAAAAAACTAAGAAATTCCTGGGTTCATAGAATGGTTTGGGTGGAAGATCATCTAGTTTCAACCACTCCTGCCATGGGCAGGGACACCTTCCACTAGAGCAAGCTGCTCAAGGCCTCATCCAACCTGGGTCTCCTCTAGGGAGGGGACATCCACAACTTCCCTGGGCAACCTCTTCCAGAGTCTCACCACCCTCAGTGTAAATAATTTCTCTCTAAAATCTAGTCTAAATAATTCTTTCTAATATCTAGTCTTTGATCTCAAAGGTCTCTTCCAGCCTCAATATCTCTATGATTCTGTTATCCCCTCTCAGCTACTTCAGGGTTGAGTCCATATAGGCTGCCTTCCTCCCACGCCTGCCACTCCTGCTGCCTTAGGATCCAAGTCTGTACTTCAGATTGTGTTTGTCAAAAAAATTCCTTTACACAGATGAAGCAAAATACACCATGTACAGAACTGGTGCCCACATCTAAGTCTGCCTGGAGGAGTTTGGGTGCACATTCCCTACCTGCTGATTTAAATGTTTTCTTTTCAGCTATCTTCTCTTCAGTACTTTGCTTATTTCATTACAGCACCCAAGCATCAGACATGTTCAAGTTCCAGTTAATTATCAGTGGCATTTTGTGTTTGGTTTATGCTCAAAAAAAGAGAAAAGTTCTCTTTTTTAAAATTTTAATAATTTTGGTTTGACATTCTGTATTCTGCATGTTTTGTGTTAGGCTCTTGATAGTGCTCTGTTGGTGTTCAGACTCTGGTAATTCTCTGGTATAAATGCCTTATTATTCTCCTACTTATATATACATACATAAGTGTATATATGTGTGTGTGTGTATATATATATATAAAATAGGTGAGATACATGTATAGATATATATAAAATAGGTGATATATATACATATATCACTCCTAGTTTTTCTATATATCTCTATATCTCACCCATTTTCTGCATAGATATATGTACATATGTGTGTGTATTTATATATCCTCTATTTTAAATACATATATATCTTATCAACTTTTATCTGTATCTGTGTATCTCACCTCTTTTTATAGAATCATAGAATCATAGAATCAAGAAGGCTGGAAGAGACCTCAAAGATCATCGAGTCCAACCTGTCACCCTAAACCTCATGACTATCTAAACCATGGCACCAAGTGCCATGTCCAATCCCCCCTTGAACACCTCCAGGGATGGTGACTCCACCACCTCCCTGGGCAGCACATTCCAATGGCCAACCACTCTGTCTGTGAAGAACTTTCTCCTCACCTCCAGCCTAAACCTCTCCTGGTGCAGCTTGAGACTGTGTCCTCTTGTTCTGCTGCTGGTTGCCTGGGAGAAGAGACCAACCCCCACCTGGCTACAGCCTCCCTTCAGGTAGTTGTAGACAGCAATGAGGTCTCCCCTGAGCCTTCTCTTCTCCAGGCTAAACAGTCCCAGCTCCCTCAGCCTCTCCTCATAGGGCTTGTGCTCAAGGTCTCTCCCCAGCCTCGTTGCCCTTCTCTGGACATGCTCCAGCAATTCAACATCTTTCCTAAACTGAGGGGCCCAGAACTGGACACAGTACTCAAGGTGTGGCCTAACCAGTGCTGTGTACAGGGGTACAATGACCTCCCTGCTCCTGCTGGCCACACTATTCCTGATGCAGGCCAGGATGCCATTGGCTCTCTTGGCCACCTGGGCACACTGCTGGCTCATGTTCAGGCACCTGTCAACCAGTACCCCCAGGTCCCTTTCCACCTGGCTGCTCTCCAGCCACTCTGACCCCAGCCTGTAGCTCTGCATGGGGTTGTTGTGGCCAAAGTGCAGCACCCAGTACTTGGACTTGTTGAATGCCATTCTGTTGGACTCTGCCCATCTGTCCAGCCTGTCAAGGTCCCTCTGCAGAGCCCTTCTACCTTCTAACAGATCAACACCTGCTCCCAGCTTGGTGTCATCTGCAAATTTACTGATGATGGACTCAATCCCCTCATCCAGATCATCAATAAAGATATTGAACAGGATGGGGCCCAGCACTGATCCCCGGGGGACACCACTAGTGACAGGCTGCCAGCTGGATGTGGCACCATTCACCACCACTCTCTGGGCTCGGCCCTCCAGCCAGTTCCTAACCCAGCACAGAGTGCTGCTGTCCAAGCCACAGGCTGCCAGCTTGGCCAGGAGTTTGCTGTGGGGGACAGTGTCAAAGGCCTTGCTGAAGTCCAGGTAGACTACATCCACAGCCTTTCCCACGTCCACCAGGCTGGTCACCTGATCATAGAAGGAGATCAGGTTGGTGAGGCAGGACCTGCCCTTCCTAAATCCATGTTGGCTGGGCCTGATTCCTTGGCCATCCTTCAGGTGTGCAGTGATTGCCCCCAAGACAATCTGCTCCATGATTTTCCCTGGCACTGAGGTCAGGCCGACAGGCCTGTAGTTCCCAGGTTCTTCTGTTCGTCCCTTCTTGTGGATGGGTGTCACATTGGCCAGTTTCCAGTCTTCTGGGACCTCTCCAGTGAGCCAGGACTGGTGGAAAATGATGGAGAGAGGCTTGGCCAGCTCTTCTGCCAGCTCTTTCAGCACCCTAGGATGAATCCCATCGGGTCCCATGGACTTGTGAATATCCAAGTGACTCAACAAGTCTCGAACTAATTCCACATGGATTTCAGGAGTACAACACTGCTCCTTGACCCCATCAACCAGCTCAGGAGGCCAGTTATCCTGAAGTCCTCCTGCCTTACTGTTGAAAATGGAGGCAAAGAAGGTATTTAGAATCTCAGCCTTCTCCTCATCCTTAGTTACAATGTTACCCTCCACGTCCAATAAAGAGTGGAGGCTCCTCTTGCCCCTCTTTTTAGCATTAATATATTTATAAAAATGCTTTTTGTTGTCTTTCACAGAAGCGGCCAGTTTAATTTCTAACTGTGCTTTTGCCTCTCTAATTTTTTTTCTACATGATCTAGCACCTTCCTTAAACATATCACTAGTTGCCTCCCCCCCTTTCCAAAGGCGATAAATCCTCTTTTTTTCCCTTAAATCCTTCAGGAGCTGTTTGCTCATCCAGGCCGGTCGTCTTCCCCACCGGCTCGTCTTATGGCATGTGGGAACTGCCAGTTCCTGTGCCTTTAGGAGCTCCTGTTTGAAGTAGGTCCAACCATCCTGGACCCCTTTCTTCTTAAGGGCTGTTACCCAGGGAACTTTCCGAATAAGTTGCCTGAACAACCTGAAGTTTGCCCTCCGAAAGTCCAAAGTGAGGGTTCTGTTACTGCTCCTCCCTATTTCCCTGCATATTGAAAACTCCACTGTCTCATGGTCGCTGCACCCTAGACAGCCTCCAACCATCACATCTCCCACCAGCCCTTCTCTATTTGAGAACAGCAGATCAAGCAGAGCCTTACCCCTGGTAGGTTCACCTAAGAGCTGCATCAGGAAGTTGTCATCCATGCACTCTAGGAACCTTCTGGACTGTCTCCTCTCTGCTGAATTAAGTTCCCAGCAGATGTCTGGTAGGTTAAAGTCCCCCACAAGGACAAGGTCTGATGATCTTGAGACAGCTTCCAGCTGCTTATAGAATATCTCATCAGCCTCCTCGTCCTGGTTGGGTGGTCTATAACAGACTCCAACCAGGATGTCAGTTTTGTGCGGCCTCTCTCTGATTTTAACCCACAAGCATTCAACCCTTTCTTCTGCAACCTCAAGTTCTGAGGCATCAAAGGATTCCCTAATATACAGGGCCACCCCTCCTCCTCTTCTCCCTTGCCTGTCTCTCCTAAAGAGCTTATAACCCCCCAGTGCGGTACTCCAATTGTAAGAATCGTCCCACCATGTTTCTGTGATGGCAACTACATCATAGTTCTCTTTCTCTCTCTTGCTCTCTATCTCTATCGCTCTCTCTCGCTCTCTATCTCTATCACTATCTCTGTCTCTATCTCTATCTATCTCTATCTCTATCTCTATCTCTCTATCTCTATATCTCTATCTCTCTATTTATCTCTATCTCTACCTCTATCATCTCTATCTCTATCTCTATCTCTCTATCTCTATCTCTATCTCTATCTCTATCTCTACCTCTACCTCTATCTCTATCTCTATCTCTATCTCTATCTCTATCTCTATCTCTATCTCTATCTCTATCTCTATCTCTATCTCTATCTCTATCTCTATCTCTGTCTCTATCTCTATCTCTCTATCTCTATATCTCTATCTCTACCTCTATCATCTCTATCTCTATCTCTATCTCTATCTCTATCTCTATCTCTATCTCTATCTCTATCTCTATCTCTATCTCTCTCTATCTCTATCTCTATCTCTATCTCTATCTCTATCTCTATCTCTATCTCTATCTCTATCTCTATCTCTCTATCTCTATATCTCTATCTCTCTATTTATCTCTATCTCTACCTCTATCATCTCTATCTCTATCTCTATCTCTCTATCTCTATCTCTATCTCTATCTCTATCTCTACCTCTACCTCTATCTCTATCTCTATCTCTATCTCTATCTCTATCTCTATCTCTATCTCTATCTCTATCTCTATCTCTCTCTATCTCTATCTCTATCTCTATCTCTGTCTCTATCTCTATCTCTCTATCTCTATATCTCTATCTCTACCTCTATCATCTCTATCTCTATCTCTATCTCTATCTCTATCTCTATCTCTATCTCTATCTCTATCTCTATCTCTATCTCTATCTCTGTCTCTATCTCTATCTCTATCTCTCTATCTCTCTATCTCTATATCTCTATCTCTACCTCTATCATCTCTATCTCTATCTCTATCTCTATATCTCTATCTCTATCTCTATCTCTATCTCTATCTCTATCTCTATCTCTATCTGTATCTCTAGATCTCTATCTCTACCTCTATCTCTATCTCTATCTCTACCTCTACCTCTACCTCTACCTCTACCTCTATCTCTATCTCTATCTCTATCTCTATCTCTATCTCTATCTCTATCTCTATCTCTATCTCTATCTCTATCTCTATCTCCATCTCTATCTCTATCTCTATCTCTATCTCCATCTCTATCTATCTCTGGCTCTGGCTCTACCTCTATATCTCTACCTCTATTTCTATCTCTACCTCTATATCTCTACCTCTACCTCTATCTCTATTTCTATCTCTATCTCTACACATCTTACCTATATTATATATTTTTATATATATCCTATTTTTTATCTATTTATCTCCCCCTTTATCTATATATCTCTACATATCAAATGCCTGGGCTTGTATAAAGCATTTGATACTGTCCTGCATGATGTTGTGGTCACCAAGTGGGACAAGCATGGACTTGAGGAGTAGACCACTTTCTGCATAAGGAACTGGCTGGGTGACCACACTCAGAGAGTTGCAATCAGTAGTTCAATGCTCAAATGGAGACCAGTGAGGGGTGGTGTCCCTTGGGGTTCGCTCAGTACTGGGACTACTGCTGTTTAACATCATTGGCAGCAATATGGAATTAGGTGCATCCTCAGCAAGTTTGCAGATGACACCAGGCTGTGTGGTGCAGCTGACACTCTGGAGCCAAGGGATGCCATCCAGAGGGGCTTGGACAGGCTTGAGAGGTGGGCCCAAGCCAACCTTATGAAGTTCAACATGACTGAATGCAAGGTCCTACCCCTGGATCAGGATGGTCCCAAGCACAAACATAGGCTGGGTAAGGAGTGGCTTGAGAGCAGTCTGGAGAAGGACTTGGGGTTGTCAGTTGATGAAAACCTCAAGAGGGGCCAGCAACATGTGCTTGCAGCCCAGAAGGTCAACCATGTCCTGGGCTGTATCACAAGAAGTATGACCAGCAGCATGAGGGAGGTGATTCTGCCACTCTGCTCTGCACTCATGAGACCCTACCTGGAGTACTGCATCCACTTCTGGGGCTCCCAGCATGAGAGGGACATAGAACTTCTGGAGCAGGTCCATGGGAGGGTGACTAAGATGATCAGAAGGCTGGAGCACCTCCCCTGGGGGGACAGGCTACAAGAGTTGAGGCTGTTCAGCCTGGAGAAAAGAAGGCTCCCAGGAGACCTTGTAGTAAACTTCCAACACTGTGGCAGTTTAGGCTGGGTGCCCCCTGCCACTGCTACATAAATTACACCTCTGGTGTCCTGGGTGCCCACCCAATAGGAATGGACACAGGAAACGGGCGTATTTCTACCCATAAATCCTGCAACCTATAAGTCCATCTGCAAAGTCATTCTCTTCCTCTTTCTTCCCTCTCTGCTCCCGTGGGAGATGCTCTCTTATCGGGTAACGGTGGGGGAGTATCCTCAAGGCCACTTAGGCCTGTCTAGGCCTAATGCCAGGAGGAGAATGGAGGGGGGGGCAGTCTCAAACCTGGCCAGCCTGACACTTGCCTAGCAGCAGGAGGGGGAAGAAAGAGCCCTGAGGGTTTGGGTTTACCCTCAGGTGGGGAGAAGGGAAGGATTGGGAAGCTTTGGGAATTCTGTGAGGGGTTCTGTATGCTTTTGGGATATTCTTGGCACTATCCTTTGTAGTCTTTTGTAGCTTCACCAATCGCTTTTCCATTTAAACTCTCCATCACTCTCCAATCCGTTTGTAAGTGTCATTCTTTTGTCCCTTTCGGGGCAAGAGAGGATCTGTCTGGCCCCAAACCAGTACAGATTTTTGGTAGCAGAGGATGGTCCTGTGCTGAACTCTGCAAATTGGATTGGAGAAGTGCAGAGGTGGAAAAGTTAAAACGGGTATCTGGGCGTTGCTGGTTTTGTGTGGCTGGGCTCAAGGCTTTGTGCTGGGGCGACCGTGTGGGCGTTTTATGGGTTCTGAGGGCACACCCTGGTGCATAGCTTTTGGCGTAGAATCCCGTCTGCTGTTCTAAGGCGGCAGCGGCGACTCAACAGCTACAGGCACTGGGGAAAGCTTAAGAATGCGGTGCCTGTCTCTTTCCCTTCTGTTCCCTGCGGCGCCAGCGGCGAGCAGAGTGGTGTGGCGCTGAGGAAGAGGGAGGGCAGTCGGAAGCAGACCAGGGTCGGCTTGTCCCGCGGCGGTGGGGGCTAGCCGCAGCGGGAGGTGAGCGGTGGCTCCCGCAACTCAAGAAGGTGGGCTGTGGCTCCAGTTCAAAAGCTACTTCTGAGGGCCCAGGGAGTGAGTGTAGCTTTGGCTGGAAAAGCCGCTCTTGTGGCCCGAGGGGTGACGGCGGTTTTGATCTGTACCGCGGCTGCAGAGGTGATGGCGGCTCTGTCGTTCCATATATCGGGCAATGGCCGCTGTTATCTCTCCCCTGACTTTCGGATGCGTTCCGAAAATGGTGCCTAGCTCCTGGCTCTGCCTCTCTTCTCGGTGGGTTGCAGTGCAGCCACTCCCTCTCCTGGGGGAGGGCTGTGTAGCCGGATGCCTCCATGCCTCGGCATGCGTACGCTCAGGGGGAGCGGTGTGCCTGTGCGTGGTGTGCATCCGTATTAGCCTCGGGCCGTGGCTGGAAGCGGTCAGCACTGGGCTTGGGAAAGGTCTGTGCAGCTTTGGAAAGTCTCAGCCTGCAAGGGGTGGAAGGAGTCGAGTCGAGGAGCCTGATTGTTCTGACTCGATTGCCCCGAGGGGTGGAAACATGCCACTTGAGTGGATGGAGATATATGTTTGATTGAGAAGTTGTGAGGTTGTTTCCAGGTGGCCAGGATGCTCCATCGGATCCATGAATAGTTCACCGTGCAGGAGAATGAACTCTGCATCGCTGGGAGGTTCCACAGGATGAGGGAGAAGAGCTGGAATGAATTGTGACCTGAGCCCAAGAGAGAGACCTTTCGGAAGGATGCCCAGATGAGGACCTGGACTTTGCCAGGCACGTCATCTGAAAGTTGTTTCTAATCTGATGATATGTTTTGGGTGCAGGAATTATGGGTATGAAATAAGGGGTGGAATGTGGCAGTTTAGGCTGGGTGCCCCCTGCCACTGCTACATAAATTACACCTCTGGTGTCCTGGGTGCCCACCCAATAGGAATGGACACAGGAAACGGCGTATTTCTACCCATAAATCCTGTACCCTATAAGTCCATCTGCAAAGCCATCTCTTCTTCTTTCTTCCCTCTCTGCTCCCGTGGGAGATGCTCTCTTATCGGGTAATGCCGGGGGAGTATCCTCAAGGCCACTTAGGCCTGTCTAGGCCTAATGCCAGGAGGAGAATGGAGGAGGGGACAGTCTCAGACCTGGCCAGCCTGAGACTTGCCTAGCAGCAGGAGGGTGAAGAAAGAGCCCTGAGGGTTTGGGTTTATCCTCAGGTGGGAGAAGGGAAGGATTGGGAAGCTTTGGGAATTCTGTGAGGGGTTCTGTATGCTTTTGGGATATTCTTGGCACTATCCTTTGTAGTCTTTTGTAGCTTCACCAATTGCTTTTCCATTTAAACTTTCCATCACTCTCCAATCCGTTTGTGTGAGTCTCATTCTTTTGTCCCTTTCGGGGCAAGAGACGATCTGTCTGGCCCCAAACCAGCACAAACACCCAAAGGGGACCTACAAGAAAGCTGGGGTGGAACTTTTTACAAGGCCTGTAGTAATAGGCTGAGAGGCAACAGCTTTAAGATGGAGATAGTTAGATTTAGACTGGATATTAGGGAGAAATTTTTGACAGTGAGGGTGGTGAGATGCTGGAAGAGGTTGCCCAGGGAGGTGCTCAAGGCCAGGCTGGATAAGGCCTTGAGCAACCTGGTCTAGTGGAAGGTGTCTAGGGAGGGTTGGAAGTAGATGATCTTTAATCACAGAATCACAGAATGTTAGGGGCTGGAAAGGACCTCAAAATATCATCTAGTCCAACCCCCCTGCCAGAGCAGGATCACTTATACAAAATCACACTGGAACATATCCAGGTGGGTTTTGAATACCTCCAGAGAGGGAGACTCCACAGCTTCCCTGGGCAACCTGTTCCAGTGTTCCATCTCCCTCACAATGAAAAATTTTTCCTCATGTTTCCATGAAATTTCCTATGCCTCAACTTCCACCCATTGCACCTTGTCCTGCCATTGGGCATCACCAAGCAGAGCCTGACTCCATCCTCCTGGCACTCATTCTTTACATATTTATAAACATTAATGAGGTCACCTCTCAGTCTCCTCCTCTCCAAACTAAAGAGCCCCAGCTCCCTCAGTCTCTCCTTGTAAGGAAGATGTTCCACTACCTTAATCACTTTTGTGGCTCTGTGCTGGACTCTTTCAAGCACTTCCCTGTCCTTCTTGAATTGAGGGGCCTAGAACTGGACACAACATTCCAGATGCAGCATCAACAGGGCAGAGGAAAGGGGGAGGAGAACCCCTTTTGACCTACTACCCAAACCCCTTCTAATACACCCCAGAGTGGCATTGGCCTTCTTGGCCACAAGAGCACACTGCTGGCTCATGGTCAACTGTCCACCCACTAGGACCCCCAGGTCCTTTTCCCCTTCACTGCTCTCCAACAAGTCAGTCCCCAACCTACACAGATCCATGGGGTTGTTCTTTCCCAGGTGCAAGACTCTACACTTGCCCTTGTTGACTTGCCCTTGTTAAGGTCCCTTCCAATCTAAACTGTTCTATGAATCCATGAATCTCACCTATTTTTGATATATTTTTATATACATATATATACACATATAATCTACTCCCTCAGGTGCAATTTTTAGATCTGCTGGCTTTCAGACTCAGAGAACACTGTTTCATCTTACTGTAAGAATATTTAGGTGGCGTGAAATCTTTATGCTATCCATACTCTCCCTGTTCTGCTAGGTTGCCACATTCCTTTGTGCTTCTCTTAGTAAATGCTACACACTAGTTATTGATTAAGAAGTTCTGCGTCATCGCCTTTCAGTTATTTCTCCCCTGTCAACATGCCTGTGCCTACAAAATGACTTTCATGCTAGCCAACAACTAAGTAAATGCAGAAGTGAAACCATTACAACTCCTGTGAGTTTCACAATCAGGTTGCTGCTTCTAACAGGACAAGCTGATTGCCTCCTATTTATCTAGTGTGGCTTACTGCACCTGATGCCACCTGCTCTTGAGTAGGAAGGCTTGGTCAAAACACAAAAAGGTCTGTTTCAGGGTCCACACAGATTCTGCATTTGCTCCAGTTCATTACAGTGACTAATTACACCTCTTTCTACTATAGATTCATAGAATGGTTTGTGTTGGAAGGGATGGAAGAGCAGACTTGATGTGGATTAGGAACTGGTTACAAGATAGAGTTCAAAGAGTGGTGATCAGTGGTGCCAGGTCCAGCTGGAGAGCTGTAACTAGTGGAGTACCCCAGGGATCAGTGCTGGGTCTGGTCCTGTTCAACATCTTCATCAATAACATTGATGCAGGGACAATCAGACAGACAGACAGACAGAGTCTGCTCAGCAAGTTTGCTGATGACACCAAACTGGGAGGCTTGGCTGATACAGCTGAAGGCTGTGCAGCCATCCAGCAAGACTTGGACAGACTGGAGAGCTGGGCAGAGAGGAAGCTAATGAGGTTCAACAAGGACAAGTGCAGAGTCCTGCACCTGGGGAGGAATAATAAGCTGCACCAGTACAGGTTGGGAGGTGATCTGCTGGAGAGCAGCCCTGTGGAGAGGGCCTTGGGAGTCCTGGTGGATAACAAGTTATCCATGGGACAGCAATGTGCCCTTGTGGCCAAGAAGGCCAATGGGATCCTGGGGTGTATTTAAAAAAGTGTGTCCAGCAGATCCAAGTTGGTTCTCCTCCCCTTCTACTCTGCCCTGGTGAGACCACATCTTGAGTACTATGTTCAGTTTTGGGCTCCCCAGTTTAGGAGGGACAGGGAACTGCTGGAGAAGGTCCAGCAGAAGGCTACGAGGATGATTAGGGGACTGGAGCACTGCCTGATGAGGAGAGGCTGAGGGACCTGGGGCTTTTTAGTCTGGAAAAGAGAAGACTTAGAGGGGATTTAATAAATGTTTATAAATATCTGAGGGCTGGGTGTCAGGAGGGAGGGGACAGGCTGTTCTCATTTGCTCCCTGAGATAGGACAAAAAGCAATGGATATAAGCTGCAGCACAGGAGGTTCCACCTCAACACAAGAGGGAACTTCTTTACTGTAAGGGTCACAGACCACTGGAACAGGCTCCCCAGAGAGGTTGTGGAGTCTCCTTCTCTGGAGAATATCAAGGCTCATCTGGATACATTCCTCTGTGATCTGAGCTAGATTGTATGGTCCTGCTCTGGCAGGGGGGTTGGACTCGATGATCTCTTTGGGTCCCTTCCAATCCCTGACATCCTGTCATCCTGTGACCTTGAAGATCATTGTAACAGTGTGAGAGCTGAAATCCCCCCCCACACACACCGAGAACGACCAGGCTAGCTCAGTCTGAAAGCAAATGAAAGCTGTATTTACAAGCAAATATACAATCTATGATGAAATGCAATGAATATGTACAAATATACACTATTCACAACATTTACAAATATGTGCAAGCAACAGAAAAGCACAACCAAGCCCCCTTTACTTCACCCAAGGGGCCTTTCCCCAAGCAGCCTCCCCCTCCAACCAGAAGGACTCCCCCTAGAACCTTCTGGCAGAAGGCAGAGAGTCAAGAAGCAGAGAGGCTGTTAGACTTAGCTTGTCAAGGTCAGTGTGTTATCTTCAGCCAGAAAAGAAGCAGGCACACAGAAACCCAGAAAGCTGAGACTGCCCAACTCCCCAACCTTGTTTTGAGTAGAGATTCTTAAACATTTCTCTCTCTCCAATGGAAGTGTTTAGAATAATCATTATTTTGCTTTCTTACACCCAATAGTGATTTATTTACATTCCTTCACTTTCTCTGCTTGAACTTTTTGGAGAAAAATTAAAAAGACTGTCTTAAAACCATCACAATCATCTAGTTCCAATGACCCTACACCTTTAGACCAGACTGCTCAAGGCCTCAACCATCCCAGCCTTCCTTCTCACTTCAGTAGGTGGAGCTGTAACATCTGTTTACATTTCCCTTGGTCAAGATGGACCATTGCACCTGCACTGACAAATGTAACTTTGGGTCTTAAACAATGCATGTATTTATCCATTTTATATAAGTTGGCATTTTGCGTCTTTTTAAAATTGCAGACAAAAAAGAACATCAAGTTCTGAGATGGGAAAAGAAATCAGTCTGTGTCTATGGCCATTTTCTACTGTTCAAAAGAACACAGAGCATGTTTAGGCTCTGTTTTAAAATATTGGGAATCTGAGAAAAATAATAATATCTTTTATTTAGTGTATTTTGCTTATTTTCATGTATTCATAGAATAATTTGGGTTGGAAGGGACCCAGAAGATCATCTAGTTCCAATCCCCCACCATGGGCAGGGACACCTCCCACTAGACCACATTGCTCAAGGTCTCATCAAACCTGGCCTTGAAAACCTCCGGGGAGGGCATCTTCACAGTTTGCCTCGGCAACCTGTTCCAATGTCTCACCACCCTCATTAATTAATATCTTACTAATATCTACTCTAAATCTCCCCTCTTTCAGCTTCAATCTGTTTCCTCATCCTATCACCTCAAGCCCTAGTAAAAAGTCCCTTTTTTTTGGTTGGAAACAGACTCTTTGAAGCAATAAAGAATTCATGAAGTCGTCTCATGCATTGTTTTCAGTTTTAGATTTGTATCAGATCAGTTATTACTTTTCATGGTCATGAGTAGTCACTCTTCATAGTGTCAAAGAAGGGGTTTTAAATAACAGGACACGTTGCAGATTGGACTCAATGATATGAGAGTTCTTTTCCAACCAAAACAAATCTATGATTCTATGCTTTCTGATAATGTTTGCAAAGCTGCTCTTCAAAATTCAGTGCTAGTAAAAAATAAAAGAGCCTTGTAATGAGACTAATTCACTCTTCAAATGTTATAACAGCATTTGAGCATTGTCCCATCATCCCAAATTGTTCTAAGAACACTTCCCCCTTTCAATTTTCTGTGGGAAGCTTTCTGTAAAAGCAATGAGAGTATTCAAATTAATTTTTCAAGATCACAAAATTGCTATTTCTTTTTCAAGGAAGAGCTGTCTTGTACTGATCTTCTGTATGCAAAATTATCTTAATGATATCTTCTTTCATCTTTGCATTCTCCCTTGAGCAGTTTAAGTGCTTTCTGATTCTCTTTGGTTACAGCTAAATACTTCAAGCGGGCATCAGATTTGGGCTTGTCTCCTTTTAGTTCCAAGAGCTGCTTTGATAGGAGCTGCTGAGTTGCTGGAGCATGTCCAGAGAAGGGCAACAAAGCTGGTGAAGTGTCTGGAGAACAGGTCTGTTGAGGAGCAGCTGAGGGAACTGGGGTTGTTTAGTGTGAAGAAGAGGCTGAGGGAAGACCTTCTGGCCCTCTACAACTTCCTGAAAGGAGATTGGAGTGAGGTGAGGGCAGTCTCTTCTCCCCGAGTATCAGGTGATAGAATGGGAAGAAATGGCCTGAAATTGTGCCAGGGAAGGATTATGTTCCACATTAGGAAAAATTTCTTTCCTGCAGGGGTGGTCAGGCATTGGAACAGGCTGCTCAGGGAGGTGATGGAGGCACCATCTCTGGAGGTGTTCAAGATACATGTGGATGTGGCACTTGGAGACAAGGTTTAATGGCCATGGTGGTGTTGGGTTGACAGTTGGACCCAATGATCGTTTCCAACCCAAACAATTCTATGATTGTATATTACTTCACAATCTATGAGATAAACCATAAGTTCTTAACTTTTCTATTTCCATATTATTTTTCATAGGAGTTTCCACTCACCAAGACTTTCCTGTTTTCTGCTGCTTCACCACTAATGCCCATGCACTCTTCCACTCATAGATGGACAGCAAGGCTGCTGCAGTGAGTGTCTCCAGCCCTGGGCCTTCATCCACTCTATTTCTATATCCACTTCTGCCACTCTACTCTGCTCTAGTGAGACCTCACTTGGAGTACTGATTCCATCTACAGGACCCTTAACACAAGGACATGGATGTGCTGGAGAGGGTCTAGGCCACAAAGATGATCAAGAGGGCTGGAGCACCTCTCCTATGAAAGAGAAAGGCTGAAAGAATTTGGGCTGTTCAACCTGGAGAAGAGAAGGCTCTGGGGAGACCTTATAGCTTCATTTCAATATCTGAAAGGGACCTACTGGAAGGCTGGGGAGAGACTGTTTAGAAGGGACTGTAGTAACAGGACAAGGGACAATGATTTGAAACTGGAGCAGGGTAGATTTAAGTTGGACATTAGGAGGAAGTTCTTCAAAATGAGAAGAACAGGTTGCCCAGGGATGTGGTTGAGGCCCCATACCTGGAGACATTCAAAATCAGAGTCAATGTGGCCACACTCAGGGGCAGGAGGGATTAATGGGGCAAGCCAGTGAGATGGAGGAAGGAGGATCCATTTGCAGCATTAGTGCCTCTCTTAGCCTCTGTTGCCACGTCCACAGTTAATACAGCCAGCAAAGCTCAGCAGCTTGTGCCCTGCTCAGCAGTTTACCTTATGCATTGATTTCACTCTCAGCTGGACTGTGTTTCAGCCAGAGTTCAGAAGGATGAGAAAAGAGGCAGTCTTTTATAAAGTACCTATTGTTTTTTGTTTTTGTTTTTTTTTTTATCTTTTTAACTGTTGTAGAAGTTTTTCCACATTCTCTAACAACATGCAGTGGTATATTCACTGTCAGCTAGAAATGTAGCTGTCCTATTTAAAGAAATGTCATCAACACGGGTGTTATCCAACAGACTTTATCTGCCTAATCAGTTGAGTTGTCAGATTGAGTTAACAAATCCATTTGTATTTGTTTGTGATCTTTGTTAGGTGCATGCTGGGTAAACGGGATGCAGGCATCATCATTCTTTTGCTAGAGTCCCTGTAATACAAAACCAAATAAGTCAACCTCTTGAAAACAGGACTGCAAAGATGAGAAGAATTTTGAGGAGGGTAGATTTAAACTGGAAATTAGGAAGAGATTCTTTACAGCGAGGGTGGTGAGACACTGGAACAGGTTGCCTAGGGAGGCTGTGGATGCTCCCTTCCTGGAGATGTTCAAGACCAAGTTTGATGGGGCCTTGAGCAACCTGGTCTAGTGGGAGGTGTCACTGTCCATTGCAGTGGAGTTGTAACTAGATGATCCTTAAGGTCCCTCTCAACCCAAACCACTCCGTGATTCTATGAAGAAACTTATGGAAACTACATTGTGTTTGGGTGGCAGATAATTTTCTGAGAAGCCTGTTTGACATAATAGCTGCACAATTTAGAGCTATGTGTTACTCCTTTGTCAGAAGGTAACCTCACCAAAACTCTAGCAATCATACTAAGAACTTTAGTAATCATAGTAAGAAACATTTTAAGTGTTTGCAACTATCCTGAGGGATATGTAAAATCCACCCTTTGAAGAAAAGCTTATAACGATTGGCTGTACTCCTTAAGAGCATGGATCCCTTCATCTTTTTGGATGAGGGATTTTTCACAAGGGCTTGTAGCAAGAGGAAATTTAGACTGGATGCTAGGTTGGGGTTGTTCAGCCTGGAAAAGAGAAGGCTCTGGGGAGACCTTATAGCTGCATTTCAATATCTGAAGGGGACCTCCAGGAAGGCTGGGGAGGGACTGTGTAGAAGGGCTTGTGGTGATAGGACGAGGGGCAGTGGTTTGAAACTGGAACGGAGTAGGTTTAGATTGGACATTAGGAGGAAGTTCTTCACAATGAGGGTGGTGGAATATTGGAACAGGCTCCCCAGGGATGTGGTTGAGGCCTCATCCCTGGAGACATTCAAAACCAGAGTCGATGTGGCCCTGGGTAGCCTGATGTAGTTGCAGGTGTCCCTGCTGTCTGCAGGTAGGTTGGAGAAGATGACCTTTGAAGGTCATTTTCAATCTGATGCAATCTGTGAATCAGTGAATCTAACATGGCTGAGTTGTGATGGCAATTATCAAATGATTCATAGAATGTTATTTCCTGTAAGGATGTGTTTTAGAATTCTCTAAACTACACTTAAAGTGACTGCTTAATGCAGGCTGCAGCCTAAGCGAGCAAGCTGTAAAAGAAGCTAAGTGCCAATTAAAGCATTGGGAAGCCCCTCCCTGGCATGAGCTGCAGCACATAATGCCTCTTATACAAATTCTGAAAGGCTGCCTTTCATTTCCAACATAGAATCATAGTATTGTTTTGGTTGGAAAGGACCTCTAAGATCATTCAGTCCAACCATGTTCAGGTTCTTGCCTCATTCACTGCTCCAAGTGATTCAGATTCCATTTTCCCTTGAGTTTCCATGGTTTTCCCTGGATTTGAAACTGATGCAGTAGATATGTTGAATAAGCCATTAGAATTAATGAGGGCAACTCATGACAGGCAGACTTATACTGGAATTTAACCCCTTTTTGGCAACCATGCAGTGTAGTCTGGTTGAGCACTGGAATGCCACAGCCCTCACCACAGCAAAGGTGGTGAGACACTGGAACAGGTTGCCCAGGGAGTTTGAGAATGCCCCCTCCCTGGAGGTGTTCAAGGCAAGGTTGGATGAGGCCTTGAGCAACCTGATCTACTGGAAAGTGTCTGGCCATGGCAGGGGTGTTGGAATGAGATGATCTTTAAGGTCCTTTCCAACCCAAACCATTATATGAATCTTTGAATGAACTTGGCCCAGCCCATCAGGGTTTACTTGATTCTTCTTTTTTCATGGCTTTTTTTTTTTTTTTAATTTCTGGATGTCACTGATAATCCATTAAATATTCTTGGCAAAGTAGAAAAGGAGAACAAGGAGAGAGCAGAGATCCAAAATGATACCCGTGACAATTTCTGGAGGTTCTTTGCATGCTGAGTGTAGCCAGTAACCAGATAACTGATGTACCTGCTGTGCATCTGTCACTTTGTCTGGGAATATATTTGGGAACAAAGATCAGTAAATGCCCTGACACCTCTTAAGAGGCACATTTTCTGGAGGTGGATATTAGCAATTCAAAAGCCAAAAGGGAATCTCAGCAAGGTCATTGTCTGGTCAGCCGGTTTATTTTTGAACTAAGCAGTGTTTAATTTAAGAAGCAGAAGGACTGAGCTAAGCAAGTAGGAACCTAAACGCCCAGCTGGCTGCTGAGTGATGCTGAGGCCCAGTCATACTAAAGAGAAGCTCATTTGTACCCTCACTCAAGAGAAAAGAAAGGTGAAGACCAGACTGAAAGGACAGACATCCCTCAGTGCCCCACTCAGTGCTTTAGTAGTGGTGACTTGAGCCATTTCTGTTCCATTAGCAGGGAAATAAAAAAGGAAAGGAGGAAGTTGGACATAAGGAGGGTTCTTCACATTGAAAGTGGTAAATACCAGAACAAGTTTCCCAGGGATATGAGGTCCTATCCCTGAAGACGTTCAAGGTCGAACTTTATGTCGCCCTGGGCACCCTGATCTAGTTGGAGGTGTCCCTGATGACTGCAGGGGAGTTGGACCAGACCTTTGAGGGTCCTTTCTGACCCAATACATTCTGCAAATTTGTGAACCTGTGAAAGGCACATACAAAAAGATATTAATATTAAATTAATTAAGCCTACATATGTATGCGAAGGAGGTGAGACCCTCAGTATGTCCAAGTTAAAGCTGTGTTTTAAAAGCTATAATTTGGGGTTTTTTGGTAGCATTTCTTAATTCCACTGTGTGTTACAAATATATTCAGCGTGAATAAAACCTGAGCTTTCTCATAACAACTCAGGAATGAAAGTAATAAAGAATCTTAGTGTGGCTTTCTTATAAATAAAACATGCTGCTCTGTTTTGTTTAGGGTCTTTCAGTCTTCAGTTCTACGCTGGTGGCAGGAATAATTAGATTCTGTTTTGGAGGTAGTGATTTTCTTAATATAAACATGAATTTGTCACTTTGATAAAGGAACATTCTTCTATTTCAGAGATTTATTTAGAGCCTCTGGCATCACCCAGTTCTGCTTCTTGCCAAGTCTAGTCTCCTCATTCTACGCTCCCATCTAAAGTGTGATTTTTGGGGAAGGGCTTTTGGCTGCCTCAGAAAAGTTGATGTCTTTTGTACTCCAGCACAGGCTTGCCTGACAACAGTCCTTGTTCTGCCTCAGGCAAGGAGGTGCTGTTGCAACACCAAAGATCAGGTGTGACAGAACTCCCCAAACTCTCCATAAAAAGCTTTTTGCTCAATTCCCTCCTGAGATATCCCTGAAGTGGTGTTTGACAGGTTGGTGTAGCTATAACAGCTCTCAATTGCTATTATTACAGGGGTCTCTGAAAATATATTGATAAGCTTAAGTCTCCATATTTCTGATTCCACCTGCTAAATACAGCTTGTCTGTAATCTCTGGCTAACTACTTTTCTCCTCTTGGACACATTCATCTGTTAATTTGATGTTTGGGGGGGGGCGGGGGGGAGAAGAAAGGAAATGTTTATATCCTTGTCTTCCACACTAGAAGGGTGAAAGGAATAAAATACCCCCAATGCTGCAGTATATGAACCATAAAAGCTACAGTGGAGTACCTGCATACATCATCACTCACACATTGCTCTGGCATGGGATAACTGGATGTACTTTTATTTATTTTTGAGTTTTTAAGCCCAAGGTGGGTAGCTTCATTCTGGAACATGTTTAGTTTGCAGGTGACAAATGGTCTGTGAAACCCTCAGAGGCAACACCTTAACAATGAGTCCAAGCAGCAGAAGTCCCTGCTGTTGCTCAGTGTGGAGACCCAACACAATTGGAACTATGTAAAGTGAAAAAGAGTTTGGATTTATCAAGGTAATACCCCCAAAATCATAAAAACAAACCACCTTGCTTCAGCTCTTTACAGCACCTTGAGAATATACTGCCATGCTCTCATCTACTTCCTTCTACACATGCTGTGGTTTACTTCTTAATACTTTCTTGCTTCATTTCTCATCTTTGCCTAAAGAATGTGTCAACATTTTTTAAAAGACTGAATTAATTTTTGTCAGTTTTCATTTGGTTGATTCCAAAGACACAAAAGAGAGAGTGGAGCAGTTTGAAGCATTGTGGTCTATCAGCCCTCCTTACTTCAAGAAAGGAAGAAGGGAGGCAGAATTTTAGGTATAAAACTGTAGGTTAACCACAATTTTGAATTAACTTCCCAAATTCTTTTTATAGCAGGAGTGTGCTCTCATTAAAGTTGACTCACTCTTCCTTGCATACCAGGGGCATGCAAGGCTGGAGCCTTTATACTTTACAGATAGAGAAGAACAAGTCTAAAATCCACAGATCTGGGGCTTACTGTACTCTTCCTATTAGCAATACACCATGAAGAGAGTTCCTTCCAATTTAATTCAGGTTTAGTTTTCACTATTTTTTCTCACAGCTTCCAACTGTTCTGCATGGGAAACAGTGCAGACATGCATCTTGATTCCATGTCCATGGAGAGAGTTGGGGACCCTTTTCTTTGGGCAAAGAATTCAAAACCACACTGGGGTGCTGCCTGCCAGGTGCAGTTCTACTCTGAAAACGAACTTTGCAGAAGACATTTTGAATGAAACCTTGCTTCTGTTTGCAAGTAACAAGGATAAGTCCCCAGATTATTTTGTCCAGTTCTGGGCTCCTTGATTCAAGAAGGACAGGGACTTGCTTTGTTGCAAAGATCATGAGTGGACTGGAACATCTCTCTTATGAGGAAAGACAGAAAATTGGGGCTTTTTAGTCTGGAAAAGAGCAGACTGAGGGGGCATCTCATCAGTGCTGATCAATACTTAAAGAGTGGGTGTCAGGAGGATGGGACCAGTCTTTTTTCAGTGGTGATCCACTAGTGGCAGGACAAGGGGTAACAGGTACGAACTTGAACAAGAGAAGCTCCATCTAAACACGAGGAGAAATTTCTTTAAGGGCAATGAAGCACTGGAACAGGCTGTCCAGAGAAGTGGTGAAGCCTCTATCTCTGGAGACATTCCAAACCTTCATGGACATCATCCTGTGTGACCTTCTCAAGGTGATCCCACCTTGGCAGGGGCAGTTGAACTTAATGGTCTTCAGACGTCACTTCCAACCCCTACCATTCCATGATTCTGTAAGCTGCTCTTCCTATGAAGCTCAGCCAGGCTCTTCACACAACTGCTCTGTTCTGGCTGTAGGATTTAAGCATGGTCTTTACAAAGACATTGATTTTATCTGTCTTCAGTGCAATTAACTACCAGACTTTTTGCTGATCTAGCAAACAATGTGTACAACCCAGTGCCTTCTCTGAGCAGTGCATGCTCCCTAAAGCTAACAGCTCAAATGAAAAATGCCTGTTTGGTCATTTGATGCTAACAGAGTGCATTCAGAGAAGGATTTATTGCATAAAACAAAGCCTTTCTTATATTCACTTTAGAGAAAAACAGTGCTGTGCTCTAAGTCATGATAGATAACTTCTTGCCAGGCAATGCAAAAGAATGATAGAACAAAATATTCCTCTCTTGCTGCTTCCTTCTCATGTATTGATTGGTCCTGTACTGTAGGTGTGATAAACCAAAGTGCTTATCCTCTAATTCCTCTGAGCAACTTCAAGAAACTACTACATTTGTCAAATGACAAAAAGAATCATCTCAGAGAGTCAATGGAGAAACATCAAAAGCAACTGGAAAATCTGCAGTCCCAGGTGAGCTGTTACTTGAAGATTATCCAGCTTGCAAGTCATCTGTGGTTTGTCTTTGAAAAGTTCTGCTGAGCTCAGTCTGGATTTAAGAGCTAAACACTGGAGAGATCTGTTTGTTTTCTGGGCTCCCTTCCCTCCCTATCTCCAGGGAAGGACAGATTAAAAAAAAACACAGTGGCTAAAGGGACTGCAGACCACAAAGTACTTGTCCTGTGGCATCTATGGGGCTACCATTGCCTACTTAAAAATTGTTTGAGTGTATTTCTAAATTTAAAAAAAAAATTAAATCATTAAAAAAAACCAAACAACCAAAAAAATCAAAACTACAAACACAAAAACCAAATAAAACCCCCCAAACCAATAAAAGCCCCAAACAAGTAAAAAACCCCAACCAAATAAAATTCAAACAAAAATCCCCAACCTAACAAAAACCCCAGCCAAACAAAAAAACCCAACCAAGCAAGAAACTCAACCCAAGAAAAAACTCAAGCAAACAAAAACCCCAGCCAAACAAACAAAAGAAACCCAACAAAACCCCCAGCCAAGAAAAACAAACAAAAAACCCCAAAACCCCAAACAAAAAAAACTTCCAAAACAAGCCAAAACCCCAAACAAACAAAACCCAAAGCAAACAAAAAGTAGCTAGAAGCTGTTGTAGAAGTATTAGACAGGGTTTGCCCTATCTATATCAAATCTTGCCCTGTACTCTGATTCTCCCTCAGCTTATAAACTTATTTGCTTATAGTTCTTCTGGAAATGCAATAGGTAGTGGGATACCTCCCACTAGATCGGGTTGCTCAAGGCCTCATCCAACCTGGCCTTGAGCACTTCCAAAGAGGAGACATCCACAACCTCCCTAAGCAACCTGTTCCAGTGTCTCATCACCCTCACCGTCAAGAATTTCTTCCTAATATCCAGTCTAAATCTCCCCTCTTCCAGCTCAAAGTCATTGCCCCTCATCCTATCACCACAAGCCTTTGTAAAAAGTCTCTCCTCAGCTTTCTTGTAGCCCCCTTCAGGTACTGGAAGTGACCTTAGGTGAAGTGATTCTTCTTCTCCACAGGCTTGCAAGGGCATTTTGAAGTCATTTTGAAAGGGGTTTTGCAGCTTATTCCTGTCGCTGTTTCTTTGTGCCACTACATCAGGGGGCAAACTGAACCTGAGCATTAACTTCAAATGTCAGTTGCTAACCTTTTGAGCAGCCATTCGGTGAGCCTTTAGCTTTTAATGACAACCATATATGATTAGATGACTAAATTTCATGCCCTTTTTTCCTAGAGGGCTTTCTCACTGGCACCACAAACAGCTTTTGGCTCTAGAGGAAGCTAAACCCCAGGAACAAATGTATTTCACTGCTTGGTTTCATACTCCTAGCAAACATTGCTAGAATAAGAATGATAATGCTCTGTGCACAGTCAACTTTGTGCCTTACATCATGCCAAATAGAAGCTTGCCCCACAAATAAACATGTTTCCTCTGACAGAGTCACTCTGCCTGATTGGAAACCCATTTAATACTAGTGGGGAACAAGAGAAATTCAAATTTTGCAATTTTTCATGAGTTATCCTGTAAAATCAACCACAAACACTTAGGAAACAAAGTAACCAGAGCAGAATGCAGGTTTTAGCACAGCTGGCCTCTTCAGTTCTCTACAGAAAAAGTCAATAATCACAAGAGTGTGCACCAAAACTCATTTTCCTTGAGGGATCAGTTTAGAATCATGGATTCATAGAATGGTTTGGGCTGGAAGGGAACTTAAAGATCCAAGCCCCCTGACATGGGCAGGGACAACTTCCACTAGATCAGGTTGCTCAAGAACTCATCCAGCCTGGCCTTGAACACCTCCAGAGAGGGAGCATCCACAACCTCTCTGGGTAACCTGTTCCAGTGTCTCACCACCACCAATGAATTTCTTCCTAATTTTCATTCAGAATCTACCCTCTTCCAGCTCAAAGCCATTCCCTCTTGCCCTATCACTAGAAGCCCTTGTCAAACGTCCCTCCCCAGCTTCTTGATTCAGGTAACACTAAGTACCTTTCTCTCAATCATACAGAATTTATTGTGTTTATTCAAAAGCTACTCTCATAAGACCTTAAAGCTTTGCGGTTTTTTTGGAACTGTAAATATGCTAATTAAATTTTACTCTACCTCATTTCTCAGTGAAAAGTTTCCTTGTAATTATAGACAATGACTACAAGCTTTAACATCTTCATTTTGAAAACAGTGTAGCAGTTCAGAGCAAAACAATGATTTTTTTTTAAAATTCATTTATTTTCCCCCACTGCCCTTGACATTGACTGTATAAAAGATCAGGTTCCAAGAGCACATTTGGTATACAGAGTATAGTTAGCAAGTTCTTTGGAAAAGGACGTTTCTGTGCTGAACCACAAATAGTGTAGTCCTGTGCAGACTACCCTAAGCGATCCTGCTCTGGCAAGGGGGTTGGACCTGGTGATCTCTTGAGGTCCCTTCCAACCTCTGATATACTGTGAGACCGTGAAATATTTCCACTCATCTTCTAGCTTGTGAATGATGAGGAACCAGCAGGATGATGGTGGTGATTCTCTCCCTCTATTCTGCTCTGGTGAAATCACACCTGAAGTACTGCATCCATTTCTGGTGCTCCCAGCACAAAAAGAAAATGGAAATGCTGGAGTAGGTCCAGAGGAGGCCACAAAGATGATCTCTATGGGGAAAAGCTGCAAGAGTTTGGTCTGTTCAGCCTGGAGAAGAGAAGGCTCCAGGGACCTAGATGAGGTCATAGGAAGTTCCATGGAAACAGGAGGAAGAATTATTTCACTGTGAGGGTGACAGAACACTGGAACAGGCTGCCCAGGGGGGTTGTGGAGTCTCCCTCTCTGGGGATATTCGAGACCCACCTGGATATGTTCCAGTGTGATTTTGTATAGGTGATCCTGCTCTGGCAGGGGGGTTGAACTAGATGGTATTTTGAGGTCCCTTCCAGCCCCTAACATTCTGTGATTCTGTAATTCTCTGAGAACTGAGGAGGATGTTTTTGTGATAGGATGAGGGGCAATGGCTTGAACCTGGAAGAAGGCAGATTTAGACTGGATATTAGAAAGAAATTCTTCACAGTGAGGATGGTGAGACACTGGGACAGGTTGCCCAGGGAGACTGCGGATGCCTCCTCCCTGGAGGTGTTCACAGCCAGGCTGGACAGGGCCTTGAGCAACCTGGTCTGATTGGCAGTGTCCCTGTCCATGGCAGGGGCTTCGGTACTGGATGATTTTTAAGTCCCTTCTAACCCAAACCATTCTATGATTCTATGAATCTGTGTTGGTACTTTTATTACAGGGATTGGACCAGCTCAAGATTAATGCTTCTTGGATTTGGCAACAGCCTCTCTCATTGTGATGTTGCAGGTCAGATCTTTGACATCAGGACTAAGGACTTGTGCAGGTTTGCTTATATTTAAGGGTTTTCATTAGAGTAGCTCCCAAGCCATTTTTCAGCCAGTTAACTCACAGTACTTCTATTCAGAACAACAACAATAAAAAAATCTTTTATTCAGAATAATAAAAAAGTAACTTTTCTTGAATTAGATTGTTCTCCCATTCACTTAAGCATAAATAAATAAATAAATAAGAACCACTTTCATTTCAGGTGTCTGAGAATTCCACTCCTACATACATCTTCAAAGATTAAAGGTGGGGAGAAAAGCAAACTAAATAAATGGTCTTCCTTGGGTTGAGATCAGGCTTCCAGCACTACTGATTTCATTCCCAAAAGAACCAGATCAGCATGTCTATGTATATACACCTGGGAAAATAACATTGTGGTGTTACAGCTCCTATGGTTCAACTTGCCCAAAGTTTCTGTGTTGCCCTACAAGAAATAGAATGTCAGAGAGCAGTAAATAAAGTGTATGCTAATTCTAGTCATGATTATAAGGCACAGCATGAGTAATGTTTGTAGTTAAACTGTCTGGGATGGAAACTTATTCATACTGTCAGTCTTCATGCTTCAGGATGTACATCCATCACTGAAGAAGACTGGGAAAAAATGAATCCCCTCACAGTGTGTTCTCTACCATGTTCTATGATGGAGTTATAGAATCAGTGAATAAGGGAAGAGCAACTGATGTCATCTACCTGGATTTGTGTAAAGTGTTCAATACTCTCCTGCATGACATCTGGTCACCAAGTTGTAAAAGCATGGACTTGAGAGGTGGACCACTCACTGCATAAGGGATTGGCTGGATGGTCACACTCAGAGTTGCAGACAATGATCAATGTACAAACAAAGACCAGTGACAAGTGATGTCCCTCAGGTGTCAGTACTGGCACCAGTGCTGTTTAACATCTTTGGCAGCAATATGGACAGCTGGATTGAGTGCACCCTCAGCAGGCTTGCAGAAGACACCAGGCTGTGTGGTGCAGTTGACACTCTGGAGGAAAGGGATGCCATCTAGAGGGACTTGGACAGACTTGAGAGGTGGGTCGAAGTCAGCTTTGGGCATTTCAACAAGGCCAAGAGCAAGGTCCTACACCTGGTTCAGGACAGCACCAAGCAGAGATACAGGCTGGTGCAAGAGCAGTCTCAAGGAAAAATCTCAACATAGCCAGCAATGGTCACTGGCAGCCCAGAAGGCAACTGTGTCCTGGGATGCATGAAAAGAAGTGTGGCCAGCCACTGTGCTCTGCTCTGCTCTGATGAGACCATACCTGGAACACTGTGTCCAGCTCTGGCGCACCCAGCACAAGAACAATATGGAGAGGGTCCAGAGGAGGCCACAAAGATTATGAGAGGACTGGAGCACTTGCTCCGTAGGGATAGGCTGGGCCCATTTCTATTTTTGTTCCATTCCCCCTAGCCCTATCATTACCTGATATCCTAAAAAGTCCCTCCCCAGCTTTCTTGTAGGCCCCCTTCAGATACTGGAAGGCCACAAGAAGGTCACCTCGGAGCCTTCTCTCCTCCAGACTGAACAGCCCCAACTCTCTCAGTCTATCCTCATAGGAGAGGTGCTCCAGCCCTCTGATCATCCTGGTGGCCTTTCTCTGGACATGCTCCAACATGTCCATATCCCTCTTGTAATAGGGGTTCCAGAACTGGATGCAGTACTCCAGGTGGGGTCTCACCAGAGCAGAGTAGAGAGGGAGAATCACCTCCCTCAACCTGCTGGCCACACTTCTCTTGATGCAGCCCAGGATATGATTTGCTATCTGGGCTGCAAGTGCACACTGGTGGCTCCTGTTGAGCTTCTCATCCACCAGCACCACCAAGTCCTTTTCTTCAGAGCTGCTCTCAGGTCAGTCGCTGCCCAGCCCATATTGGTGATTAGGATTGCCCTAAATCTAAACCATTCCAAGAATTTATGAATCTTTTCACTGCAAGTTTGTTGATTGTTGTGGTTGTTTGCATCCTGGATGTTGACTCCTGTTGAAGATTACAAGAAATACTGATTTAACCTGATAAAACAATCATATCTGCAGCAAGTGGTAGCAAGGAATTAGATGGCCACACAAGAACTCATCAGTATTTTATTTTTCTGGTTTCCTGAAAAACAGGTGAGTCAGATCTCTTCAGAAGATTACCCTGTCATTAAGCTAAGTGCTATTAGCAAGCTCAAGGGTTGTCAGCCAATAAGCTGTTAATTGAAAGCCTGGTTTTCCCTGTGACAGTCAATCAGAGAAAGGTAAAAGCACCCAGCTTCATTTACATTTTCCTAGAAAAAATGCAAGCTGGATGTGCTCCAAGAAAGTAGTGTTTTGATGATAGAGGCTGCTTGCTTGAAAACTTGGCCCTAAAATCAGAATTGTAAACCTGGCTGTTTTACCATGGAGGTATATTGCCCAGAAATGTGATTTCACTACTCATAGGTTCCTAGAATAGTTTGGGTTGGAAGAGACCTTAATCATCTAGTTTCAGGTTCCCACTAGACCAGGTTGCTTAAGGCCTCTTCCAGCCTGGACTTAAACAATTGCAGGGAGGGGAGCATCCATGACCTCCCTGGACACTACGTATCTTAGGTTCTTACTCTATGGTAGCAGTGGTTTCCAGGGCAATTTAATGATACCTTCATAGCAGATGAATCTTTGTGCTGCTGACCAGGCACGAAGCAGTTCTCTATCTGTTGAAGCAGCTCTCTAGCTCTTATGCTGCCCAAGTACAGGCAATGGTGCAGCACACAGCCCAGAAAGGTTCATGCAATATCTATTCCGTGCACCCCAGGCACAGAGATGTAAATCAGACCTGGAACATCCCATAAAAAAATCAAGATCTCTTACAAAAGAGACTGCAAAAAAAAAAAATGTTTCACCATGAGCACAGTCAGACACTGGAATCGTCTCCCAAGGGAAACAGTGGATTCCCCTACATAGGACTGTTTGAGGACTCATCTTGACAGGGTGCTGGGCCAGCTCATTTCAACTCTACTATCATCTAGAAAGCTTGGGCCAGATGATCCTTGGGGTCCATTCCCACCTGGCATTCTGTGGCTCTGGGGTATTCTGCAGCCTAACTCAGTAGACATGCCAGGAAACAATTTCAGACTGCAGATGTTTAGTGTGCATATTGTTAAGCTAAAAATGCCTCCAGCCTAGCTGTTTCCTACAGAATTTTGCAGCTATTCCTTCCCATTCTAAACCAAAACACTTGTTTGGTGAATCACAGAATCAATAAGGTTCGAAAAGACCTCAAGTATCATCAAAGTCCAACCTGTCACCCAAGACCTCATGACCACTAAACCATGTCACCAAGTGCCACATCCAATCCCCTTTTGAACACCTCCAGGGATGGTGACTCCACCACCTCCCTGGGCAGCACATTCCAACGTCTAACAACTCTCTCCGTGAAGAACTTTCTCCTCACCTCCAGCCTAAACCTCCCCTGGCGCAGCTTGAGACTGTGTCCTCTTGTTCTGGTGCTGGTTGCCTGAGAGAAGAGACCAAACCCCTCCTGGCTACAACCTCACTTCAGGTAGTTGTAGACAGCAATGAGATCACCCCTGAGCCTCCTCTTCTCCAGACTAAACAATCCCAGCTCCCTCAGCCTCTCCTTGTAGGGTTTGTGCTTGAGACCTCTCCCCAGCCTCATTGCCCTTCTCTGGACACGTTCAAGTATCTCAATGTCCTTCTTAAATTGAGGGGCCCAGAACTGGACACAGTACTTAAGGTGCAGCCTACCCATTGCTGAGTACAGGGCAGAATGACTTCCCTGTTCCTGCTGGCCACACTGTTCTTGATGCAGGCCAGGATGCCACTGGCCTTCTTGGCCACCATAGGAGTTGTTACTATTGAGGTGAAAGACAGTAGTGCAGTAATTCATAGATTCATAGGATGGGTTGGGTTGAAAGGGACTTTAAAGATCATCTAGTTCCAACCCTCCTGCCACGGGCAGGGACACCTCCCACTAAAGCAGGTTGCTTAATGCTCCATCCAACCCGGCCATGAACACCTCCAGGAGGGGGCATCCACAACTTCCCTGAGTAACCTATTCCAGTGTCTCACCACCGTCACTGTCAAGAATGTCTTCCTAATATCCAGCCTAAATCTACCTTCTGCAAGATTCAGTCCAGTCCCTCTTGTCCTATCACAATTTGGGAGGAATTTCCTTATAGCACTGAAGCTGCTTCATGAGACCAAATCACATCAAAGTTAAACATGGGTGATCCTGAACCTCCTGCTTCTGAAGAAACATTTTTAAAATGTTCCAATGGAATGGCATCTTCCAATACTGTCATATCGTCAAAGACCGACAGTCATATCTACACCTGAATTTATCAAGTTTCTTATAAATGATGACAAAAGACAATGCTGTGACAGGAAAAGTAGCATGGATGAGGTCTAGCACTGTGGTGAATGATGCTTGTGTCCAAGACTACATCCCAAATAATGCTAGGACATGTCCCTACATGTTCAGCTTGAACCCCCTCTTCCCTCTCCCTTCTGGAGGGGGGGAAGTCTTGGCACCACCTAGTCTAGGTAAACAACCCCCCTGGGCCCGATGTGGTAAACAAAGCTCAGGTGACATGCTCGTGCTTGCTTTGTTCAGGGTGTATGCTCATACTACATTTGGTAAAACATCATTTCATTGGTTGATTACTCTGTTTACAAAGGATGCTCACTGGACCAGTGTTCGTGTGGCAAATGTTAAATAGGGGTTGTTTTGGTAAACAAGTGCTCCATGCTTGTACCTTTGCCTGTTCCCATGTGCATGCCTGTGATTGCCTCGCATCCTGCGTTGCCAGAACGGTCCGCTTTTGCCCGGGACTCAAACCGGCGTGTCCGAGTGCATCGCTGCAGATTGCCACTGATGCCCGACCGATTGCCGAGCGAGGTAACCGTGGTAGCCCGTGTGCACCGCGTGTCCCGGACCGCTACAGCCCCCCCCCCCGGAGTGGGGACATCACTTCGGTAGGACCTGCACCTCCCTGGACGATCCCTGTGAATCACAGAAGAAGTCGCCCCAGCCTCTCAGAGAAGCCACTTTGCTGTGCCCTGCAACCCTGGCGACAAGGCTTTTCCCCCAGAGCAGGAAGCTCTTCTTATGCAGCACACTCTGCAAACTGAGTTGCAAAAGTCTCCGAGGCTCCCCAGAAAACTCCCAGGACCTTTTCATTCCGGGAGAAGCAGCAACCATGCGGCACAGTGCCACGCGGTTGGCGCCATTTGAAATTTCTTTATTACGGCACATCCTTGCCACAATTCCTGAAATACAAACGCAGTATCAAGGCAAGATCTCACAAAGTTCTTTAGTTCATGAGAAAGCCAAATATTTCTTCACAGAGTTTCTGTGGGGCTTTGTGTCAAACTGCCTGTTTGTGGGCTTGCCGGTCCCCAACAAGCACTCCCCCCACTCCATCCCCCCCTCTACCTCATTCCGAATTGGTTTCACTTTCTAAACTTCTAGATCCCCTCAAGCTGTTTGAAGCACCTGTACATATACATTCTGCAGAACTGGTTCTTCCAACTGAATACTAGGACCTGTCAATATCAACTGTAAATAACTTGTAATATAGTGTGCAAATAAATATTTATAAAATCTCTATAACTATCTCTGCTGTTCATTTCTCGGTGAGAATTTACATTTACATCAAGCACGGATGGGCTTTCAGTGTCTTAAAGAAAATAATACTCTTAACACAGTGACTGAGCACACTAATTCTCTGGGTTGGGATATCATTTGTCTTAATTACTTGTGGATCATCTGTCTTAACGTGCTGACTTGTTCTCAACAACATAATGGTGATACAGTGAAAGTCGACCTAAAAAGCTGCTAGATAAGTTCACTTAATGCTTCTTTACAATAAATCACACAAGCTGACTTCACCTAGACTAGCAAACCTTCTAAACAGTGGGTTTATACTCCCCTCTGAAGAGAGGGAGAGGAAAAGGGAGAGGGAAAAGGAGAGGGACAGGAAGAAGGAGAGGGAGAGGGAGAGGGAGAGGGAGAGGGAGAGGGAGAGGGAGAGGGAGAGGGAGAGGGAGAGGGAGAGGGAGAGGGAGAGGGAGAGGGAGAGGGAGAGGGAGAGGGAGAGGGAGAGGGAGAGGCCCACTGATCATGTATGTAAGAGGTGAACTCATCTAATATATATTACCTTCCAGAACTGGAAATTTGATAGCCAGAGGCTAATTTGCAAAATTATGAAGAATATAGGAAAAGTAATTTCCTGAAAATGGTGTGAACTGAACCCCCCAGACACAAGATGGTAAAGCATGAGCAGAAGATTAGGCAAAGCTTAGAAGGTATTACTAGGTTATTTTCATGAATTTGCTCTAGCACTTCACTGCAGTAGAGAACGAGCATTTTAGTGTACAAAGAGTATAAAAATATTCCTAATGTCATGTTTAATTGAACAAAAGAAACCTGCACTCATTTATGAAACCTTGGGTGGAGAAAGAGAGATGAGTTCAGATGAAGGGGGTGTTTCTATTATAGCAGCGTGGAGAGCTAGCAAGCTTGCATTAGGAATTAGCAGTCCTAATCCATCTTACTGCTTAGATACAATTCTGGTTGTCCTATAAATAATGAAGAGCTATAAACTCACTACAATGGTTAGAACTCTTCCCAATCACTGCATAATTCTCTTCAGGTATACTACCCACTGCAATGATTAACTTTTCTGACTCTTTGTGAGGATTTTTAACCTTTATACCACTGTCTCAACATTTTTAAAACATATACACATATGTCTTACACTACAACTTATCCATGACACAACTAGGTGATCACAGTTGACATTCCAGTGTCAGATTGCTGGTGAACAGGTCGGTTGACCGCTACCACACAGACCTTTAATTGCATTTTGATTATAAATCCATAGATTCATAGAATCACACACAGACACAGAATCACACAGAATCAGCCAGGTGGAAAAGACACAGAGATCATCAAGTCCAACATATTATCTCATACCTAACACCTCATGGCAAATAAACCATGGCTCCAAGTGCCACATCTGATCCTTTTCTGAACACCTCCAGGGATGGTGACTCCACAACCTCCCTGGGCAGCACATTCCACTGGCCAGTTACTCTTTCTGTGAAGAACTTTCTCCTCACCCTGAGCCTAAACTTCCCCTGGTGCAGCTTGAGACTGCGTCCTCTTCTTCTGTTGCTGGTTGCCTGGGAGAAGAGACCAACCCCCACCTGGCTACAATCTCCTTTCAGGTAGTTGTAGACAGCAATGAGGTCTCCCCTGAGCCTCCTCTTCTCCAGGCTAAACAGCTCCAGCTCCCTCAGCCTCTCCTCATAGGGCTTGTGCTTGAGACCTCTCACCAGCCTCGTTGCCCTTCTCTGGACATGTTCGAGCAACTCAATGTCCTCCTTATGTTTGGATTGGAAGGGACCTTGAAGATCATCCAATTCCAACCTTCCTGCCATGGCAAGGACACCTTCTGCTAGACCAGGTTGCTCAAGACCCCATCTAACCTGGCCTTGAACACCTCCAAGGAGGAGACATTCATGATCCCCCCGCTGTTCTGCACTAGAAAATTAACAGAAGATTTAACTGCCTTGTGTTCCCTTAACAGCTTCTGTTACCCTAAATCTGGTAATTTTCAATCTGCTTTTGTTCACTTTCACACACACCTCCCCCCTCTCCCCCTTTATTTTTTTGCTTAGCTATCTGTATGCAGGCTTTCTCTTATTTCTTTTCCTTTCAAGCCATGCAAACTCCAGTATTTTGGCAGAACAAAAGAAGTTGGTAGTAGTAATTTTCCCTCCTACTAGCTCAGGGTCTGTATTTATGAAAACTGTCTTGTGTCATCTCAAGTTGCTGGATATGAAGCAGTTTTACTTGCACTGGAGATCAGCCATTTAATCTGTCAGGAGGAATAATGTGGGATAGCTGAAATAGCTCATGATCATACATTATACCATGCTTTGCCTCATTTTTATGTGCTCAGATAGGTAGTTCATTATTTCTGACATCGTGCCTGAGTGGTGACAATAATAGCTTCAGCACTGCTTTCTATTTGTAGGAATGTGGTGCTAAGAACTGGAGTAAGTTACACCTGTCTTGATCCTTTCTTCCTTGGAAAGCATGACATTGCTTCCTCCCCTCATGTCTTTAATCATCTGCTGGGCTTTGCTGTTATTAGCTGTGTCAACACACTGCAGGGAAATAGCTCAGCTAAGGCTTGTTTAAACTGACTTGTGATGAAGAAGAGCACTTAATACTGTTGCTTCTGCTGTCCCCTTCTGATCCATTAAAAACATCCTGCATTTTAGGTGCTCCTTGATTTAATTTCTTGACATCTTTAATTTTAGAGGATTTGGGGTGTCATGGTGGTTGGTTTTTTCCCTGAAGATAGAAGCTTGCTTGTCTCCTTTTGTGACCTACTAATTCTTGACTTCCCATGGCATCTATATCAGACATCTAGACCTGTGATTAACTTGTGGGGCTGGATTGATTTGATCATAGGTCATAATCAACTTGGCAACCTGATCTAGTTGAGGATGTCTACTGCAGGGAGGGTTGGACTAGATGACCTTTCGGTGTCGCTTCCAACCCAAACCATTCTATGATTCTGTTTTTACCACAAAATAAGTTACAGTACCATACATGGACACTTCATACATCATAGAATCATCATAGAATCATTTAGAATCACAGAATGCCAGGTTGGAAGGGACTTCAAAGATCATCTGGTCCAACCTTTGTAGGTAATAGTAGAGTTGAAATGAAATGGTCCAGTACCCTGTCAAGCTGAGCCTTCAAGCTGTTCGATGTAGGGGAATCGACTGCTTCCCTTGGAAGATGATTCCAATGTCTAACTGTTCTCATGGGGAAGTCTCTTTTTCCAGGGCATCTGTACTGGTAAGTGCCAGTGCACATGGATGGAAGACAATCAATGCCAATTACTCTGGGAAAAAGGCTCTACTGCTCTCAAATGGTAGCTCCTATATTCTCTATGACAAGGGCCTGCTACTGCCTCTGTGACAAATCCCTGTTTTTCCAAAATTTCTAACAGTGCTCAACAAACACTCTAAGATAAAGCTTAATATCCAAGAGCAAGTGTGAAACTACTCACTCACTTTTCAGCAGACAATAGAAGAGGGCAGTTGAAGCTCTCTATAAATGGCAGCAAATTGTAGACTAGTGTGAGTCTGTACCTCTGGTTAAATAGGTCATTTGGTTTCCCTCTCTGATAGACAGCCTGAATCCAGCTGAGCACTTTACCTGCAAAACCAGGCTTGCTTCTGCTTCTTCCTTTGGGACTTTGTATATAGAAGGGCGGAATGAGTAAAGAGGCTGGCCTGCTGCTGCTGTGGGTTGTCAGCTTTGAGCTCTTTCACTTAGCTTCTCAAAGGAGCTCATAGGGTGGGTTTGGGTTGGAAGGGACCTTAAAGACCACCTAGATCCAACTCCCCCACCATGGGCAAGGACACTCTTCACTGGATCAGGTTGCTCAAGGCTTCAACCAACCTGGCCTTGAACACCTCTAGGGAGGGTACATCCACGACCTCCCTGGGCAACCTGTTTTGGGTCAACCACTTCTCTTAAAGTTCTGCAAATCTGCTTATATTGTTTAGTAACTGTCAGCATATAGACATATTTCAGGTAATTAGCTTGCTTGAAGAGCTTCCAAAAAGCTTAATCTTTTCCATCAAATACAGTAAAATGCTTTGTATATGCATACATATTTCTTTGCTCTATATTGTGGCCAGCAACTGGGTACCCACCAGCCACTTGCTCACACCTCCACCCACCTCCAGCCCCCAGGAGATAGAAGAGAGACTGTGAAGAGCAAAAGTGAGAAACAAATTGTGGTTCTAGATAAAGACAGTTTCATAATCCATTTCATAATCATGGTTAGCTGGTCAGATACTATACTGGATTACAATGGGAAGCAGCTAGCAGGGAAGTGTTTACAGATCAGCTCTGCCATTTTGAACTCATGGACTTCTTCCTGATGAAATAAAAGCAAAGGTAAAGAAAGATGCAATTGCACCTGATGAACCAACAGCATCTGACTCTTGTTAGCTATATCCATGTTTTAATCAAGCGTTAGGTAAATTAAAACATAGAAAACTTAACTTTATTCTAAGTGACGTATTTGATTCAAGATGAGACTGAAGACTTAGAATTTAGATTTAGATTTAGACTGCATATTAGGAAGAAATTCCTTACAGCAAGGGTGGGGAGACATTGGAAGAGGTTGCTCAGGGAGGTTGGAGATGCCCCCTTCCTGGAGGTGTTCAACGCCAGGCTGGATGAGGCCTTGAGCAGCCTGGTCTAGTGGTAGGTGTCCCTGCTCATGGTAGGGTGTTTGGAACTAGATGATCTTCAAGGTCCTTCCAATGCAAACTATTCTATGATTCTAATCTATGGTGAATACCTGAGCAATCTCAAATTAATCCGATCTCAGCCTGTGCTTCAGAGCCTTATGCAGAAATGTAACCAATGTTTGAGCACTGCACAAACTACCCAGCACACCCTCCACCACCTCTCTGGGCAGCCTGTTCCACTGCCTGACCACTCTTGCAGGAAATCAATTTTCCCTAATCTCCAACCTAAACCTTCCCTGGCACAACTTCAGGCCACTTCCTCTTGTCATATCATCTGATACTTGTTTTCTCCATGTTCATTGATGTCGAGGCCATGCTGTTCAGCTTCATGAGGTGTGAATCCTACTAAAGTAAGGAACAGAAATAAGAGATTCCTCCCTTCACAAGCTGAATTCCCACTCTGCAGCATTGCATAACTCTAATCTTGTTTCAGCCCTTAGCAGGATGAAAGTGGCAGGTATTTGGCTCTTTTCCTGTCACACCACCATCGTGCAATGGTGGATTTAACAGGGTGACATGAGGATTTTCATCTCTTACTACTTCTTATATCTCCCTCTGAAGCCAGTAATAGCCCAGCTCCCTGCGGGTGTTCAGGACTGTTTTTTTTCAGGGAGTGAAAGACTGTTCCTTCTTAGGGACAGTGAACTGAATTAAAAGAGAAGCTGCAAGTAGTTTGTCCTTGGATGAAGGAGGAAATATTTGGGTCAGGAAACTGCATAAACTGAATACTTGCATTTTTGGCAGAGGCTGTGTTTCTATCAGCATCCCTACTTTGACCTCTGCATTTCTAGTAATTAATCAAACAAACGAATAAGTATGCTAATGAAGTTTGAAAATTGTTTTTCATCATTCTTAGCTGGAGTACAAATAAAAAGAAGGATGCTGAACACAAGGTGTTCAAGAAATATGTGGACATGGCACTCTGGGACACGGTTTAATGGCCATGGGGGTGTTAGGTTGATGGTTATACTCAATGATCTTAGAGGTCTTTTCCAACCATAACAATTCTATGAACCTATAATAATTGAATGTGTGAGGCAGGGTCTCGCCCAAGCTTGCAGCACAGTGTGCAGCTGAGTCAAGCCTCTGGTTGTGATTTGAGTTACCTTTATTTCTTGAAATGGCCTCCACAATTGATCTACATTCATCTTAAGGCATTCAATTGCTCAAGCAGAGCTACCAGGCAATGCAGACAAGGTATCATGAACATTCTGTCTGCAAGAAAATCATCCTTCATCCCCTTTCTCTTTTGCCCTCCTTAGCAAACTCAACCACTGTGCATGCGGAGACTCTGTACATTGATAAGCAGAAGCCGTAGCAGAAGGTGGCTCTTCTGCGCCCCTTCCAATCACCAAGCAAGTGGACTGGGAGGCAACCTCAACCCTGAGATGCCAAGTGACTAAGTCAGGATTCATAGGCATGTGTAATTTCTGCCGCCAGTATGGTTTGACTGCAGCTCTGAGACAAATCTCATCCTGTGCTGCAGCTTCTTATCTGAAATACAAGGAAATGTTTTCTACAAACATGGACTTTCCCCACCATTAATGTAAAAATTAAAAGAGCTTTCTGTTCTTCTGCTGGCATTGTGTGGAAGACATCTTGATGGCATAGAGAGCACAAACACATAATGAAGCACAAATAGTTGGCCTGCAGTCCAGTTCTTTAATTTTAAACACAGCCAATTATCCACTGTGGATGCCAGATGGTTTAGTACCATCTTCTACAGCTGGCTGAAAGAAAACCAGAATTTCTTTCCATAAAACTGAGAACCTTTCTGCTACTTAAAAGTGTACTAAATTGGAAACTGCCCACTAAGTACATTTTCTGCTAGCTCTTCTTATGGAATGGAGTGCACTGAAGCCTTGTGAGCACACTTTGTGGGTATGACTTCAATCTTTCTTCATAAAAGCTCTGACCAACCTACAAGAAGGTGTTTAAAAGCATCATTTCACTTGGTGCACACGGTTTGTTTGGTCACTAGAAAAATTTACTACCTGTGCGTGTTTACTGGGGACTTGTGTTACTGGAAGATGCCAGTGATTGGTTGTCCAAAGTTCACGTTGACGTTCATAGATTCACAGATTCATAAAATGGTTTGGGTTGGAAGGGACCTTAAAGATCATCAAATTCCAACCCCCCTGCCATAAACAGGGACACCACCAGGTTACTCAAGGCCCCATTCAACCTTGCCTTGAACATCTCCAGGAAGGGGGAAATCCACGACCTCCCTGGGCAACCTGTTCCGGTGTCTCACCACCCTCACTGGTAAAGAACTTCTTTCTAATATCCAGTCTAAATCTACCTTCCTCAAGTTTCCCTCTCCCTCCTTCTCTGAGGTTTGTTGAGGCAAAAAACTTCTGCTTTTCAAGCTTCTCCAAAAGTAAACAGCCTGTTGGGGTTCTTCTGGTCAGCTTCATTTTATATCAAAGGACATGAAGCTTCAGTTGTTATGAGAGAGCAGGTTTATCAGATGTTCAAGCCTTTGTCTCCAAACTTATTATTTTTAAATACTCTGAAGTCCCCTTTAAGGCACAGGAAGAGAACTCAGCTGTGAAAATTTTGTAATTCACTTGCTGACAGCAAAGACGTAGTTTGCTCATTTAGGGCTTTCACACTCTCCTGAACTTCATTGGTGTTCTCTTCTTCTTCTACTTGCTTTTGTTCAGCCGTGAACAAATGTCCTTTGTGACCTTCTCTTGACTTCTTCTTATGCACAATACTCACCTCCTGAATGTAAATACTAATTTTTTTATTTCCCCCTAATTATTTGTTCTTCTAAATAAGAACAACCAGAGATGCCTTCTCAACAATTAAAGTTGGAGTCATGCTATATCCAAGTGAAAAATTATTGTCCAAAATTAATCTGTGTTCCAAGATGATGTTGTACCAAATAGGTGCAATTATTATTTGTGGTTGCTTACAAGGAAAAGAGTATTCTTTGATTTATATTCTGGAATTTATTAGGAAAAAGATATTTAATGCTCCAGAGAACCTTCTTTAATTATGTGAAGTGAAGAAAAAGGTTAACCCTAATTCAGAAAACCTGAGCAAAGCTTCAGCTTTTGATTATGGATGCAAAATATTGTGGCAATCAAAACTATCAGAAGATTAATACAGAAATAATTTAGCTCACTTAATTTTCTTTGTGGGTTTTTTTCTTTTTTTTAGGGTTGTGAATGCATTCATATCTGGCTGGAAAACCTGATCTCAAACTCAATAGTGCAAAAGCAGGGTGGTTATCATTGAGTGACTTTTCACATTTAAAGGAATTACTCTAGGACCTGTAACTAATTACATCAAGGTTGGGATTTTGAAGAACTGTGAGAGAAGCAATAGCAGCTTATTAAATATTATTCTATAATTAATACTCCACAGATAAAGTCATGTCAGTTTTCCAGGCTCATGCAAACAGCATTTGTTCTTAAGAACTGTTCACACACTTCACTGTGAGGTGCTCTTCAAGGATGAGGTTTAGTTAAGTAAATAGAGCCCCTGAAATATTTTTCTCCTTTTTTATCTGCTATGTAAAAGAATTTGGTAAAACCTTCATGCTTGCTGTTGCATACTGATCATGGGATGTTTAAGGAATGAGAGTTTGTTTTCCTGCCTTCCTGGGACTTTGTACCAATTCATGGATATTGTATTCTCTATGAAGGTTTGGAACAGATTAGAGACTTTCTAAAAATGTCCCCTCGTGAAATCAGAAGAAATCTTTTCATGAAATTAAACCTTCCAACAGCTTTAGAATCTCAAACATGTCCTCACTCCCCCACACCCCCTTGGTTTGTTTTCAAGTTTTAATTGCAAGTCTGAATCCAATTTTTCAGAGCTTTGAGTTCAAGTGTTTTAACAGTGAATGCTGATGTGCTGATGTATTGCATGAGGGAAACACTTTAAAAATTAAAAAAAAATAAAAATAAATCTGTCATACATCAGAAAAGTTGTCTGGAAACAGTGATCTTTAACTTTCTAAACTCTCACAGATTTCCTTTGCATTTATTTTAATTCCATGTGCTCACTAAGCACATTCATTCACCTCCTAGAAGCAGCAAGGTTGTGCCTTTCTACTCAGAGAGCACAATTTCCTAGTGAAAAGTAAATTATCTAACATCCATTTTCATCAGTTTTTCAGGCTGAAACACAGAGGAATACTCTTTGTCAATACTTAGTGGGAAAAAAAAAAAACAACAACCAAAAGCAAACTAACAAAAAAAACCCAAATGTTGTGCCTACTGATATTTTCTTTTTAATATCTTAAAATTTGTGAAGAATTACAGCAGTCAGAAACTATCTTTGAGATTCCTGGGGCAGCAGCAGGCAACTTCACGGCACAGTGGGGATGAAATTCCTCTTGAGGAATATAAACTAGAAAAGGTCAAAAGATTTTCCCACATCCTTCTTTTCAATTAAATTCCATCCTGGTTTGATTTTTGTGTTGCTTCTCAGGATGCAATACCAAATGCTGATAGTAGTATACAAAAAGAAAAAAAGAGAAGTAGTTTCCTTTCTGTTTTCTTTGTTGTCCTATTAAGAGATCTTCCTCTCAACTATTTGGGGTGAGAAAAACTGAAGAGACAAAACAAAACTTGCAAGGTTTTTTAGTTTGACCTCAACAATGTAAAAACCCTGCAATGTGGCTGGCAAAGATTCAGATAAAACTTATTGGATATGACATAAACTTACTGTAGTCTCCCAAGTCCATTCTGGACCAGCTGCTGCTGACCCAAGACGACCCAAGGATATCATCAAATCAGGACAAAAATGTAGTACATTTTGAAGAAAGGCCTGGGCCTGCTGTCATGCCCAAAGTCCATATGTGCCTATGCTCACAGGTGCAAGAGCCCAGATCTGCCATTGTAGCTCCTTGGCCCACTGCAATGATGTCACGTAGGTAGACCCAGCCAGCCAAAAGGTCCTAAAAGCACATCCCAGAGTGGTTAATGAGGAATACTACTACCTGGAATGGGGTGGTCTCTTCTCCCAGGTAAAATCCCTAGAACCATTCAAAACTTGGCACTTTAGCATGGGGTTTAACTGCTATAGTTGTATTTGGGTGATGGTTGGACTGGATGGTCTTAGAGATCTTTTCCAACCTTAATGATTCTATGTGCCTGAAAGGCCATCATTTGCACAATCTCTGTCGTGGGTTACTAATTGTGATGAGTTATTAACTGGATTCTCCAGTTAATATTTATAGATCCAGATTAAAATTTATAGAAGTTCTCAGGAGAAATATATTTTAAAGGAATAAAGGAAGGAAACCAAAACAGTCTCTTTAGATTTGAAAGACTGCTCCTGAACATGTTCAAGAAATGTGTGGACTTTGGGACATGGTTTAGTGGCCATGGTAGTGTTGAGTTGGTGGCTGGACTCGATGTTCCAACTGAAGAAATGCTATGATTCTCTAATTCTATGATTTCACTCAGTTTCAAAATAAACAAATAATTAATATTGTTGTTATTCTTGTTATTAATTGATTCTGCCTCGCACTGCAGCTTCAGAGCAGAGTATGCCAGCAAACCAAATCTCAGGAAAGCTGTGACTTGCAAACACAACTCTTCAAGCAAATTTAGTTGCCTGAGGGGAAAGATGTCAGAATTACCGCAGTACCTTCAGAGGATAAATTACAATTTAATTTCAAATAATTCTATTTATTGAACATCTATAGATTGTTTGTATGCACCCTGGGGCACTGGAGCTGAGTCTGATGAACCTTGGTTTCCCATCAAGGTGCTGAGAGGGAAGGTGATGCTTTGTGAGCTGTGATTTCCTCTGCTCCTTCCCTTAGCTCTAATCACACCATTTAAATAATCCCAAACCACCCCAGCAAGGACTGACAGCTTAGATGCGATTACTGCTGTCAAATTAAATTATGGCCCATTTATCAAATGTAAGATTTCTTTTCAAGGCTTGTGGTGCTAAGTATGTTATGCAAGTTCATAAAGTTAAGTTCGTGGAATCCCTCTACAAATATTAATGGTAAAATACTTTCATTAATATCTTTCTTTGCTGAATTTTGTGGTATTTAGTATCCTGAAGGAGGAATAAATTTTATTTGTCCTATCCTTTTCTTCCACTGAGAGTGGAAGTAAGGGGAGTGTTGCCCTTTTTATTTTTTTAAGGATAAAGTAGTGTCCATGTTGTATAAGAGTCCTAGAAAGACAATGATTTCACCTTAATAGGTGACATATGATATAATGCCTTTATAAAGGCATTTATAATAGGCATTATATAGTATAAAGGCATTATATACTATAATGTATACAAAAGGCATTATATACTGTAAAGGCATTATAGTATAGTATAGTGTAGTATATTTATTATATTATAATTTAGTAGCATTAGAATATTACCTGTTCTAACTGGAACTAGATGATCTTTGAGGTCCCTTCCAACCCAAACCATTCTATGGTTCTAAAGTAATTTTAACAATGACATAGAAACAATTTGCATAACTAATTTTAAAAGTCATCTAGCAAAGTTTATGAGAATCACTGCAAATAAACAATAATAATAATAAAAACAAGATATGAGGAAGAATTATAGGTTCTTTGACATCTAGTCATCTATCATACCTCTTTCTGATTTTTGCTCTTTTTGTAACCTGATTTTTTGCTCTTTCATTAGCGGATTCCAGTATAACCCTGCTTTGTCCCTGGATGCATGATGACTTTGGTAGCAGGCAGCTTTCTGCACATGTTTTGTCACTTAAAACAGATCCAGCACATAACATAATAATCAGCCACTAATTTTCAGGTTTATTACTGTGTATTGAGTTGCATATTTTCACATACAAGGAGACCAAGACAGGCAAATGAAAAGAGAAAGGGTCCTCATAAGGAAGCACTAAGCTGATGTGAGGAAAAGAAAAGATTTAAAAAATTAAAACATGATAAGATGTAAATATAAAGTGCATGGGAAACAATAATTTCCATGCATGTTCTTATGATAAATGTGCAAATTACAAACAAGTTGGTTTTGTCTGCATTGTATTCAGGCATCTGTCTAAGAGAGGACCTTCCAAATAGCAATTTTTTTTCCCAGTTTATTTATTCAGCCTGACCCCAGTTGGATAAAGATAAGCCAATTAATCAGTCTTTGCATCAAGTCTGGTAGATAAAAATAACCATACTTGTCTAGCCAGGTTAAAAGTACTTCTGATACACTCTCCTGACTCTGGCAATAGCTAGGAACATGTGTTCAGGGAATGGGTACCCATCAGTCATCCTCTCTGCTTCCAGCAGCTGTGGCCACTCATATAAGTTCAATCAGCAAGTTTAAGGAGCTTTCCTCTAGGAAACTGTCTAATTTTTAAGCTATTAATTACTTTTAGCCTGTAAACCACTTGTGCTGATCAGCTTCACAGTACAACTACATAAAAGTTCTTTTTTTTTCTTTTTTAAAGGAATCTAGTGATCCTTCTTTCAAATTATTCTGCGGGATATTTCAAAGAATTCCAGAAAGGCTGTTTTGAGGTTAAAGGAAAACAAGACTTTTCACTTTGGTAGCCTGCAATCTTTAAGTCCACCTCTAAGATTGATAGTTGGACTCAATGATTTTAGAGGTCTTTTTGCAACCAAAACAGTTACACGATTCTAAGATGTTTGCCTGTCGTCACAGCAAAGGGATCAGAATTAAAATCTAAAGGGTGCTGTTTTCCTACATCCTTAAAGTCCAAACATCACCTTTCTGTTGATTGCAGATGGTGCTAATACATAACACTGAGAGAGACTTAATGAGAACTTTGCTATGGACAAAAAGTTGAGGTCAAAGTTTGGTCATAGAACCAGTGTGCAATCTTACATGATGAGTATGTCACAGCTCTTTATTTGCTGAAAGAATTCAACAGAGTTCAAAATACCACAAGACTACAGGGCCTGAAAGCTGCGTTGTGTGGCCAGCAGGTTGAGGGACGTTCTTCTCTCCCTTTACTTTGCCCTAGTCAGGCCACTTCTGGAGTATTGTGTCCAGTTCTGGGTTCCCCAGTTCAAGAGGGACACGGAACTGATTGAAAGGGTACAGCAAAGGGTTACAAAGATGGTTAGGGGACTAGAAAATCTGTTTTATGAGGAAGGAATGGGGGACTTTTAGTCTGGAAAAGAACAGACTGAGGGGGGAATCTCATCAGTGCTATTAATACTTAAACAGTGGATGTCAGGAGGATTGCACCAGTCATTTTTCACTGGTGCCCATGACAGGACAAGGGATAATGGGCACAAATTTGAACATAAAAGTTCCATCTAAACATGAGGAGAAAGTTCTTTATTTTGAAGGTTGTGGAACACTGGAAGAGGCTGTGCAGAGAGGTTGTGTAGCCTCCATCTGTGGTTACATTCCAAGCCCACCTGGACACCATCCTGTGTAACCTTCTCTAGGTGAAGCTTTCCTGGCCAGGGGGTTGGACTGGATGATCTCTAGAGGTCCCTTACAATGCCTACCATTCCATGATGCTGTGATTTGGACCATGGTATATACAGAAGTCATAAAAGTGAAAAATCAGTTGCTGCAAGGAAGCTGCACAAAAGGAACCCAAATGTTCAAACAGGCCTGATGGTTAAAACCTTGTGAATTATGAAAACAAAGATTTAGATATTACTCTCAAAGTAATTGCTTGTCCAGTATTCATTCAGTTTAGATAGCTTTGGCATCACAGGTGTCAATGCAAGATCACAGGATCACAGGATGTTAGGGGTCGGAAGGGACCTCTGGAGATCATCCAATCCAACCCCCCTAGTTCAGGTTGCACAGGAACACATTCAGATGGGTCTTGAAAGTCTGCAGAGAAAGAGACTCCACAACCTCTCTGGGCAGCCTGTTCCAGTGCTCTGTGACCCTTACAGTAAAGAAGTTCTTCCATCATGTTGAGGTGGAACCTCCTCTGCTGTACTTTACATCCATTGCCTCTTGTCTTATCACAGGGCACAAGTGAGAAGAGGCAGTCCCTTCCTTCTTGACACCCAGCCCTCATATATTTATACATTTATTAGATCCCCTCTCAATCTTCTCTACTCCAGACTAAAAAGCCCTAGGTCTTTCAGCCTCTCCTAATAGGGCATATGCTCCAGTCCCTTAATCATCCTTGTAGCCCTCTGTTGGACTCAAGGTCTCAAGTAGATCCCTGTCCCTTTTGAACTGGTGGACCCTGAACTGGTCTCTTCTCTCCAGTATCAGGTGGTAGAACAAGAGGAAATGGCTTGAAATTGTGCCAGGAAAATATTTGTTTCCTGCAGGAATGGACAGGCATTGGAACAGACTGCCCAGTGAAGTGGTGCAGTCACGGTCCCTGGAGTGTTCAAGAAATGTGTGGCCATGGCACTTTGGGACATGGTTTAATGGCCATGGTGGTGTTAGGTAAATTGTTGGACTCGATGACCAAAACAATTCTGTGGTTCTGTGAAAGGCTGCCGAGGCTCTGGAACCTGACTGTGCACAGAGACAGTAATCAGCTGATAAAACCATGATGCGCTCAAACTGGGTGCCAGTAATCTTGCTAGGGTGCTATATTTACTTAGTCTATATTGGTAGTGACCTGTAAGAGGTTTAAAGTGCCTCTTAGAGGCAGAGTTGGTGTTTGAGTGATCATTGCTGGGAGGCAAGAATGAACATTTGGATGAATAAATGCTGAAAAAGGGAACTTGGTATGTTCGATGCCATGGGGGCTGCTGGATCTGCAGATGACATCAATGCTATGGAAATTCACCACTGGTACACAAAATTTATGAAGGAATGCCCATCTGGACAACTTTGTCTGCATGAATTTAAACATGTCCTGGATCTACATGGACTTACTCCAGAAGCTAACAACTATGTTGAACAAGTATTTCATACGTTTGACATGAATAAGGTAAGAACTCGTTCTGAACTTGCTTGCTTGCTTACGGCTGTTTCATCTGCTGCATTCGGTGCCATGTCTCAGAGGGATTCCAGTGCTGACTGTTCAGAGGGAATGGAAATGATTCAGAGGTAGAAAACGTTGGGCAAGTAAACATGAGTGCAATGCAAACAATTTTGAATGCTCCATTCCCAGTACATTTTGTCATTTTGAAGATGGTGTACAGGCAACCTGATGCGTGTTGAAGAGTTCCCATCTTTGAAACTCAGGTTTTTATTATTATTATTTTCAGTGTGTGTTCATAACTTGAAGTTCTATTTATATAACACTTCTTGACAAATCATTTTTTACAGCAGCAAGGCTTTGGCTGGATCTATAGGTATTAATGCTTTAAGAATATGTAACACGGACACTATATGATCACCTTCTGTTGCTGGATTAATACTGAGCACCTTCTGTGACTTAGTTTGGGATCAGTCAATCCCTCTTTTCCAAAGGCCATCTACCTGCTTTTGATCTATTATCCCAATTTTACTGGTTAACATCCTAGGTCATCCCAAAGGCACTGACTGAGCAGCTGCAGTTGCATTGCTGTCTTACCTTCTTCCAATTCAGCAGCTGCAGTTGCATTGCAGTTGCATTGCAGTTGCATTGCTGTCTTACCTTCTTCCAATTCAGCAGCTGCAGTTGCATTGCAGTTGCATTGCAGTTGCATTGCAGTTGCATTGCAGTTGCATTGCTGTCTTACCTTCTTCCAATTCAGTGGTTAGGCATGTTCCTAGGCCAGGAGAACCATCCAGAAGTCTGAATCTTGTTATTTGCTCCTGAAATCAAGATATTCTGTCAAATGGTCTAAAAGAAGTGGAGAGACATCTGTAACTCCTACAAAAGTGGTTATTATTGACTGAAGTAAGGTTTAAGCTGAACAGACAATGCTATATGATCAAAATCTATTTCCTAGAATAGACAGGCCATCATAGTATAAAACCTAACTTCAAAAACAAACAAACTCCCCCAAAAAACCCAAACAAAACCCTCTAAATAAGCAAACAAAAAACCCCACCAAAACCCAATCAAACCCAGCACGTCAAACATTGGCTCCCCATGTCATTGATCTCCAGGAATTCAGAGATGCAATGAAAACTTCATGACATGAATCACTTCTGTGGCAAGTTAAAACTGCTCCCAGTTGTAGCCAGAGCTGCTCCAGAGAGCCTCAACCCCAGAAATGGTCTTTCCACTCTTTAATATGAAATGTATTATATTTTGTGTCAGAAAATGGTGAGAATACAATGTATCTTGTGTGTGTTTTTACATCCAACCTTTAATTTCCTGTACTGGGCCCAGCAGCATAAGGATTCTGAGTTTGTAGCTGTCACACTAATTTCCCATCCCCCCCCCCCACACCCACACCCCAGCCCTGCCCAGCTCAGTTTGCCTTTTTGGTATTAAGTATTTCTCTTTCTGACATAGTCTTCAAGTACTTGTCCTATAAAACCATGCCCAGCACACTCTTTTTTCTTCTACCTAGTTACTAGATGGTTAAACACGAAGGAATTTGATTAAGTAGAATCACCTACCTCAATAAATGTACTAATTACAGTTGGTGAGCAAATTTCCAGCCTATCAATATGAAATTTGGCAGAAATTCTCAGCTTACTATGTTCTATTCAGTCAATAAATTGAGACATCGTGTTCCCCAGTAAAGTTTTATCAGTCCTAACTTTCTTGAGTTGGACAATATCTGAGCTCATCCAAGAGCTTTTGTCAGTTTAGCTTCCATGGGGACAGCAAAACACCCATAACACCTCAGTGCTCTTGAGTAATAGCTGGAAAAATTCCCAAACTTTCTTTTTTTGGCAAATATTATTACATAAACTAGAAGCTTTAAAGCAACTTCTGAAACAACTTGAGGATGTTTCAGAAGCCACATGCCAGAATGCTTCAGAAAAAAAATAAGGCTGCAGATTCTTTTATTTGCTTTTCAGAAGAGAGGAACATGAAAAGAACACTTCTTGAAAGTCAGGCTTCTGTCTAGACAATATGAGTGCAGGACCAGTCACAGGCACAGGGAAAGTAAGTGTTTGCCATGAGAGAGCTGAGGATGAGGAGAGGGAAGAACAAAGTACCCTTCAAATAATTCTGTGCCAACAGCAATGCCTTGCAGTGGACAGACAGTGAAGAACCCCATGCAGCACTACAGGCTGGGGTCAGAGTGGCTGGAGAGCAGCCAGGCAGAGAGGCACCTGGGGGTACTGGTTGACAGTAGACTGAACATGAGCCAGCAGTGTGCCCAGGTGGCCAAGAAGGCCAATGGCATCCTGGCCTGTATCAGAAATAGCGTGGCCAGCAGGAGCAGGGAAGTCATTCTGCCCCTGTACTCAGCACTGGTTAGACCACACCTTGAGTGCTGTGTCCAGTTCTGGTCTCCTCAGTTTAAGAAGGACATTGAGACACTTGAATGTGTCCAGAGAAGGGCAACGAGGCTGGTGAGTGGTCTCAAGCACAAGCCCTATGAGGAGAGGCTGAGGGAGCTGGGGCTGTTTAGCCTGGAGAAGAGAAGGCTCAGGGGTGACCTCATTGCTCTCTACAACTACCTGAAAGGAGGTTGTAGACAGGTGGAGGTTGGTCTCTTCTCCCAGGCAACCAGCACCAGAACAAGAGGACACAGTCTCAAGCTGTGCCAGGGAAAGTTTAGGCTCAAGGTGAGGAGAAAGTTCTTTACAGAAAGAGTGATCTGCCATTGGAATGTGCTGCCCAGGGAGGTAGTGGAGTCACCATCCCCGGAGGTGTGCATAAAAGGATTAGATGTGGCACTTGAAGCCATGGTTTACCTAAGTGCCTCATCCAGTCTTCTCTTGAACAGTAATGTTTGTAATACTGAATATAACTAAAATTAACCATTTTCTTCACTTAAATTCCTTATACTAATGAGAATGTGCATATAGAGCCGGTATTTGCTTTTTAGATACTTGTGAAGCATCTTTTTCCAAAGCTACTAGACTTAGGGTATCTTTCTGTAAGGGAAAAAAATACTTTGCAAAAGTAGCTAATCATTCTTTATCAAGACAAGCCTTGGGTGTTTTTTGGGGTTTGGGGACTATTTTAGAGTTATGTGAACATGAGACCTCTCTCAATAGGGAAAGAGCTCCAAATTTAAAAGCCATGGGGGTTTATGGAGTTTGGGTTTGTTTGTTTCGGGTTTTTTTGGGGTTATGTGAACCTGAGACCTGCCTCAATAGGGAAAGAGCTACAAAATAAAAAGCTGTGGAGCTTTCTACACTTTGGGTTGATTTTTTTTTTTCCCTTTAAGTTACATGAACCTAAGACTTCTCCAGATAAGGAAAGCACTCCATGTTAAAAAGCTGGGGAGCTTTCTGGGGTTTGGGGTCTTTTTTTTTTTTTTTTTTTTTTTTTTTTTGAGAGGAGGGAGGCAGGGTGTGTTGCTGGCTTTGCTAAGCTGTTTCAATCACATCACAAGTCATGGAAGAGCCATTCCAAGTTATTGCTTGAGCAAGCCCCAAGACACTTTCAATTTTAACTATGTGCAGATACGTTTACTTCTCTAATAACCATTGTGTCCAGACAGCAACTGAAACTTTTGAAACCCTTGCAAAAAGCTGTGTAGATGTGGTGTTTGGGGAAATGGCCTACTGGTCGACTTGGTAGAGTAGGGTTAATGGTTGAACTTGATGATCTTGAGGGTCTTTTCCAACTTAAATGGTCCTTTGTTTCTGTGCTTGTTTTTTCACAAGTTACTGATCGTAGGCCACCCATCCCAGCACAAAAAGCTTAGCACTCAGGGAGTAGCTTGCTCAAGTTATCTTTTCAGAGGTGTCCAGTGACAGGACAAGGGGTAATGGACACAAGCTTGAACATAAGAAGTTTCCTCTAAACATGAGAAGGAACTTCTTTCATTTAAGGCTGATGGAACACACTGCCCAGAGAGGTGGCAGAATCTCCTCTGGAGGCTTTCAAAACCCACCTGAACATGTTCCTGTGTGACCTTCTCTATGTGATACTGCCTTGGCAGAGGGGTTGCACTCAATGAGCTCCAGAGGTCCCTTCCAATCCCTATCAATCTGTGATCTGATGACTATTAAGACCTATGCCTTAAACTTGTTGGGTTATACAAGCATCACAGTTTAACTACTGCACAGTCCTATCCATCAGTCTATGATCCCCTTCTCTTGTTTCCCCACAACTTCCTAATCAGCTGGCATATTCCAATGACATTTCTAAGAGAAGACAATTCAGCTAGCAGTTCCTAAAGCCTTCATAAAAATTGGCAGCTGAGCAGTAGGAACACACCCAGAATGAATGCTCCACTTCTGCAGAATTCAGCTTTTATTCATCGTGCAAGGCAACAGCTGGCTGACCAAAGATTCAGGCACTTGTCTCCTTTTCCTGGTGAGGATAAAGGATGGACACTGGGGTACCAGAGTATGGAGATTCAAGGGACAAAAGGCTCAGCCTGTACAAATTGAGGCTTTAGTTTTACTGTTCCCAGAAGACCTTGTTCAATTAATGTTCCAAAAGATGTTTCAATGTTTTGTCCATTTGGAAGTCTTCCCCCTGTATTAATGAAATTAAACAATGATTATGACCTTTATTGCTTCATAAAATCCACTATAAAAAGACTTATGCTAGGCTTATAACACTCATTATTTAATCACAGGCTCCCACTAAAGATCTGATATTCATTCCCTGTTCTGCAAGATGTTATAACAGTCCACCATTAGGTATTGCAATCTGAGGCATGGATTTTATTGTGTATTTTCTTAATTGAGATGTTGCAGGAAAAGTAATTCAGAAAGCAGGACTGGAATGGCACATCTAGAATAGTCATGTACATGATATTGTCTGATATGCATCCTTTTGCAGCTGGAAATAATATAAAGAATGTAGCATCTGCTCCCAGACAAAAGGTTGGCAAGTTTTTCTCCTTGTACAATCTATTTTTGTAATTTACTGGCTGGAAAGACTTAAACGTGGATGAAAGGGCATGGATTGAAGCTGAAAAATGGGAGATTTAGAGTGGATATTGGAAAGAAATTATTTACACTGAGAGTGTTGAGAGACCAGAACAGGTTGCCAGGGAGGTCATGGATGCCCCCTCCCTGGAGGTGTTCAAGGCCAGGTTAGATGAGGCCTTGAGCAACCTGCTCTAGTGGAAGGTGTCCCTGCCCATGGCAGGGGTGTTGAAACTGGATGATCTTTAACTTTCTTTTCCAACCCAAACCATTCTATGAATCGATGATTCTATGAACCTAGAGAAAGGAACCAAGTCAGCTATAGCAACTTGCTCTGGTTGGAGATGTCCCTGCTCGCTTCAGGAGGAATGGACAAGATGGGTCTCCATTGAGGGTCTCTTCCAACCCGATGCATTCTGTGATTCTGTGAATGTTTTTCCTTTACAATAATAGGGGAAAAATACATATTTTATGAAATAGTGATAGTATAAACACTTTGTGACATTTCAACAATACATCTACATGATTGAAATTGTGCCAAGGGAGGTATAGATTTCCTGCCAGAGTGGTCAGGCACAGGAATAGGCTGCCCAGGGAGGTGGTGGTGTCATCATCCCTGGAGGTATTCAAGAAATGTGTGGACATGGCACTTCAGGATATGGTTTAATGGCCATGGTAGTCTTGGGCTGACAGTTGGACTCAATGATCTTAGAGGTGTCTTCCAGCCAAAACAATTCTATGTTTCAGATACAACACAGAGAACCTAGATAAGCTGTAGCTCAGTTCTACTTATCTCTTGCCTTGAACAGAGTCTCATGACAGCCTCTCTGCAAAGCCTGTAGCAAATAAGGACCAGGACCTCTACAGCCACATGCCAGGATTTCATAAGCTTTCCCTTTGGGATTCACACCACGTCTGTTTAGTTTGATATGATGTGGATATTGATCTGTTGTAATGTATGTTTCCTGTGAAGTCATTCCATGAAGCTTCAGGCTGGATTAAAGAACCCATTTACGTAAGAAGAAGCATGACTGTTGGCACACCAGCTTGCCAAGAGTAGCACATTTGGGACTTTTATGACTTGGCACCAGCTTTCTCAGGAACAGTATTCTCAGACTACTTTTGATTGTTCTGACTAGATCCACACTTCTCTAACAAGAGCCTGATTTACATAGAGTTTAATCAAAAAGCATGTGTTTTCTGGTCAGAAACCCAGCTCAAAACTTCTTTCTGTGCTTAGCAGAGCCAAAGGATCTTATTTCAAGATGACTCAGCTATTTGCAAGTGAGATGAACCAAGTCTTCATGCCCTCACTTACACTTCAGAGGAATAACAACCTGTTTGATTTGGTCAGTGGCAACCATTTAACTCTTTCTTAACAAAATAAGCAGATGTTGTTATTATTATTATTACTATTATTCATTTATTGTTATTTATTATTAACTATTGTTATTTATTATTATTTATTACATTTTTTTAAAATCTACTATCACCATTTTATAAAAGTAGTATAGCTGGTTTACTTCCCTATCCCCATCTTAAAATAATCAGTTTAAAGCTGAGCAGTAGAAGGATGGTAGAATTGTGTTATTGAATAAATCATAAGTCAGAAGACCCTTGATCTTTTCAAAAACCTTTCAAGAAATGCAGTGGGGAAAGTACAGTAAAACAAAAAAAAATTAAAATAATAAAAAAACCCAGAAACAAATACGAAACAATAAAAACCAAACAAAACCCAAAACAAAAACCAGGAATAGCCAGGAAAAAACAAAGTAGATGCCATTTTTCCAGGAGAGGGAATAGATAAGTGAAATATAAAACAACTGAAAATTAAAAATAACACAATTAAGGCACAAATATAAAGAGAGGGGAAGCAAATATTCCAAGTGTGGGAGGAGGAAATATTGTCTCATCCCTTCTTCATGCATTCATTGAAATCCTTATGGAACTAAAATGAAAGTGAGGAGAAAAAGTGTTGCAGAGGTAGTTAAAATCTTAGTGAGTCATTCATTCTCTACCCAAAAAAGAACTGGACAAAAACAACAAATGGGAATAAATGTGGGTTTTGCTCAACTGCAGGAAGAAGGAGAACAGACCCAACCCTGCCTCTCCCACTGGACCAGAAAAGCACTTGGACAGGGATTTCCAGACAGAAATATCCACATCTCTTCAGCAGCAAACCCTTGCTTTGCTAACCAGATCCACTAGGAGATGCAAGTTGATCAGCATCTATTTGCTCTAGGGAAGACTTAAGGCACCATGGGGAACACCTCCAGTCAAAACAGTCTCACCTAATTAGGGAAGACAGCTTCCCCTTTTAATTAAATGTTTACTGTTGTCTGTCTCTCTATTGGCTATTTTTTTCCCTCCTCCAAAATGCTTAACTTGGTGGATTGAATTGCTAAGGGGGCTGAGGAGGGAAGGAGGAAAAAAAAAAGAAAGAAAGAAAGAAAGAAAAAGGGTGCTTTAATATTCTGTGTGGGCAGCTAAAAACAGGAAGCTGGGATTTAGAGTTGTTTAAGGATCTGCATGTAACATTATTAACTGGATAAATCCAATTTGTCTAAGCCAAAAATCCTTCACAAAAACAGACTGTGTGGTTGGAGTGAGGGTTAATTCAGAGATCCTGCCCTTCACACAAAAGAGTCTGAGGACTTTTGAAGCAAGACTTTATTAACTTATTTTCTATAAATCTAAACAAATGGGGGTCTCCCTCTCTTTCCTCCCCATATCATCATCATGCAAAATTTCAAGGATTTCTTTTCTTTTTATTTCTCGCAGATGGAGCCAGAACATTTAATTGGCTTCTCAGATTTTCCCTGGGTGATAGGATTCTTTCCCTTCATTTCTAACATCACCACTTAAAAGTAAGAGTTTAACAGTCATTACACTGCTACTCTGACCTTAGTCAGAGGTTATCAGTCCCATCTGCAGTCTCCTGATGCCCACACCACAAGGTGCAGCCTGGGCTTCAGGGGCCTACAAGAAAGCTGGGGAGGGACTTTTTACAAGGGCAATGGCTTTGTGCTGGAAGAGGGGAGATATAGACTGGATATCAGGAAGAAATTCTTGACACTGAGGGTGGTGAGACACTGGAACAGGTTAGCCAGGAAGGTCATAGATGTCCCCTCCCTGGTTGGATGGGGTCTTGAGCAGCCTGGTTTAGTGGAAGGTGTCCATGCCCACAGCCCAGAGGTTGGAAGAAGATTTTATGGTCCCTTCCAACCCAAACCAGCCAATGGATCTACAAAAATCAGTGAATTTGCAATAGCTACAAAAATAAAATATTCCATCCTCATCCACCTGACCAAGGAGGTTCCATCTCTTTTGTATCTAGAAGCCTTGATGAAAATAACAGCATCAGGAGTAAGCCCTCACTGTGTTAAGTATTTAACTCAGATCCATAGACATCTATCACTGTGCTCCACTCATAACCTGCATGTCAGGAGTAATGAAGCAGTAGGACAAACAGGAACTGGACATCACTGGCTTCTGTAGATGTAGTTTTGAATAGTCACTGTCTTCTGTTTTAAAATCATACTCATAGAATCATTAAGGATGGAAAAGACCTCTAACATCACCCAGTCCCTCCAACCCAAGGAGTTCATCTGTAAAAATGGAGTAGCAAGAAAATAAGGAATGTGACTGAACTAACAAAGCTGTCCCAAGGCTTCATCAGCAGTTTCAGTGATAGAACAATGAAGCAATTGTGTCTCTTCAGAGGTCCCTTCCAAGCACTACCATTCTATGATATATTCTTACACACTTTTTCTGTGCATGCCACAGTTGAAATTCCATGGAAAGTAGTGATGACTTGTCTTTTCCTCATCTCCATACTTGAGTTAGCAAGAATTTGGTGAGTCTTCCGAGGCAGAGAGATTAGAGGTTACGTTCTACTAAAAACTTCTCTCATTGGGGTAAAAGCTTTCTGGTTTATGAAGGAGACTTAACCCTTAAAAGCAAGATACCATTCTGGTAAAGATAAAGGAGAAGGAAAGGCTAGCTTGGTCCTCCTCCTTTTAACATGGACAGAAGGAGGACCAAGCAGAATTTAGAACCCTCATTGAAATATTTGCAAAGTTTAGGGTAAGCCATAGTGGGAAGATAGTTTTCCTCCACAAAGAAATGGAATAGTCTCTCCCTCCTGTTCAGAAAATTTAGCCTGTGAGGGCTTTCATAGAAATTATAGAATCATGAAATAATTAAGTTTGGAAGACTCTAACATCGTTGAGTCCAACCATTATCCTAGCACCACCACGGCCATTAAACCATGTCATAAAGTTCCATGTCTACATGCTTTTTGAACACCTTCATGAATGATGACTTCATATTTACTTTTTGGGGTTTTTTTAAGTTCCTTATTTCAGGACTGTCATTTCCAGTGCCAGTACATAGTCCCACTGCTGCTTGTTTGTATCTTTTTCTCAATTCCCAAAATATTTTACAGCTTTCTGGTATCTCTAACATAGATTTCAATAGATATTTTATCTTAATATTTAGCATCAGCTCAGTTTGCTACAAGTAGATCATTTGGAGTTGCTCCACTGGGCTTCCAAACTCATCTCTATGCCCATTGTTCAAGTGCACTTTGGAGAGTCCAGAGGAGGCCATGAAGATGATCAGAGGGCTGAATCACCTCCTTTATAGGGACAGGCAGTGAGAGTTGGGGCTATTCAGTCTGGAGAAGAGAAGGCTCCAGGCAGACCTTAGAGGACCCTTCTAGGACCTGAAGGGGGCTACAGGAGAGCTGGGGAGGGACTTTTTACAGGGGCTTGTAGTGATAGGACGAGGCGCAATGGCTTTGAGCTGGAAGAGGAGAGATTTAGACTTGATATTAGGAAGAAATTCTTCACAGTGAGGGTGGTGAGACACTGGAACAGGCTGCCCAGGGAGATTGTGAATGCCTGCTCCCTGAAGGTATTCAAGGCCAAGTCAGATGAGACCTTGAGCAACCTGGACTCATGGGAAGTGTCTCTGCCTATGGCAGAGTGATTGAAACAAGATGATCTTTAAGGCCCATTCCAACCCAAACCATTCTATGAATGAAATGGCTTTGCTCTGTTCATTTCTTCAGCTCCGCACTGTCATGAATTTTCCTGGGTTTATTTATAAAAGTAGAAATGTTTAATCACTGATGGCCTCCAGAGCAGGTGATTTCTGTAGAATTTCTACTCTCTCAGCACACCCTTTGTCTCTCAGCTTATTAAAGGGCTGAAAAAATATGCAGTGGGTTATAAATTCTAGCCCTTTTGTACCACCTTACCTTCCTGTTTGTCAGGTGTATGTCAACTATTACTGTGCCAGTTCCCTGCTAGGGGTGAGGGATGCTGTGAGCCTGAATTATAAATCAGGTCACTTTTTCCCCAGGCATTTTAATGTCTTTTACAGGTATTTCAGCTATTTTATTTAAACTAAGGGGTGTTCAAGAGCAACAAAGCTGGTGAAGGGTCTGGAGAACAGGGATTATGAGGAACATCTGAGGGAACTGGGGTTGTTCAGCCTAGAGAAGAGAAGGCTGAGGGGAGACCTCATTGCCCTCTACAACCCCATGAAAGGAGGTTGGAGAGAGGTGGGGATTGGTCTCATCTCCCTAGTATCAGGCAATAGAATGAGAGGAAATGGCCTGAAATTGTGCCAGGGGTGGTTTAGGTTAGAGATTAGGAACGATTTCTTTTCTGCAAGAGTGGTCAGGCATTGAACAGGCTGCCCAGGGAGATGGTAGAGTCACTGTCCCTGGAAGTGATGTGAAGAAACATGTGTACATAGCATTTTTGGACATGGTTGAATGGCCATGGTGGTATTAGTCTTTCCCAAGAACTTTGTCAAACATTGGAACAGGCTGCTCAGGGAGGTGGTGGAGTCATTGTCCTTGGAGGTGTTCATGAAATGTGTGGACATGGCACTTTGGGATATGGTTTAATGGCCATGGTGGTATTGCATTGATGTTTGGACTCAATGATCTTAGAGGTCTTCTCCAACCAAAACAATTCTCTGATTCCATGATCCTGAAAACAGGTATTACTTTAAAATCATTCCAATTTTAACGTTCTCCTGTTAAGTTTTTCCACCATAATGTGCAGAACATGATCAAAATCTGACTTCTAAGGCCCCATCTTTAAGTCTCTCATGTTCCTCAGCCACCATGGGTACACCTCTCCCAGGAAACACTTGTTGGAAGCAAGCAGCAGAGGAAATGCATGGGGGTTTTGAAGAGAGAAAATAGGAGGGAGGGCAGAGAGATCAGTAGATGTGAGCTACTCCCAAGTTCCCCATGCCTCAGGGGGGTCCTGTGAACAGCATTTGAAGAAGGTCATCTGAAGAGTGGCAAGAGATTTGTGACCACCCAGGTAGAAGAAGGAAGAGCAGAAGGATGACTAATACTGGCTAACTTACTGATGGGACAGCTTTTAACCTAATCACACTATGCTGTTCCTTGCTGCCTTGCCTTTCTCTGCTGTTTGACACAAAAGATGGTCATTGGTTTAAGAGTTAGACATGATAGCTGATGTATGAAATTCAGGATTCTTGTCAGACTGTGTGCACCCAAGAGGTTTGTCTGCTTATTTCCTTTCACCTCCCTTGTCCTCATTTCCTTTTCTCTTGCCCTCACCGCACCAGCTGGCACTGACCTGCTGACAAGATGCCTGCAAGAGATGTGTCCTCACTTCCTCTCAGTCGCTGGGGATCACACATCAGCTCTAGGGCTCAATGATGGTCTCCGAAAGAAAGGCAACACATCACCTACCAAGTTTACTGTACCTTGTTTGACTACCAAACCAATTTGGGTTAACTTTGTCAATGTCTGTATCTTCCTGTTTATCTTCTAAAGTTCATCAGCACCTGAGGAGCATTCAAGCTTTCCACCTTGTATGCCACATATTAAATTTGATGATGTCCTTATGGAGAGAGTGGTAGCACAACCCATTAAGAGTTATGAAAGTTCTTCTCCAAAACTGACCTGATCCTATAAGACATTGATTACTCTCTGGCTGAAGCTGGGCTGGAGGAAGGTGACTGGTTTGCACAAGGCATTAAGCACCTCACAGAACTGTGCTCTTTAACTCCACCATGTGATTATACATTAAAAGGATAAGAGTGGGAGCATCTTTTTGCCACCTCTCTAACAACTTGTAGTTTTATACAAGTAGTAGTTGTAGTTTTATACAACTTGTAGTTATATACTGGTATTTATAGCTCCAAATTTGTTTGTGCTATAGTAATGCTCCTGAGCTGCTCATCTGCTCGTATGGAAGCTAAGCAATGCAGAAGTGTTGTTGATATGTCACCCCTTCCCTGACCTCACTGGGGAAGAAGAAATTCAGCTCCTGAAAGCTGTAAAATAAAACACGGGCCAGCAGCACTAACCAACAGCAAGGAAACTTGAATTTAATTCACTTACCAGACCAAGCTGATTCTTGTTAAAGAAGTTACTGTCAAAGATTCCTCTTATGCTCAGGTTCTGTCAAAAGGCTAAGGCGACCAGAAGGTGACCAAAATCTGTGTTTTATCTGGGCACCTGTGATGAGAGAGAGGAAGTAGGGTGCAACTGCCCTCAAACAGATAACATGTGGCATATTCATGATAAGAAATGCCTCAAGGAGGAATCCAAACAGCTCTGGTTTTATAGAATCATAGAACTGGATTGGTCAGAAAAGACCTCTAAGAGCATAAAGTCCATCCACTTACAAGGGAGGGAAGATAATGGTAAGTTTGTCTGTTTACACTCAACTTTTTCCATGCTTATTTACAGCAAAAATTGCAGCCATTCCTTGCAGCCAGTCTGGGATTAGACTTGTACATGTGGCTCACCATAGAATCATAGGATTGTTTCAGTTGGAAAACACCTTTAAGATCATTGAGTCCAACCATTCTCTAACTCTACCAACTCTGGTGCTATACCATGCCCCTCAGCACCACATCTCTGCCTCTTTTAAATGCCTCCATGGATGTGGATTCAACCACCTTCCTGGGCAGCCTGTCCCAGTGTTTAAGAAACCCTTTTAGTGAAGAAGTTTCTTCTAATGTCCAACCTAACATGTGGCATATTCATGATAAGAAATGCCTCAAGGAGGAATCCAAACAGCTCTGGTTTTATAGAATCATAGAACTGGATTGGTCAGAAAAGACCTCTAAGAGCATAAAGTCCATCCACCTACAAGGGAGGGAATCTCATGCATCTCATGGATTGCTACCATTCAAAGTCAACCATTTTGAGTTCTCCTCGTTTTTCATTCCTCTAATATGTGTATTTGTAGCCATTGGGAAGGTCTGGCTCCTGATGAACCCTAATTTGAGCGTGGCTCTCTTTACTCCTACTTTAACGACATTCCGAAATCCCATCTGGTTTAGAACTGCGCATTATAGGTAATCTCACATGAGCACAGAGAGTCATTAAACAAAAATAGCAGCTTAAGCTGTAAGAGGTTTACCTTGGCCATTTAAATGCAGTATTTGTTTCAGTTCCTGGTCATGAGCAAGCCTCTGAACCTGAGGGACATCAATGTGAATACAAACCCAAGAGACAATTTCTGCGTAAAACCATGGGTGCCAACGAATCATTGCCAGGGGATGACTCTGTCCCAGAGATGCACCATTATTACAGCAAATTCATGAGAGAATGCCCATCTGGTCAGCTTAGTCTGCATGAATTCAAGAAGCTCCTGGGTCTGCAAGGGTTGGATCCACAGGGAGATGTGTACATTAAACGAGTGTTTGATATCTTTGATCTCAACAAGGTAAACTTTCTTTTCTTTATTTCTTTAATCTCACACTACTGTTGTGTTTATGAGTTGCAGCTGCAGGCTCCTCTTTGTGTTGTGCTCACAGAAGTGTTGCTGGGGACATAGTTTTCAGTATGGTGCACGAGAGGTGAAGAAGTGGGAACGTGCTTTGAGGTCTTTGAGTAGCAGTGTGATGGTTTTAAGACTGTCTTTTTAATTTTTTCTTCACAAAGTTCGAGCAGAGAAAGTGCAAGAATGTAAATAAATCACTATTGGGTGTAAGAAAGCAAAATAATGATGATTCTAAACACTTCAATTGGAGAGAGAGAAATGTTTAAGAACTATTACCCAAAACAAGGTTGGGGAGTTGGGCAGTTCTCAGCTTGCTTGCTGGGCTTCTGTCTGCTTCTTCTTTTCTGGATGAAGATAACACACTGACCTAAACAAGCTAAGTCTAACAGCCTCTCTGCTTCTTGACTTTCTGCCTTTTGCCAGGGGGGTCTGGGGAGATTCCTTATGGCTGGGGGGGAGGCCCCTTCAGGGAGGCCCCTTGGGGAAAGCCCCTTGGGGGAAGCAAAGGGGGCTTGGTTGCGCTTTTCTGTTGATTGTATATATTTGTAAATGTTGTGAATAGTGTATATTTGTATATATTCATTGCATTTCGTCATAGATTGTAGATTTGCTTGTAAATACAGCTTTCATTTGCTTCCAGACTGAGCTAGCCTGGTTATTGTTGATGTGGGATGGGGATTGCAGCTCCCACACTGTTACAAGGACTCTTGTTAGTACTTTGTATGGGGCACTTTAAAAATGTCGAGAAATAGGTTCAAGGAGTAAGTTCAAGAAATATATTGCCATCCTGAGAAGTAATACTGAAGATGAGATGTAGTTTGCAGTTCACTGGTTACTATTCTATCTTTTGCTTGGTTTGTGCTCATGTACAAGCATATGAAGATATTGGTATGCTCAGCTACAACGTTAATATATTTTTTACAACAAAACTAGACAGATGGGAAAATATGGTCTGCACTTTGATGATGAAGAGCAGCACAGCTAAACTAAACAGATTTTACAGAATTTATAGATTCATAGAATGGGTTGGGTTGGAAGATCATCTAGTTCTAACCCCCTTGATATTGGCAGGGACCCCTTCCACTAGACCACGTTGCTCAAGGTGCCATCACAATCCTGGGTTTGTTCAGTCTTGAGAAGGCTTAGAAGAGGACTCATAATGATGTACAAGTACATAAAGGGAGGCTACCATGAGGAGACAGACTCCCTTTTTAAGTGAATCACATGGTAAAGACAAGGGGCAATGGGGACAAGTTGATACTGGAGAGATTCAGACTGGATGCCAGAAGACATTTTTTCACCATTTGAACTATTAGACATTGGAATAAACTCCCAAGGGAAGTGGTGGATTCCCCTACATTAGACAGTTTCAAAGGCCAGCCTGACACGCTGCTGAGCCACTTCATTTAAACTATATTCTTACCCTGAAAGGTTGGACTAGATGATCCTTGAGGTCCCTTCAACTTGGTATTCTATGAATCTATGAATCCAACCTGGCCTTTAACACTTCCAAGGAGGGGGCACTATCCACTCACATTTTGTTCTATACAATTTCTACAGCTTTTTCTCCACTATTTTTTTGAGGTTTTGGCAGAAATATAGGGTTTGATCCTAGAAAGTGCTTTTAGTTCAGTACAGATGTGTGGGGAATGGTCAGTGGGTGGCTGACTGGGAGTATCACACTGCAGGCTCTGAGATGGAAGCTATGATTGAACAAACAAGGGGTCATTATCATTCTGTCACATAAGTTAGATCATTTAGGCACCGTGCAGCATCAAATATATGATAATCTGTCAGCTCCAGGCCACAGAAGCTAATGGATGCAAGCGACTGCATGCATTACACATGAACCCAGGAATAATTTAATTATCTGATTTTTTTTTTGCTTACATTCAATTCCCTTCAGTACCATAGCAGCTTCTGGGGTTTATAGATCAAAATTTTATTCCCTTTGCTTTTGAATTCTTGTCTGGTTGCTGCTTTATAAAAAAGGGGCTATTATCCCAGTGAGTGGTGAAGTACACAAAACTTCATGTTAGAAATTATTTCCTTTAATAGTACTCTTTATATACATAAGTGTTGCTTAGCTAGACAGCTAGCAAACCTAAGCCTTTTCTCATGGTCCCCCCAGCAGACTTTTATAGATATATGACCAGATGTTTTTCCTTATCTATTTTTTCTTTTGTGGCTAAAAAATACCTTGGTTTAATAGTTTAAAATCAGTTTAAAATCATTATGACTTCTATTGCTGAAGCTTTTATATAGAAGGAGGTTGTTTGGAGACTAGTTTACAGTTGATCTAAAGCTGAAGAAACTCGTTCTGGAAAACATGAGCAATTTAATCAGTTTTTTTACTCTCAGTACAAAATAAATATTTCTCATGTAGGCTTCTATTTTCTCACAAGCAGGGATATGATCAGAAAGCTGTGCTGAAGTCTTAGGCCTGAGATTATTCTTTGGTTCCAATATTAGCAGCCTAAGACTCCTTGACTTAAGCTGGGGGTGTGCATTCTTGGAGGAAGTTTACTAGAGAGAATAAGATGATAAAACACTTCAGACACATAGACTTTTCCTCTCTGTTTTTGCAGGACTACTTTAAAACCTCTGGCAGTTAAGGGGTAGAATATTAACTTTAGAGGGACCTGGGGGCAGGAGGCTCTAGTTTTGAATTGCATTTCAACTCCTTGTTAGCCTTGCTTCTTCCAGATGAAGTTTGTTACAAACATCCTTCTCCTACCTGGGATTTCCATTTTGAAAAAATAACTTGCCAGCAAGCCAGAAACAGATAAAAAGAAGTTATGGCAGCATGGCAGGGTTTTTGGTAATTTGTGCTAGATTGGAAACCCAGATGAAGACTCTTTCACTTGAGCCATGCATACAAACACCAACAGGAATTCACTTACAAGCCACACCTTACCATTTAACTCCCCACTCATGATCTGACTGTGGTCAGTGGAGGCATGGCAGGGGTAGGGGGTACATCATCTCTGCACAATTCAGTGTTGTGTAGAGGTTGACCTCTGGTCTGGGCAACAGGCAGACCATGTAAGTTCAGAGCATTGGCACTAACCTACTGTGCCTAAGAAGTGATACTGCTGTGTTTGCTACACTCTTGTACTCTATTATCTTGCCTGTTCCTATATGGCAGAGCACAATACTGCAGAGGTGTCCATGCCTCTGGCTCAGCAGGGTGCACCTGTCCAGTCTATAAAAGCTGTTTCCACTCAGCACTTGTTTCCACTGGAGATTAATGACTTAGGTTATGTCCTAAATCTTTCTTCTCATGAACATGCTGATGTATCTCTTGTGCAGACCACCAGCTGCTTCATCATTAAATGACCTTGTACACCAAGTACGCAGATGTCCAAGATATTTCCTCAAAACAAGACTTCTATGTAAAAACTTCTCATCCCTTCCTTGACTTCTGCTTTCCTAATAATTAGGAGACAAACAAATAAATAAACGCATTAGTGAAGTCTGAAAATTATTCTTCATTGTTCTTAGCTGGAATAATAACAAAGATGCTGAATACAAGATGTTCAAGAAATGTGTGGACATGGTGCTTTAGAACATGGTTTAGTGGCCATGATGTGGTGTTAGGTTGATGGTTGAACTTGATGATCTAAGAAGTCTTTTCCAACCAAAACACTTCTGTGATTCAGGACTGTGACTGCAAAATTAACTTCCCTTAAGATTGTCATAGGGAGTGCAGGAAGTGCCACTTAAGTAAAGGTTTCATTCCTGACTCACACATTAATACTTGCATTATTTATACATCAGCATTGGCAGTACAATAAATGCTGAGTTTATCTTTTGCCACAGCTTTCCAATGAAAGCCCTGAAAAAATAATCTTTTCCTCAAAATACAAGTGCAGCACAGTCCATTTATAAAAAGATTCCCTTTGCTGAGGCCATTTCCCCCTAAAATTACCCAATCTTCTTCACCCTTAAGTTAGTTGTAATACAATGAAAAGCTACAACCACATGCAAGCAATCTGAACTCCTCCTGCTTGTTTTTATTCCCTCTGCGTCTCGGTCCACGCAGAACTGTCACGCAGTCCCAGCTCATGCAGCCCGCTGATGAATTTTGGAGAGGAAGCAGTCCTGTTTATCTAAAGCACTTCAGCAGTTGCCAATATACTGATGCAAATTTGGTTTTCTGGGAGAATATCTTGTATTTCAGAGACAACATCCTTCAAATTGAGGTGACACCAATGTGAAAGGAGAGAGCATATCTAGAAAAATAATGTCTGCTGTATCCATAATATGTTGGAAGTGTTAGTTGATATTAAAACAGAACTAAGGGAACATTCTATAGTCAGCACCACTGCTATAGAATAATAGAACTGTTTGGGTTGGAAAAGACCTCTAAGATCATCATGTCCAGCCACCAACCCAACACCACCATGGCCATTAAACCATGTCCCTGAGAGCCGTGTCCACGCATTTCTTGAACACCTCCAGGGACAGTGACTCCACCACTTCCTTGGGCAGCCTGTTCCAATGCCTGAATTTTTTTTTTCTTTAAAAAAAATCTTCTTTCTTTAACTCAGAAACCCATATGATTGCCATCCACTTGCAGATAGGTTTTGTCACCACTGAAAATGAAAACCGAACACTGTACAGATTGATTGATTGGGTTCTTATGACGTATGAAGGATAAAATTTGCATAGCCATTTAACATGTGAAGCAAGGACTGAAAATGGGAAGCTGCTATTGTGACTGATTTTGGCATTAATTGAAACTCTCTGCAGGAATAAGTGTCTCTTGCTTTGTCACAAAATGGGATTTGAGGAGGTAGGTTATGCTATGAAGAGCAAAGAAGATTAATAGCTGTGTGGCACCGAAGGAAATTTATGCAAGTTCAAGGATTCTCTGTATTTTCCTAAAGCATGGAGAGTCCTCTACAGAACACAGTATTTTTCACTACACTTCCTATGCAGAGATCAAGTTGGTAGATGCTAGGAACTGGACACTCCACAGCAAAGAGCTGAAGATATCTTTAGATAAGGAGCCACCAGCTGATGTCAATCTTCAGTTATCTTTCTCCTTTGTGCTTTTGCATTTAAAATAGTTCTGTGAAAAAATAGGGCTCATCTCACATCATTATGCAGATGAGAGCTATAAAAAAAGGTTTTAAAAGGAAAACATTTTAAAATCTAAAGAAAGTTCAAACAGGCTGTTTGATGTGGAACAGATAATAATAGATGATATTCAAGGTCACTTCCAACCCAAGCCACTCTAAGAAAAAATGCAGGAACGTGTTGCTTGAGTAGAAACTTTCTGGGTGCTGATATGACTACACAACAATGTAACAGTCTCAAGCTGAATTTTTTTTCCCCCCTGAATAATAAGAGTTTCCCTTCACCCCTTTGCAGGATGCTGACAAGTGTTGGGAGGCAGACCACCTTTTCTCCCTTATCCCAGCCCCTTCCCTACTTTCCTGCTGTCCCTTTATAGTTCTGATTTTCAGGGACACTTCTCATCACCTGATTCTGCCCTCTGCCTATAAATAGATATTATCCTCTCTGGTTATAGGGACATGAATGGGATTAGCAGTAGATCTTCTCAGATATTGTAGTAGAAGGAAACGCCAATCATTTGGCCATGTCATTCTCTATGAAGTAGAATCATAGAATTGTTTTGGTTGGAAAAGACCTTTAAGATTATCGAGTCCAACCTTCAACATAAGACCACCATGGCCACTAACCGTGTCCTGAACTGCCATATCCCTGTGTTTCTTGAATGTGTAGCAAGCAAGTAGTGTTTGCACCTCATGTTCCAAGAAAAGCACGCAGGTGTTCCCAGAAAGATGTCATGTTTTTCAGAAATGTTTTGGTGCAACACATTCTTCACTTGACTTTCCATTGTTCTTTTCCCTCCACTTTTTTTCTCCCTTTTGAGAATTGCAAAGGAGAGAGGAATATTTTATTCTTCCAGGTGAGGCAATTAGACACTAGAGATTCTGCTCAAGACATTATTTTGTTACAGACTCAACTATACAATGGGTACCTAGCACTGTGTAATAGCTGCCTTCCACACTGTCATCGAAGGCATGGAGAGCTCTTAAAAGATGAAATAAAATGTCTGATCGTGAGCAATACTTCAAACATTCCCCAGAACCTAAGTGTCATGTGCTTCCACCTCTCATGGGATTCATTATAATCACAGAATCATTAAGGTTGGAAAAGACCTTTAAGAACATTGAGTCCAACTGCAACCCAACTACCATGACTACTAAACTATATGCTGACCACTAAACTATATGCTGAAGTGCCACATCTTCAAGTTTCTTGAACATCTCCAGGGACGGTGACTCCACCACTTCCCTAGGCAGCCTGTTCCAATGCCTGACCACTCTTTCTATAAAGAATTTTTTTCCTAAAATCCAACCTAAACCTCCCCTGGCACAATTTCAGGCCATTTTCTCTTGTCCTATCACCTGACACTAGGGAGAAGAGACCAACCTCCACCTCACTCCAGCCTCCTTTCAGGTAGTTCAGGGTACCTCTGCTAACCCAGCTGGAAGATCTGATCCTCACTTGGGCTTCTTTTTTCATATTGTCTTACTATGATGTGCCCTCAGGACCAGAAATAGCAGCTGTGATATGAATAGTCAGGCTGCCTAAGGAACTGCCTGCACTGTTTGCTGCACCCTTACATGTTTGTAGGCATCATCAAAGTTGACTCAATGGAAGCAGGTGCGATAGTTATTAGTTGGGTGCAGGGAGAGAGAGGATGCTAATTACAGAATTATTTTCCCTATTTTCCCTAAAACCTTATAGCAGCTTTCCAGTACCTAAAGCAAGCCTACAAGAATGCCCAGAAGGGACTTTTTACAAGGGCTTGTAGTGATAGGATGAGAGGGAATGGACTGAAGCCTGAGGAGAGGATATTTGCCCAGGGAGGTTGTGGATGCCCCCTCTGTGGAGGTGTTTAAGACCAGGTTGGATGAGGCCTTAAGCAACCTGGTCTGTTGGAAAGAGTCCCTGCTCCTGGCAGGGGGGTTGGAACTAGATGATCTTTAAGGTCCCTTCTAGCCCAAACTGTTTGATCAATCTACGAACTTTCCTGAACAACTTTCCTCTTTATATCCTAAGTCTTCAAATAGTTGTGCAACTATCAGTTCACCTGCACATAACGTTAGGGATGTCTTCATGATGAAATGGCATACAGGTTGGTATTGTGGTCAGCAATACATTCTGTTTTATGCGTCTTTTTCAGTGGTTCTTGTGCTGGCCCAGCCCTTCCACTTTGCCAAGAGAAGGCCAACTCTTGCTTTATCTGTCTTTGAATGCTTTTTCATTCTCACTTCTGGGTAGTCTCCACAACAAGGAATACTTAGAAAACTTATTTTCTTGTCATAGCAGTCATAGCTAGATAAATAAAGAATAGATAAATATTTTATGGAATCTGAATTAAAGGATTTGAATTAAAGGATTTGAATTACTTATAGAATTTGAATTCTAGAATTCAATATAATAGAAATAAAAAATGCTTACAATCTAAAGAGGGTAGAAAGTATTAACTTTTTCTTTCCCCAAGGTCCTTTATCTGATAATACTCAGTAGTTTAGGGAATTCTACCACATTTTTAACTTCCAGGAGCCTTCTTGCATTTACCCTTGAGACATTAAATCCTAAAACCAGTAGGAGCATCCAAGATAATCTGCCAGATAGGGCATTTTTGCTACCAAATGTCATGGATGTCTGTAAAATGCTTGTCTTGGGGTTTGTCAAACAAGAAAAAATTCCAAGAAATTTTCGGGAAAATGTGTTGTTATGTAGTCATGGATCCATCTAGTTTTCTCTCTCTTGCCTACTATTTTAAGTTGGAAAAGATGCTCCTAAAAGCACAGGCAGGGGCTCAAAATCAGGAGTGCAGAGAGCTGAACCCTACTGCCAAGTAGATGATGGCAGGGGACTAGGTCCTTGAGCACATGGTTTCCTTCAGTACCACCTCCCTGGGCACTGCTGTGCCTTGCTGCAGGCTAAGCAGAGGACCTGCTCCATGCTTAGGGGATATCTCCAAGCTTGTCCAGTAATCCTGAAGGAAAACCATGAGTGATAGCAGGGAGTTGAGAGGTACTTTTTAGTTTTCAAGAAATAAAATTGTTCATCATCTTCATGTTTTGGTGTATACCAGGATAGCCTACAAGCCTGAAAGCCAGGACACATCTGGCTCTGCATTTCCAAGCCCTCTAACACAAAGGTCCCGGTGTCTTCCAAGTCCCCAAAACTTGCAGGTCCTCCTGGTATGGGCAAACAGAATCTTGTGTAACAGTTTGGTCAACAGAACCTCTTCTCTTTATGTAATAGTGTGTACCAGTAATTATCACAAAACCACTTAATGACCTGCAGCTCCTAATTCCCTGCTTCATTCTTCATCCTTATCTAACAGCCTTTGCTTGCCAAGAGTCTTGCCCCACCCTGTGACAAATGCCAGCTTTGTTTACTTAGGAAACTGGTGGCCATAGCCTGTAGGAGATCTGGAGCTCTCTCCAAGCCCCAGCAGAGTCACAAGTAGCTCTGTATTTCTTCAGTAACAGATATGCAACTTTTTAGGAATAGCTGGAAGTCTACAGAAGCAAAAAGCAACCAAGGAAAGAGGGGGAAGATGAAATTATCTGAATCCTCCTTTAGGTTTCTGAGGGTGGAGAGAGCAGCACTATATTTGAAATGGGATCTGGAGAGAAAAGCACATTGGATTAGCTATAAATTTCACAGTTATTCTGAGCTGTTGTAATCTGCTGATTGACCTGTGCCACCTCCTTCTGCTTTAGGAGCTTTAAGTAGTACTCTGAAAGACAGGGGGTGGAGAGGGAAGGTGGCTTAACGTCCTAAACCCTGGGTTTGAAATACCTAGACCATCTATATTTGCACCCTTGTTAATCCTGACAAAGCCTGCTGAGCTATTCTTTTGGTGGCAGGTGGAGTTTAGAGATTGTTCAGGACCAAATTTTGGAAAGAAGATACTGCTTGTTGTGTATGTAGCCCTGCTAGGTTCCTCAGTGCTCCAAGTAAGACAGTGCCTTCACTCATTGTAGGGTTTGGCAGGGACAGAAATGCACAGGTTCACAGATTGCATCAGGTTGGAAAGGACCCACAAAAGGCATCTTGTCCAACCCCCCTGCAGTCAGCAGGGACACCTCCAACTAGATCAGGCTGCCTGGAGCCACATGAAGTCTGATCTTGAATGTCTTCATGAGGCTCCAACCACTCTTTGGGCAACCTGTTCCAGTACTTTACCACCCTCACTATGAAGAACTTCCTTCTGATATCCAGCCCGCATCTACCCTGCTCCACTTTCAAACTGTCACCCCTCGTCCTATCACCACAAGCCCTTCTAAGCAGTCCTTCCCCCCCCTTCCTATAGGTCACCTTCAGATATTGAAATGCTGCTCTGTGGTCTCCACAGAGCCTTCTCAACTCCAGGCTGAATAGCCCCAAATCTTTCAACCTGTCTTCATAGGAAAGGTGCTCCTATCATGTTTATGGCTCTCCTCTGGACCCACTCCAGCAGGTCCATGTCTTTCTTGTCACCCCCTTCCACATGCACAGTGGTATTTGGTGGGAGGTGGCCAGTAGCACTACCTCAAAATCATACTCAGGTAAGATCTGGGCATCAAGCTCAGATCCTGCTGGCCCAACCCTGACTGACCATGCCATTTAAGGTCAGCTGTGTATTCACAGCTGTCAGGTCCATTATTTTCAATTTGTGTGCACATAATTTGAAGCCACCAGAGTTTTTTTTAGGCCCTGAGAAGCTTAGTCAGGCTATTCCAGGACTGGAAGCATAAAGCCCTTATACAGCTCCAGGGGTAAGCATTAATGGCTGTTGTGTAATGCCACACTCCCTTGCTTCCCGGCTTTGCCCTCAAAGGACACACACCATCCCCACCAAACAAAAGTGAGCAGCCTCTAGCAACTGCAGTGATTAGGACAGCAGTCTAAGGTAAAGCATCTCATGAGAAAAAAGATAAAATTCTATCAGTTTCTCCTCAAGAGGTCCAGGAACTAATGAGCAACTGAAATAGGGCCTGGGAAGGGGACAGTGAGGGCTGGTGGTGCCCTCAGGGCTGCAAGAATTTTAGATCATCAGCAAATTCCCTTTCCAGTTTTGGAGCCTTCTTTTGTCTTTGTTTTGTGACTGAAACTGTTCCAAGCAGCTTAAAAGCCCCACTCATCAGTGAAAGCAAAACCAAGTTAGAAAAACACAGCATCAAAGGGTACAAACACATGCACGACCATAATGTGCCCTTAAGCTTCTAGTTCATTTGAGCAAGACATTAAGACACCAAAAAAAAAAAAAAACCCACCATATTTTTTATGAAATTTACTATGCTAAGTAAAAGACTTTGGTCAAGTAAAAGAACTTTTTAATCAATTTTTTTTCATGTCTCTCTGACCCACTCCTCAGAACCATATCAGGGGATTCCTGCTCCCTTATTTTGCACTGCACCCAGAGAGAGAAATAGTCACGGGACTGTGATCTCAAAGGTCTCTTCCACCCTCAACAGTTCTATGATTCTAGGATATCCTGGGAGCCTACCATAGCTGGCAGGAAAGGAGCAAGACTTCACCACCCCTTCAGATGCCCACTGCATCCCAGTGCAATGTGCTGCAGCCAAAGAAGGCAGGGCCATGTAATAAAAATAATATTTTTATGTATTTTATAATTAATATATTGGGCAGTGGCATCTTCAAACACCACCATAACTTATTTACAAAAGAAGTATTCAGAGGTTCAATTATTTGGTTGTGGGTTTTACACTCCACATATAAAGACAGTTAAATTATTGAAGCACAGATCTGACATTTCCAATATAGAAATTCAATTGGACATAGAGGTGCTGTGATCTGTGGGTTTCTCACTAATGGGATTCTGTGGCAGATTAGCTGGGGACTCATGACTTGCTTCTGTCTGGTACCTTCCCAGATGTTGTGGCTACAATTTGAGCAGTCCTTGGCTCAGTGAGGGCTAAAGAGCCTCTCTCTTGCCATGCCCAGTTCACAGTCTGGAGCTTGCCCTTGGCTCAGAGCAGGCTAGGAGGCCTTTCTCTTGTGTGCTCCCTTGCTGGGCTGCAGACTCTTCTGGGATTCAGTTCCCTTGGAGCTTTTTCCCCTTCTGCCTTAGCCCAGGTGCAAGGCCTGGGTGAAGTTGTTGGTCTGCTAGAGCAGGTTCTTCAGCTGCTACTCAGGCAGCTTTAGGCTCTTGTGGCTGTCTGGGTGACAACAAAGCAAGCTGCCTGACTTCTTGGCTGGTTTAAATACTGTCCCAAGACAAATAATGCCCTTTGGTAACACAGGACCCTGACAACTGGACCTATGGGATGGGGCATATCCTGTGTGGCCAGGGGCACACACAGTTCACAGCTGTGTTACAAAGTTAATTACGCGTGGTACAGGTTTATCTGGACCCCAGGAAGTGACAAGGCATGCACTTTCACAGGTGCTTACAAGGTTAATCACATGTGCTATACATTTATCTTGACCATCTGGACCCCAGGAACTGTCCAGATAAGCACATTCACAGGTGCTTAGTCTGGGCTAGTGCCCCATGATTAGGGGTTTGACCCTTCAGGACAGGCTAGAACCACACAGACATGGAAAAGAAGCCTTCACACGCATGACATGCATCCATCACCCAAACCTGTCCAGTATGCTAAGGTGCCAAATAAGCAGGCTTCACTAGCATTTATTCCATTAATTAATTTAATAAATTAACTCCATTTTCCCTGGAGGTGTTCAAGAAACACATGGACGTGGTACTTTGGGACGTGGTTTAATGGCCATGGTGGTGTGGTGGTGTTGGGCTGATGGCTGGACTCAATGATCTTAGAGGTCTTTTCCAACCCAAACAATTATTTGAAAAATACCAAAATTTGTCCTTTGGAATAGCAAAGTAAAGCACCAGAAGTTAATTATTTGTCATATTTACCACTGGTAATTCTCTCATTATTATGTTGATTTTGTTTGCTTGTTTGTTTGTTTTATTTTATTGTTATTTATTACTTTTAAGGTAGCCACTTGCTTGTGAATCACTGACTTCCTACCAAGTAAACAGATACTTTACTGCATGCACTGCTCAGAGTGAAGTTTTACAGAGCCAGGAGACACATAAGGACCTTCTGCATGTGTTGTTTTCTACATACAATGTATGGGTTTTGGTGTAGAAAGACCAATCAGTATATTTTCATAGATTCATAGAATGGCTTGGGTTGGAAGGGACCTTAAAGACCATCCAGTTCCAAGCTCCCTGCCATGGGCAGGGACATTCTCCACTAGACCATGTGTGCTGGGGCACACCCATCCTGGATGGGGCTGAGAAGAACCCAGCCCCAGGTGGACAAAAGAAATTTAATCTGGGGAGGGCTTGGCCCCTCCCCTGCTGGGAGAAGGTGGTCCCCTGACTCAGAGGTGGTCTATTCCACTTCCCCTTCCTGTCCAGCAAGCCTATAAAAAGGGGGGATATGTTGCTGCTCTTCCCTTTTTCCTCCCTCGTCTGCTCGAGAAGACTTTCTGCTGCTGTTGCTGTCACTGTCTCCTGCACCGGACCACGTGGCTGGGGCCCTTTCTCTCTCTCTCAACTGAATCCACCGACATCCAGGGGAACACAAGGCCATCCAGGCTTGGTTTACATATATTTTTTCCCACTTACCCTTATCCCTCACCTCTGTGAACCCCCCCCCCCCGTTACTGATATATATATATATATATGTAAAAAAATTATTTTTTTCCTTTCCCTTTTGTGAAAACAGAAAAAAATTTACTCCTCCTACTTCCAAACCGACTTCAGAATATTTCTTTCACGAATTTTTTTTTTCTTTTCCCCTACCCCTTTTTTTTTCCTTTCTTCTCTCTCTCCACCCTGCCGAGAAAAAAGGGAGAGGGGCAGGGGGAGGAATTTATATCTATAATCATTTGAGCTCCTAAACTCAAAGCTCAAACTACCACACCATGTCACTCGATTTTTTGTCAGTGCTTTCGTGCAATGCCTCTGGTTCCATATCCATGTCAATAAAGACATCAGCCTTCTCAGTATTTCTGTTCCTGGTGCACTGGCTGCTGAAGTTAGCATGTCACCAGAGGTCTCTGCGTGACTACAGAATACAGCTAGGGCTTTCTTGGCAACTACAATTTCAGGTGTTTTTCAGAGGTAGAAGGTTTTTGACCTTGGCCTTCAGTCCCTTCCTGATTGGGATAGGCCAAATGATCTACCAGATTAGAGTCACATACCCTAACACCTTAAGATGACTATTATGTTGTCCAGACTTTCGATATTTTGACCCAGGAGCAACAGTGACACCAAGACATAGGACGAAAGCAAACAAAATACCGTTTTCCAAAATCCAAAGTAAGATGTAAGGGAGAAAGAAGAAAATTAATCCAGTCATGAACATCCAGCAAGCCTAAAATGAATCTGTCACTTCAGTAAGTAGCAGTGCATTTAACCACATTCCTAACAAATCTGTGAAAACAGATGATGTCAATGCAATCAGCAAAATAAACATTGCCCTCCAGTGATGCTTCTTTAAATCATGCTTGCAAAACTGAAATTCAAGCTGGTGAGCCAAAAACAAGCATCAAGTTCGTGGTACATGACATGTTTGGTTTGGTAAAACAACTACTTATGATCACAGAATTGCAATGGTTAGAAAAGCCCTCTAAGATCAACAAGTCCAAACATTATTTAACTTTACCAGGGCCACTACTACACCATATCATTGAGCACCATATCTAGAGGGCTTTTAAATACTTCCAGCTATGGGGATTCAACCATGTCTCTGGGGAGCCTGTTCCAGTCTTTGAGAACCCTTTGGGTATAAAAGTCTTTCCTAATGTCCAACCTAAACCTCCCTGGCATAACTTAATGCCATTTCCTCTTGTCCTATAACTCATGAGTTGGGAGAAGCCTAATCTTGTTTGAAAACTTCATGCAGTTACTGCCAAACCCAACAAAAAACACCCCAAAGACTGAAGCCTGAGGAGGGTAGATTTAGACTGGATATTAGGAAGAAATTCTTTACAGTGAGGGTGGTGAGACACTGGAACAGGTTGCCCAGGGAGGTTTGTGAATGCTCCCTACGGAGGTGTTCAAGGCCAGGCTGAATGAGGCCTTGAGCAACCTGCTCTACTGGGAGGTGTCCCTGCCTATGGCAGGGGGTTTAAAACTAGATGGTCTTTAAGGTCCCTTCCAACTCAAGCCATTCTATGAATCTATAAATGTCCTCTTAGGTGCCACTTGGCACCACCTAATAAACAGAATTCAACATAAGCATTGCAAGTATAGCAATGAGTGCACCACACCTTTACAGAACTTCTTTTTGTTTAGTCTCATAGAGTCTAAAGGTCAGATGAATGCCTGCTGAATGCAAAACCTCAAGTGGCAAGATCTGTGTTGAAATACGACAACAAGTAATATACTAAATGTACCAGATCCTCATCCAACCTTCTCAATCACAGCCCATCTGAAACTGGTGGCATTCTTACCAATGTTTTCCAAGCAATTGGATTCTGACCAACAGTAACTATCAGAAGATTAAATCTACCAGCTGCTAATTCTTCTTATGTGCACATGAGAAACAGTTGGGACAAGCAGTCTCCAAACCTAGCAACTGTTTCTTCAACCCTCACCATATTTTTACAGAAACAGAGGAACTGTCACAGTAGCTTTGACCACCTCACCATGGAATCCTTGACAAGTTTCTACCCATGGCCTCAAAGAAGAAAGCAGAAAATATGGAATTAAAGTGACTTAAAATGTTCTTTCCCTACAAATCACTCCCAATCCTCACTGTTTAGAAGCCAGTTTATGACTTGAAGGTTTTGCATTGTGCAGAATGCATTTGACAGACAGACCTGATGTTTACATTGGATGAACCACAGCACCTGGGGTTCATCACAGGTTCTATATTCATAGAATCATAGAATGATTTGGGTTGGAAGGGACCTTCAAGATCATGTAGTTCCAATCCCCCTGCCATGGGCAGGGACACCTCCCACAGAACAAAGCCTCATCCAACCTGACCTTGAACATCTCCAGAGAGGGGGCACTACAACCTTCCTGGGCAACCTGTTCCAGAGTCTCACCACCTTCACTGTAAAGAATTTCTTCCTAATATGCAGTCTAAATCTACTGTCTTCCAGATGAAAGTCACTGTTGCTCATCCTATCACTACAAACTCTTATAAAAAGTCCCTCTCCAGCTTTCCTGTAGCCCCCTTCAGGTACTGGAATGCAGCTCTAAGCATCCCCAGAGCCTTTTCTTCAGGCGGAACAGCCTCCACTCCCTCAGCCTGTCCCCTTATTGGGGGTGCTCCAGGTCTCTGATCACCTTTGTGGCCTCCTCTGGACCTGCTCCAACAGTTCTATCTCCTTCTTATGCTGGGGGCACTGGAACTGGACACAGTACTCTAGGTGGGGTCCCACCAGAGCAGAGAGGCGGAATCTCTTCCCTCATCCTGCTGGTCACACTTCTTTTGATGCAGCCCAGGACACGGTTGCCTTGTGCACTGCCAGCGACCATTGCTGACTCATGAGTTTTTCATCAGCTGACACCCCCAAGTTCTTATCCTCAAGGCTGCTCTTGAGCCACTCCCCACCCAGCCTTTATTTGTGCTTGGGATTGCCCTGACCTAGGTGTAGGACCTTGAACTTGGCCTTGTTTAACTTCATGGGGTTGGCTTGGGTCCACCTTCCAAGCCTGTTTCTCTCAGTGTGCTGTTTCTGTGAAACTGACAGAAATAACAGAAAACTACTGTTGTTAAATGGGCTTTTTTTTTTCTCTCTCTCTCTTTCTCCCTTAGGATGGATTTATAGACTTCTTGGAGTTCATAGCTGCAATAAATTTGGTTATACGAGGGAAAATTGATCAGAAACTGAAATGGTATTTTAAGCTCTATGATGCTGATGGAAACGGATGCATTGACAAGAAAGAACTATTAAGCATATTCGCGGTAAGCAAGTTATGACCACAGCAAGAGGATTGTGCCCTGCCCCTGAAACTGGTTTGTCATGGACTGTAAATAGATTATCTGTACTTTATCTAATGTTTTGTAGTTGTAAAAACAGAATTATTCTGAATAGAGACACTCCTGCTATTAGTTTCTTGCTTATTGAAGTAAACAGATCTAAGTAGTATTTTACTTTAGACCACAGTTCTATAGATACAATCATTTACTGAGAATGAAAAACTCTATAGACAGTGGAGACATCACTGGGAAAAACTACACTGTAAGGCATAGGATCATAGAAAGGTCCTAAGGGTTGGCAGAGACCTGTGCACATTGAGTCCAACCCCCCTGCCAAAGCAGGAGCACCTAGGGCAGGCCACACAGCAATGCATCCAGGCAGGTTTTGAAAGTCTCCAGAGAAGGGAGTCTCCACAGTCTCTCTGGGCAGCCTGTTCTAGAGCTCCAGTACCCTCACAGCAAAGAAGTTTTTCCTGATGTTGAGGTGGAACTTCCTGTGTTCTAGCTTGCACCCACTGTCCCTTGTCCTACCACCATTGAAAAGAGACTGGGACCTTCATCTTGACACCCACCCTTCAGATATTTATAGATCCCCTCTTGGTATTCTCTTTTCCAGACTAAACAGCCCCAAGTCTCTCAGTCTTTCCTCATATCAGGGACAAGTCCCCCAGTCATCCTCATAGCCTCTGCAGGACTCTCTCCAGTAGTTCCCTGTCCCTCTTGAATCGGGGAGTGCAAAACCGGACACAATACTCCAGGTGTGGTCTCACCAGGACAGAGTAGAGTGGGAGGAGAACCTCTCTTGACCTGATGGACACTTTTCTTGAGACAGAAGAATACCCTCCCCTTATCTCCCCTCTTCTCTTCCTTTCCCTTTCCCTTTCCCTTTTTTCCCTTTCCCTCTTCTTCTCCCTTTCTCTTGCTTATTATTGTTTTAATAATGAGTTCTAATATACTATTGGGAATACTGAGAGCAACAACTCACAAACTCACACATAAAGTGAATTATCTTACACACCACATCTCATCACAAAATAACTCAGGTGCAGAAAAACACATTCTGGAGTTTGACCATTACAAATGCATATATGCATATAAATGCATGCATATATTTCCCCAACGACTTAGTAATTTGATATAAAGTTGGACTCTCCACTTGCTTCTTGCTTCTGAACCCCCAGCTACTAACATACAAGCTCCTGTTTTATTAACCTGAGCGATCACCATGACACAAAAAATACTCTCTCAGTGAATTGGATATAATATTAGAAAAACATTAATTTATAACTTTATTACAAATATTGCCAAAGGTAAATAAATAAATTTTTAAAAAATGGAAACTCCAGGATTTCTCAGTTTCTTTAAAGGACAAGAAAATTCTGCCAACTTCCAGGACTGTTGGTGTGACTTTATTTGTGATGACTAAGTTAAATATGCCTGAATGGAAAAATGGTTTAGGCTTTCCCCTCATGTGCTTTCAGCTGTGAAAAAATGATATTATGTTTAAATAATACTAAATTTAAATATAAATAATATTTACATTAAAAATTAATTTATCTATAAAAAGTAATTTATCTACTTACATGTAAATCGTACTATATTTAATCAATATTAAATATGAAAATAATGTGAATTATTTTATATGTGTAAATATAAATCATACTATATTTAAATCACACAGACCATAGGGCACTCTCCAGAACAGACACAGAACTCTCAAGGGTAAGATAAAATATGCTACCATGGAATCTAAAGTGTAGTGCAGAGCCCAGACGCCACATGTTTTCAGAAGACCTTCAGAGATATGCAAATTAGTCTGTAATCTTCAGGCTGTGTTATGCTAATTAAATTTCCAATCCTCATTACTGAAATAGCTCTTTATTTAGTGATTTTTGAAAGGGTTGATGAACTTAAAGGGCTTTGTGAGTTGAGGCCATTCACCCTGGAGAAGAAAAGGCTCCAGGGAGACCTTATAGTGGCGTTCCAGTACCTGGAGCAAGCTACAGAAAATCCAGGGAGTGACTTTTTACAAGGTTGAAGTGACAGGATGAGGGGGAATGGATTTCAGCTGGAAGAGGGTAGGTTTAGACTGGATATTAGGAAGAAATTCCTTACAGTGAAGGTGGTGAGACACTGGAACAGGTTGCCCAGGGAGGTCATGGATGCCTCCTCCCTTCAGGTCTTCAAAGCCAGGCTGGAGGAGGTATTGAGCAACCTGGTCTAGTGGAAGGTGGCCTTGCCCATGGCAGGGGGGTTGGAACTAGATGATCTTTAAGGTCTCTTCCAAACCAAACCATTCCATCAATCTATGAATTACTGCAGTTGCCACTACATTTTTTTTAACAACTAGATGGAACAATGTCTGAATTTCTGCATTTCTACCTCCAGGCTATCCAGGCTATTAATGGCTACGCAGACATGACTGCTGAAGAGTTCACAAACATGATATTCCAGAAGATAGATGTCAACAATGACGGTAAGAATCCAGGTTTTCTTGGAATGGGTAGGGATTTTGGGGTTGGACAAGATGACCTTTCAGGGTCCCTTCCAATCCAGTGCAATCTGTTAATCTGTGGAAGAGACCTTTGACATCTTCAATTTCAACCATTTGCTTATAGCTTACAATCCCATGACTACTGCTAAGGCACTACCACTAAACAAGCACTTCAGTTGCTTGGAAGACTTTATCTAATCAAACCAGCTTACAGATTTTTTTTTTTTTTACTACATCTTCTCAGAGAAGCTGAATGTGCACCATAGACAAGAAGCTATTCCAGGAAGTAAAGGGATGTGCTGCCCTGTGACCTTAAGACAGACCAAAATTGCAGAATCATTGAATTGTTTCAGTTGGAAAAGCCCTCTAAGATCATTGAGTCCAACCAGCAACCTAACACCACCATGGCCATTAAGCCATGCCCCAAAGTGCCATGGCCACACATTTCTTGAACACCCTCCAGGGACTCTAACACTTCCCTGGACAGCCTCTTCCAATGCCTGACCACTCTTGCAGAAAAGAAATGTTTCCCAATATTGAACCTAAACCTCCCCTGGCACAATTTCAGGCCGTTTCCTCTCTTTCTATCACCTGACACTAGGGAGAAGAGACTGATGCCCACCTCACTGCAACCTCCTTTCAGGGAGTTATAGAATGAGTATTGAGGTTTCCCCTCAGCCTCCTCTACTTTAGACCAAGCAACCCTCGTTTAGGGTGGTGTCAGAAATTATTGCCCTGCAGGTACAAAAGTTAGGAGGAAATGCTTTGACAAATAAATGATGGTGTTGTTTTAGATGGAAGAGAAATCCTCAAGGCAAAACCCTTCTAGCTACTCTTCCCCCTTCCCCAGTTTCTGCTGAAAGTGCTGATGGCAAAGCACGCTTGTGGCAAGCCAGTCTGCTGCAACCAGAAGGGAATATTTTTTGCCATCAGCAAGCAAATCAGATATGAACAGAGCATGATGGCTTATTTGTCCAGGTCTTTTCAAACTTTCCCCATTGTTTTGGTCTGCTTGTGGCTGAAAGTTTCGGGTTTTTTTCCCCCTCCAAATCCATATGGAAAGATTTCTAAAAGTCTTGTGTGATTACAGAAATTGCTGAAGATACAAGGGAGTGACTTTGAAGCACCATCTTGAAAATAGCATCATCATCAGTGAGGAAAAATATTGATAAAAATAGAAAATGTTTGTAGCTTTGCACTGCACTTTTTGATCTTTCCTTATTAGAAAGCTGAGGCAGAAAATACCTCAGGTATGATGGCAGATCTCAGGTTTTCTTGGAATGGGTAGGGATTTTGAGGTTGGACAAGATGACCTTTCAGGGTCCCTTCCAATCCAGTGCAATCTGTTAATCTGTGGAAGAGACCTTCGACATCTTCAATTTCAATCACTCGCTTATAGCTCACAATCCCATGACTACTTCTAAGGCACTACCACTAAACAACCACTTCAGTTTCTTGGAAAACTTTATCTAATCAAACCAGATTACAGACTTATTTTTTTACTACATCTTATCATGACTCTAGCTAATTATAGTAGTCAGCACAGGGAGTATGCCTTGTGATCCTCCACAAGTCACACCTTAGTCATAGAATAGTAAGGGATGGAAGGGACCTCTGAAGATCATCAACCCCCCTGCCAAAACAGGGTCGCCTAGATCAGATTGAACAGGAACATGTCCAGGCAGGTCTTGAAAGTCTTCAGAGAAGGAGGCTCCACAACCTCTCTGGGCAGCCTGCTTCAGGGCTCCAGCATCCTCACAGCAAAGTTTTTCCTCATTTTGAGGTGGAACTTCCTATGTCCAAATTTTTGTCTCTTGCCTCTTGTCTGTATCACAGGACACCACTGAAAAGAGACTGGCCCCTACTTCTCTATTAAAATCAGCCATAAGATAAATTTCACTTAGCTCACTGAGAATTGATCCACACATCTAAATTCAGCCTTTATACAAGCTCCATTGTTGCCCTTTTTTAGCATATTTACATCACTGTGGATACTGAGCACTCAGAACTGTCTCATATTTCAACAAAAGCTGTGTTTTACCTGTTTTAACAAAACAAAAATGAACAAACAAAACAAAGTGTAAGCCTGAGTTCTAGGATCTGAAGCAAAGTGGGAAAACATCAGCAAATACTCTTCCTGCACTGGCCTATCAGCAGAGAACTGTGAACCTTCTTAGGGGGATTCAATCTGGCATGAATAGTTTTGTGTTGGCTTGAGAATGATTGATGGGTTTCCTAGTTCCTGGAGAGGCCCAGCAGAGAACTGGGAACCTTACTGGGGGGACTCAATCTCATATGAATGGTTTTATGTTGGAGTGTGATTGCTGGGCTTCTCATTTCCTAAGGAGTATCTGGCTTCATTTTAGGGGAGCTGACTTTAGAAGAATTTATCAATGGTGTGGAAAAACACGAGGACCTAATGGAATTGATTACGAAAAGTTTTGACCTTTCCAACGTACTCAAAGTCATACAGAATGGCAGGAGACACAGCATCTGAAGGATCCAGCAGCAGATATCATCTGTGTCATCATTTCAGATGACAGATTTCAGAGAGCTTGATGTCCAAGTCAGCACAGGCAAATACCGAGCAGCCTGCTCCAGGAGTAACACTTTTCACTCTTGACTCTGTACTACTGCTATTCTTTTCTTTACTCTTTCCCTTGCTAATGACTGTGGCACCCACAGACCAAAAGCCTTTGCCTACATATAACAGAAAATCCAGTACAAATAACTTCTTTGGGGGTCTCTATGAACACTGTTCAGAGTAATCAATAAAGCAATGAAAGTATTGTGAGATGCAACCTTTCTAGAAGACATGGAGCTAATCAATTTCTTCTTTTAAGCACAAGCTCTTTAACCTGCTATCTAAAGTGTGGATATAAACTTCTAGGGAGGATTGGGTTCTATCAGGATCAATTAAGAAAGCAGCCAACTTTGCAAGTAATATTCGCTCTAATCAGTACACAAAATTGAAGTAGGTTCTTTGGGAAACACCTCAGTCTCATATTCCCAAGATGCATGCTCCTGAATAAGCAAGCTGTCTACCATTCTTGATTTTATGACATTTGTAAAATGAAATGCTGTGGTGTTTTCCTTGATTGTATTACATCTGTAAATTAAAATACTGTGATGTTTTGATGGTTTGGGGCAGGGTTCAGCTGCTGTACGTTCAAGTCAACCTTTTTACAGAAGGGCTGAAATGAAACTTTATCTTTGTAGAGTAAAATTAGATGTTCAAAGAACTGCTAAAACCAAATAATTTTGTAAGGACCCTTTTTTTTCCCAGAGATGTGTGCCCTTTGTCCTGTATGTCCTCCTGTTCACAAATGTGTGTTTTCACTGAGTTCCTTGCCATAGCTGCATGAGAAAAAAGGTAAGAGGTGTGATGACTGGTTCCTGCTGATGGGATTGCTGGCACCTGCTAAACAGACTGTATAACAGCTAAATCTTCCTGCCTTTCCCTGACAAGGAGTTCTCATTTAGGAATCTTTGCCCTGCACTGATACCTGGGCAAAAGCTGAGCTGTTAGCAACTCAGTCTCTTTGAGACTCTGACCTTCTTACAACCTTGGTTGCGATTGCTCTGAATCTGGTAGCTGTTAGGAGTGCAGAGGCATCTGCAGATGGCATGAACTCCTATGTCTCATTTTCTTAGGAAACTAGGCTAAAACCAACTCAACCTTACTTTATAAAGATTAATTTTGTGAGCTGAATGGAACTACATGAAGTGTCTGCAAAGGGAAAATCAGAGTTCTCTCTGGGTCTGTTTGGACTGATTTTCAAGTCTGCAACACATTTTAACAATTTCCTACATACTAGCATAGATTCATTGAATGGTTTGGGTTGGGAAGGACCTTAATGATCATTTAGTTCCAACCACCTGCCATAGGCAGGGATGCCTCCCACTAGACCAGGTTGCTCAAGACCTCATCCAACCTGGCACTGAACACCTCCAGGGAAGAGGCATCCACAAGCTCTCTACGCAACCTATTCCAGTGTCTCACCATTCTCACTATCAAGAATTTCTTCCTAATATCCAATCTAAACCTACCCTCTGCAAGATTCAAGAAGTTCTTGTCCGGCAGTGCCCTGACAGGCACCACACTAATATTAGTTATTGTTAGAAGCATCAGCTTTATGCAAAATAACTTGTACATGTATCGGTGCAGGTTGAACAAAACAGTTATTAACACTTCAATATGAAAATGTGTTTTCTTCCAAACTAATTTCAAGTCCATGTCCTTTGTACATGAAATGTGCTCCATCACCTGTAGTTATTATCCTGGGTTCTGGTTTGATCCATGGTATATCCTATGAGTATGCAGCGTGCATCACTTGACATTATAAACAGCTCTGACATTCTAGTTCTGACATTTGAATCTTTTACATCTCAAAAAGAAAAAAAAAAGTGATGTATGAGACTGCTGGTGGTTGGAATTTGAAGTTCTTGTAGTTATTCATCACTGACACATGAATACGTCTTTGTCAATATCAGTTTTCTCATACTCAGACTTCAAAAAGTCACTTTTTCTTAATCTTCTTTTGTATTTAGATCCAGTGAGGGCAGTGTCCTTCAGAATTTGCTTTATGACACTTAAAATGTTCCAAACTAAGCAACTTGGCTATATGGGAACAGCTGTGGTTTGGATTTTTGCTTGTTATCTAATAAAGTTACAGACTTTGAAAAATTACTGCTAACTATGCACACCAACTTTTTTTGTTAGATATAGATATAGAGATATAGATATATATAAGAAGGGATTTTAAAGAGAGTGCTTCCAGTTAAATTTGTCTATTTCTTTTTTCTGTGTAACAGTAATTATATGAATTGAATTACAAATTCAGGATAAATGTTGTCTTGTATGAAAAAAAAACCAGACATGTAAGGAAATTCCTAGACACTGCCATGATACCCTGGATATTGTAAAGGTGTAGCCAACATGCTCATTTTCCACACACAAAATCATTTAGCACAAATCTATGTAATTAAGATCTAAAGTAATTTTGCAGAAATCTGTGTAATTAACAAGTATCTTTGCTGTGAATGTAAACACTCTGGCACATCATTTCCAAAACTATTTACACACCCTGACTCCACCTGTGTTTGGGACTATTCATAAGATTCTAAGTCTTTTAGTAAGATAATTAACTTAAATTTTCTTGGCCTATTTAAGCCCAATTTGCTATCCAGCTGCTTGAGATGAAGTCCTCATGGCTCATTCTTCTGAATTTGACAGCTGCTCATCAAGTGAAATCAGGTGGCACAAGGGAAACCTGCCAGCTGTGACCCTCCTACAGAGTCTTCTTCTGAAACAATATGAAACTGCAACCCATGGTGGAAATGTGTTGTAGTCATGAAGGTACCTTGTAAGTTGAACTGGAATGCTTATTGTTAGTTTAATAGAGACCAGGAAAGGGAAAAAAACGAAGGTCAGTGATAGTTGATGTTATGGACCCACCCTAGAAAATAATTGAGTGGTTAAGAGGCAGTGCTGAGGGATGATCCTGGGGGCTACCACTGGAATGCTTCTGCTTCTAAGCCCTGCATGGAGGAGAAAAAACGTGCTCTCAAGAAGTGTCATTTCTGAAAAGATTGATGCAGATGCCAGCTGGGACTGTCTCAAGAAGCTGGGCTGCCTGAATCATCATCACAGGGAGGTAGGTTTTAATCAAGATGGATGTGCACTGAGAATGGTTAAACATTTTGTCACCATATTCACCTTGGAAAGACTCACGGACTTCAAATTTGCTCTGTGCAGCTGGGTGAGGTCTGCTAATTGTCAGGGTAATTAAAGTTTCTCTTCTAATGGAAACTCTTCTACTGTTAAGAAATCACAGAATCATAGAATTGCTTTGGTTGGAAAAGACCTCTAAGATTATCAAGTCCAACCATCAGCCCAACACTACCATGGCCATTAAACTATGTCCCAAAGTGCCATGTCCACACATTTCTTGAACGCTTCCAGGGACAGTGACTCTGCCACCTCCCCTGGGCAGCCTGTTTTAATGCCTTCTTATGTAAGTTTGGACCAGATGATCCTTGGGGTCCCTTCCAACCTGGCATTCTATGACTCTACGACTTTATGCATTTTTTAAATTGCATCTAAACAGCTAACAGTAATTTATTGTGACAGTCTCCAGTTTTGAACAATTCTTAATTGTCCTAAAATTATCTCCTTCTCTGGTAGCTCAATAGGCTAAGAAAACAAAGAAGTACCTTTTTTTCTTTCCTTTTTTTTCTTTTTCATTCTGAGAATCTAGAGTAATTCAAAGCCACAAGCAAACAGTCTTATTTTGTAGATATGAAGTTGCTTAAGCATTAACAGGCATGATTAAAGTATGCCACAGTTCTGCATCTCTGAAAAAATGGAAGGATAGGTTGCTGTGGTATGGAAAAGATCTTACGGATTCATAGAATAGCTTGGGTTGGAAGGGACCTTAAAGACCATCTAGTTTCAATGCCCCTGCCATGGGCAGGGACACCTTCCACTAGACTAGGTTGCCCAAGGTCTTATCCAACCTGGCATTCATTGTTGACTTTAAACTGGCATTTAAATGCTGACCTTGCATAAGATTAGCTGCACCATACAGATCAGACAGCAACTAACTCAAATCAATAGTCAAAGCTCGAGTTCACAGATCACAGATCGCATCAGCTTGGAAGGGGCCCTCAAAGGTCATCTTGTCCAACACCTCTGCAGTCAGCAGGGACACCTCCAACTAGATCAGGCTGCCCAGAGCCACACCAACTCTGATCTTGAATGTCTCCAGGAAGAGGGCCTATTAACCTCACCTATTTCTAGTTAATCTGCCTCATCAGGCACCAGTGCTTAAACTTCCAGCACAGAACTCTTTGTTGGGACAGAACATTGTAGCTACTTTAAATGCCTGTTCTCTATGTGCAAGGCTGTATAGAATTATAAAACAGTAGGGGTACATCGATTTCCTTGATACTGAATCAAGGTTTTTCCATATGGAAAGATTTCTAGAAGTCTTGCATCATTACAGAAATCAATGAAGATATAAGGGAGGGATTTTTAAGCATTGTTTTAAAAATTCCTACATATTGTAAGAGGGGAAAACCAGAAAATCTATGTAGCTTTACAGTGTAGTTTTGGACCTGTCTTTATTAGAAAGCTGAGGCAGAAAATAGCCCAAGTATATGATTTTGAGATGGCAAATCTCAGGTGAAAATACAATTCTTATGAAAATTTAACAATTTACAATTAACTTTTAATAAAGATTAAAATTTATTAAAGGTTAAAGGACAAGAGGGAACAGAATCAACTTTGAAGAGAGCAGATTTAGACAGGATATAAGGAAGAAATCCTTTACAGTGAGGGGGGTAAGACATTGGAACAGGTTGCCCAGGGAGATCATGGATGCTCCCTTCCTGGAGGTGTCCAAGGCCAGGCTGGACAAGACCTTCAGCAACTTGGTCTAGCAGGAGGTGTCCCTCCCATGGCGGGGAGTTTGGAACTAGATGATCTTTAAGGTCCCTTTCAACCCAAACCATTCTATGAATCTATACATTTTTTATTAACCTTTAAACAATCAATTGTGAAGATCCAGAGAAAAAAGCTTAACATTTGAAATTAAACAGGTTTTTACTGTTCCTTTACCATTCCTTTATTAAAGGTGTTTAAAAGAGGACATTTATTCCCTTGCCCTCATTTATTTTTAACTAGCTCTATCTTCCCCTTGCTACCCTGTTCACCAGCTGATGCTCTAATGGCAGTGTCAGGTAGCAATCAACTTCTGGTGAGGATCATGATAATTTAGTCATCTTCTAAGTAATGCAGTGACTTCCAATAACATTCCATAAACAGCGAACATCAAACAGATGACAAAACACAAACTTATGACCAGAACTACCTCCAAGCACAATACTTTTTTAAATTTCCATGAAAGCTTGGGCTCTTCTCCAGAACTTCAAAGTGCACAGGGAAAACAAGCACACAAAACACCCAAGGTTTTTAATGATCAGGGTTTTTTTTTAAGTAGCTAAGATGATGAGATTTCCATGTCCTAACTTAGGAGCTGACTTTCCTTGGTCCATGGAAAGAGGAAGCTATTGTAGGCATAGGTGAGATCTACCATCTAAAGATGCTGATATCAATAATCAAGCAAATAAAGGCAGAGTGCTGCTTCCCTAAAAGGGAAACTTCCCAGATGCTGTAATAAATTCCTCTGGAGAACACAATGAAGGAAATATTTCTTCACTGAAAGAGTTATCATACATTGGAATAGTTTGCTCAGGGCAAGTGGTAGAGTCACCATCCCTGAAGACATTTAAACAGCATGTGGACCTGATGCTTAGGGATATGCTTTAATGGTAACCTTGCAGTGCTGGGTCAAAGGTTAGACTGGATTATCTTGAAGGTCTCGTACAACCAAAGATATTCCATGATCCTGTGATCTTGAATCTTTCTGGTGGGTTTGACTTTTTCAGAAAGCACATTTGTGCCCATTCAGATACAGGAGATGTTCTGCTGTCACCTTCTGTGCACCCTGTCCATAAAAGCACCTAATGCAGCCTGGTATCTGAAGAGAAGCTGAATGTGCACCATAGACAAGAAGCTATTCCAGGAAGTAAAGGGATGTGCTGCCCTGTGACCTTAAGACAGACCAAAATTGCAGAATCATTGAATTGTTTCAGTTGGAAAAGCCCTCTAAGATCATTGAGTCCAACCAGCAACCTAACACCACCATGGCCATTAAGCCATGCCCCAAAGTGCCATGGCCACACATTTCTTGAACACCCTCCAGGGACTCTAACACTTCCCTGGACAGCCTCTTCCAATGCCTGACCACTCTTGCAGAAAAGAAATGTTTCCCAATATTGAACCTAAACCTCCCCTGGCACAATTTCAGGCCATTTCCTCTCTTTCTATCACCTGATACCAGGGAGAAGAGACTGATGCCCACCTCACTGCAACCTCCTTTCAGGGAGTTATAGAATGAGTATTGAGGTCTCCCCTCAGCCTCCTCTACTCTAGACCAAACAACCCTAGTTTATGAGGGTGGTGTCAGAAATTACTGCCCTGCAGGTACAAAAGTTAGGAGGAAATGCTTTGACAAATAAATGATGGTGGTGTTTTAGATGGAAAAGAAATCCTCAAGGCAAAACCCTACTAGATACTCTTCCCCCTTCCCCAGTTTCTGCTGAAAGTGGTGATGGCAAACCATGCTTGTGGCAAGCCAGTCTGCTGCAACCAGAAGGGAATATTTTTTGCCATCAGCAAGCAAATCAGATATGAACAGAGCATGATGGCTTGTTTGTCCAGGTCTTTTCAAACTTTCCCCATTGTTTTGGTCTGCTTGTGGCTGAAAGTTTCGGGTTTTTTTCCCCCTCCAAATCCATATGGAAAGATTTCTAAAAGTCTTGTGTGATTACAGAAATTGCTGAAGATACAAGGGAGTGACTTTGAAGCACCATCTTGAAAATAGCATCATCATCAGTGAGGAAAAATATTGATAAAAATAGAAAATGTTTGTAGCTTTGCACTGCACTTTTTGATCTTTCCTTGTTAGAAAGCTGAGGCAGAAAATACCTCAGGTATGATGGCAGATCTCAGGTTAAAATACAGCTCAATTTTAAAAAGCTGGAGGAAAATGATGAAGATTTGAAATCAAATCAGGTTTTATTGTTCTTTCATTTTTCCTTTATTAAAGGTGCTTATAAGAGGATCTTTATTTCCTCACCCTTATTTATTTTTTTTTTTAATTAGCTCCATCTTCCCTTTGCTACCCTGTTCACCAGCTAGGCTCTACTGGCAGGGTCAGATAGTAATCAACTTTCTGCTTTCTTCTACTTGTTCAAAGTATTTCTGGAAGCTTGAGGGAGAGGGAACCAGACCCTGAGAGAGAAAAATGGCTTTCTGGCATCTGGAGAGTAGCTTCGTGCTGCAGAAAACTGTTTGCTCACAGATGTGCTACTCCTGCTGCTTATTTTAACTTCTTTCATTTCTGCTTTCCATTGGCATACAATGAGCACTGGGAAGATAACTTTCCTGTTTACTGTAGAGAGACAATAAAGCATCTTTTTGTATATATCCAAAGCAGAGACATCTGGAAATGAGAAATATGGTGCATGGAGGCCTTGTGACACTATTCCCATGAAAAGGCTCTGCTCATTAGACTGAAGAAGCGTTTCACGTGATGATTTGCAGTAAGAACTGCCACAGATGGTGTTGGTGTTTGTGGAGTTTAGGAGATTACAGTGTTTGGATACAGATTCATCTCCACATGTTTCTGTGACACCAAAAAGAGTGCAGAGACAGAAAAATGTGGATACACATAAGTTCATTTTTCAGATTTTTAGATAAATGCAAGCTTATTCAAGTTTATCTTTCAGGTTTGTTTTCTTATTCAGGTTTTGTCAGCCAAGAAGATTTTGTTGAGAATCAATTTCACTATAACCTCAGTAGCAGTACAGTGACCAGATGACAGTATCACAGTATATCAGATGTTGGAAGGGACCTCAAGAGATCATCAGGTCCAACCCCCCCTGCCAAAGCAGGATCACCTAGGATAGTCTGCACAGGAATGCATCCAGGTGGGTTTTGAAAGTCTCCAGAGAAGGAGACTCCACAACCCCCCTGGGCAGCCTGTTCCAGTGCTCTGTCACCCTCACTGTAAAGAAGTTTCTCCTCATGTTGAGGTGAAATCTTCTATGTTCTAGTTTGAACCCATTGTTCCTTGTCCTATCACTGTGTACCACCAAAAAGAGCCTGGCCCCCTCCTCCTGACACCCACCCCTCACATATTTATAGACATTGATCAGATCCCCTCTCAAGTCTTCTCTTCTCAAGACTAAACAGCCCCAGGGATCTCAGTCTCTCTTCAGAGGGGAGATGCTCAAGTCCCCTAATCATCCTTGTGGCTCTCCATTGGATTCTCTCCAGCAGGTCTCTGTCTCTCTTGAACTGGGGAACCAAAAACTGGACACAGTATTCCAGGTGTGGTCTCACCAGGGCAGAGTAGAGAGGTAGAAGAACTTCCCTAGACCTGCTGGACACACCTTTCTTGATACATCCCACGACCCCATTGCCTCTCTTGGCCACAAGGACACATTATTGTTCCATAGAGAACTTGCTGTCCAGAAGCACCCCAAGGTCTTTCTCTGTGGAGCTGCTTTCCATCAGGGCAGCCCCTAACCTGTTGTTATTCCTCCCCAGATGTAGGACCCTGCACTTGTCCTTATTAAACTTCATGAGGTTTGCCTGCACCCAGCTCTCCAGCCTGTCCAGGTCACGTTGGATGTCTGCACAGCCTGTCAGGTGTCAGCCAACCCCCCAGTTTTGTATCATCAGGAACTTGCTGAGGGTACTCTCAATGCCCTCATCCAGGTCACTGATAAAGATATTGAACAAAACTGGACCCAGTACCGATCCCTGGGGGACACCACTTGCCACAGGCCTCCAAGCTGACTCTGTGCCATTGATGAAGACCCTCTGAACTCTGTTGTGGAGCCAGAGAGAACTCTACAGTGCGATCTAGAACTCTAGCTCTAATTTCCTTCCTCAAAGTTATCCTAATCTCTGTCTGTAAATGATTCCTGATCAGCTTTTATTTTCCCATGTGCTGCTGTCTGTGGTATCACCTTTAAACCGTATGAAGTGATAGACACAATCCGCTGACTAGCAGCAATGTTCCTCCCTCCCAGCACCCATCTCCTCGCTGAGACGGCTTTATCCCTCACCTCCCAGTATAGATCTGAGTGCACCTTATCAGATCTTTTCTAAAGACAGAGAAACGTGTAAGCAAATAAATCTTAACCCTCGCACATTGTAAGTGTGAGGCAGAAAGCAAGTGCAAAGCAGTATTTTCTTTTTCTCCCTAAAGTATTTGCGTGTATTGGGCCAGAAAGTGACCTGAATCTTTCAGTTTAATGGAATACAGTGATGTGGAACACTAAATACTTGATGAAGTGATGGAGAGCACAAACTTCAACTTGTTTGGAGGCTCTCCTTGTTCCTCTTGGTCCCAATCATATTTGTATCCACCTATACCCAAGCGATCCCCACCAATGCATCACATTGTTTTATTTTCTGCCCTAGACTACCAGGTCTTTATCCATCTCTATTTTTTCTCCTGTAACCCAATCATTCAGACAACTTCATACAGACCCTATCTTAATTTTATAAGCTTTCTGTATGAAGTTTCTTCCCATTCCCTTTCAAAGATCCTACAGAAGGTGGCAACTGAAGGATGGGGGGTAAGAAAGAGGAAGGTCAGAAACTGAAGCCCAAGGAGGGTAGATTTAGACTGGATATCAGGAAGAAATTCTTTACAGTGAGTGTGATAAGACACTGGAACAGGTTGCCCAGGGAGGTTGTGGATGCCCCCTCCCTGGAGGTGTTCAAGGCCAGGTTGGATGGGACCTTGAGCAACCTGGTCTAGTGGAAGGTGTCCCTGCCCATGGCAGAGTAGTTGTAATTAGATGATCTTCAAGATCCCTTCCTATTGAAGCCATTCTATGGATTATGAAACTCAGAACTCTGCACACCAATTCAACTGCCCTTTGCACCTCAGAATTAATAAGCCATCCAAAGAAAATTGACGTCTCTGTGTCCAGATGGGTTTAACTCCACACTTTATGGTCCACAGTGGTCAGAAGCCACAGGTCTAAGACAAGCAAGGCATGTTCATAAAGCTCTGCCACCCACTGACCCTGTTTGTAGTGTTGAATCCTTATGAGCTTTGCAATGGGGGAAGAATGGCCATAACACTTTGTTCTGGGTAGAATATAAGTCACTTTTAATACACCTAGGAGTATAAGCCACATAACTGTGATGTAGCCAGGTACTTGCTACTCAAAAAACCTTGAGAACGCAGTAGCGTGAGGGCTTCTAGGTGTCCACATCTTGTGCAACCTTACTGACCTTGCTAATGTTACATCTCCAGTTATTTGGAAGTCAGCTGAGATACTGCTGTCCCTGGCTATCACAGAATGGTTTGGGTTGGAAAGGACATGAAAGATCATCTAGCTCCAACCCCCTTGCCTTGGGCAGGGACATCTTACTAGGCCACATTGCTCAGGCCTCATCCAACCTGATATTTGAACCTATATTTGCATCTCTCTTTGCAGGACAGACTCAGCAACACTCAGTTTCCATGGAGCTTGCCACAGACATAAGAGAAGCAGAAGGATGAAAGAGGAGGGGAAATCAGAGCTCAGGCATAGCTGTTGTCTTTTTCTTCTCCACAGCAGTGAGATTAATTTAGAAAGCTGTGAATTTTCACAATTGTAGCCCAAAGAAACCATTTCCTCATTTCTCCTGGCAAGCACTAGCTTCTGTGCTCTTAAACTATATCCAGCTTCTATACCCACATATTGTGACCAGACCCAGAACGTGTGCCAAAAAAGCCTCTCTGAGAAGAGAAAGCTCTGGGGAAATCTTATAGCAGCCTTCCAGTACCTGAAGGGGGCTACAGGAGAGATGGAGAGGGACTTTTTACAAAGGTTGGTGGTGATAGGACAAGAGGGAATGTATTGAAGGTCGTAGATTTAGACTGGATATCAGGAAGAAATTCTTTAGTGATGGTGGTGAGATACTGGGACAGGGTGCCCAGAAAGGTTGTGGACGCCCCCTCCCTGGAGGTGTTCAAGGCCAGGTTGGATGAAGTCTTGAATGACCTAGCCTAGACCTGGTCACTTGAGTCACCTGAGTGACAATGGAAGCTGTCCTTGCCATTGGTAGCAGGGATGGAACTAGGTGATCTTTAAGGTCACTTCCAACCCAATACCATTCTGTGATTCCATGATTCTATGATTCTCTGCTTAGAGAATCTCTCTCAGGCAACTCCAAATATGATGAGCAGTTTTCCAGTAAGGAAACAGACACATCCTTCTTAACCAAATTCAGCTTTTTTTCCAGCTGCACAATCATTATTACTTCATCTCGTTTGAGTGACCAGGCATATGTTGTTGAATTATGCAGACCAAATATTTATTTTGACCACTTCAAAAAACACCTCATAGGCTGAATCTGGTTTGCCCAGCTCTTTGTTAAATAATTGCAAATGAGAAATGTTCCAAAAATCACAGCTTGTTGCTGCACCATTTGTATGCTCATAGCAGAAAGAGTTCTAAATCACAGCTAAATCATTTGCAATGAATAATTCCACCATTCTGGACAGATGCAAAGTGTTGGAAGTTGCAGAACATTATGGAAATGTATCTTCTGTCCCCAGGAGATGGGAGAATTTGAATTCCTGGCACCGAAGGCAGGCTTGAATGAGAACATGATTAAACTTTTATAACTGCTTGATGTTTTCTTGGCTCAATCAATATTCTTCTCAATAAGCCCTTGGCCTGTTTCAGAAGTGCTGCCAATATTTGTTGTTTGAGTAAATGTGGTTTTATTTTTCACTCCTGAGGATCTGGTAACAAAATGACATTGATCACAATGAGCTCTGTGTTCAAACCTTTGCAAACAACTTCATCTGTTCACGCAGGACAGGGGTAGGTGCTGATTGCAGCACATCTTCTAGTGGCCCCTGTTAGAGAGGAATATTCACAGCTTGCATTGGGTTGGAAGAGACCCTTAAAGGTCATCTTGTCCAACTCCCCTCCCGTCAGCAGGGCCATCTCCAACTCAGTTGGGCTGCTCAGGGCCTTATCAAGTCTAATCTTGAATGTCTCCAGGAACACGGCTTCAATCACATCCCCAGGCAACCTGTTCCAGTATTTCACCACTCTCATTGGAAAGAACTTCTTTCTAATGTCCAACCTAAGTCTGCCCTGCTGCAGATTCAAACCATCGCCCCTTATCCTATCTCTAGAAAGTCCCTCCCCAGCCTTCCTGTAGGTCCCCTTCAGATAATGAAATACAGCTCTAAGGTCTCCCTGGACCCTTGTCTTCTCCAGGCTGACCATCCTCAACTCTCCTGGCCTGTCCTCATAGCAGAGGTGCTCCAGCCCTCTGATCATCTTAATGGCCTCCTCTGGACTCTCTCCAGCAGGGTCCATAGCTCTTTGGAGCTACTCTTATAGCTACAGCTACTCCTCCTTACACACTTCAAAGGTTTTTTTCACAGCCTCTGAATCTCCAGTGACTTGACACAAGCTGAGCTCTGCAAGGGTTTCTGGAAGACAGCAGTTATTTTATGCTTTCATACTTCCTTCTAGAAAGAGTGAGAGCAGAACAGCATTCAGAGGAAATACACAAGAAAGAGATGAGGAAATACACAAGAAAGAGATGAGTTTGGCATTTCGATAGTCAGTGTCATGTTTTGGCTGTGTCTGAAGATCAACATTTACAGAGAATAGATGTGTAAATTACTTTTTATATGGTTCCTTCAGAGGCTGCTTGCAGAAAATGATTTACTGTTCCAGATGCCTCCATACACAAAAATATTGACTGACTGGAGAGGGTTCAGAGCATAACAGTAAAAATGATCACTTAGTGCAGATGTTTTGATTTACAAAAACAAAAAAAAAAAAAGTGATAAACAGCTTAAAGGGATGAAATCCAGCTTGAGGGTGTGCTCAGTGGTGAGCTGGAGAGGACACAGCTTGCTCCAAATAGGAATATACACCATGAATAAACCAAATACACATGGGAGCGTGCAGCGGGGTAAGCAATGGCACACGCAGCTCAGTTCCATGAGTTATTCTTCTATAAACCTAACTAAACCAGAGAGAAATTGAGATTACATCTTCAGTCAAATGATTCTGCACAGACCTGCTTGAGAGAATTGCAGAAGATGGCTGTATCCAGCTCTGGGGTCCCCAAAACAAGAGAGACATGGACCTGCTGGAGCAGGTCCAGAGAAAGCCACAAAGATGATCATTAGGTAGGAGTCAAACACACACTAGCAACCTTAACTGACAACTAACCGAAAAACAGTTCTGTAAAGGAGGTGATGTAAATGTTTCTAATACTTTTCACTATCTGAATTTAAAATCAGAAGACACTATTAGTTGTTATATTTTCTCATGCTCCAAGGAACATCAGACACTTCATGAAAATAATTTTTTCTACACAAACACAAACTCATACAACAAATAGAAGGCTGAATTAAAAAAAAAAATACAGCATTCATAAATACTTCCTATTTCTTTTTTTGTTTACTCTTATTTTCCATAACTGAGCAACTCCACAGAAGGAACACTAAGATTTGACATTGTTCAGAGGACTGGAGCAGGTCCCCTGTGAAGACAAGCTGAGGGAGTTGAGTCTGTTAAGCCTGGAGAAGAGAAGATTCCAGGATGAGCTTCAAGTAATATGCAGGCACCAAAGAATTGTTTGTGTTTCTGCTGGCCAAAAATAGCACAGTGTTCATTGTTAACAACCATATGTAAAGCTCCAGGCTTGGGGCAGAGCGGCTGGAAAGCTGCCCAGCGGAAAAGGACCTGGAGGTGTTGGATCAACAGCTCACTGAACAGGAGCCAGCACTGTGCTCAGGTTGTCAAGGAGGGAAACAGCATCCTGGCCTGGATTAGCAGTAGTGTGCCCCAGCAATAGTAGCGAAGTGATTGTTCCCCTGTACTGGTGAAGCTGCACCTTGAGTACTGGATTCAGTTTCGGGCCCCTCACTACAAGAAAGACATTGAGGTGCTGGAGCACATGCAAAGAAGCTGGTGAAGGGTCTAGAGCATATCTTGTAAGCAGCAGCTGAGAGAACGGGGTTGTTCAGTCTGGAGGCTGAGGGGAGACCTTATTGCTGTCTACAACTCCTAAAAGGAGGTTGGAGCCAGGTGGGTGTTGGTCACTTCTCCCAGTTAACTGCCTACAGGACAAGAGGAAATGGCCTCATTTGTTGGAGATTACATTTGGATTGGATGTCAGGAGAAACTTCTTAACCAAGAAGGTTGTCAATTATTACAATACCCTGCCCAGGCAAATGGCTGAGGTACCTCTGGAGGTATTTAAAAGCTGTGTAGATGTGGTGCTTAGGGACAATAAGCTTAGGGTGCTTAGGGGTGGGTTTGACAGTCCTAGGTTAGCAGTTGGACTCCATGATCTTAAAGGTCCATTCCAACCTCAACGATTAAAAAGGTGTTGGCAGTCTTCATACCACAGGAAATTTCCTCCTGATAGCTGTATGCCCTTTCCCAGCAGCAGAGGAAGTGTGCGACCCTACCTAAAAGCAAAGCCTCAGAAGTTTGGCTGTATCCAAGAACCACTTTTCCTCATGGACCACAGCATTACAACCCAGTCACCCTCACCCAAATGAGCACTGCAAATGACTCCTCCCGGTCTCCAGCTGATTCATGACTGGATAAATATTTCTCATGATTTATTAAGTATCTTTATTGGAACCAAACCTAAGACAAATACTTTGTTACAAGTCTTAACTGTATGGTTTTTCCTTGCTTCCTTTCTTTTGCTTGCTTATAGTTTGACACACAACCTGGCTTTGCCATCTGCATAAATGCATCCTCTGGGTTAAAAGCATTCACAAACATTTGCTGACTTTTTCATTTCTAAGGTTATGAAGTTAGAAATTTTTGGTTATACCTTATCAAAATATCCCAGCTACTACTTGTACAGGATAGTTTTTATGTACAGTTGATGAATGCCACTCTCATTTTCACATGGGGTGGCAGGAGAAATAATTTTCAGTTTGAATGCTCCTGTCACTCTGATGAAGTATAGCATGAATTCAAACCAGCCAGAAGTAACTACTGGATAGATTGGTTGAAAGCAGTAAATACACCCTTGTTTTCCTGGGTTAGTGATTACCTCAAATACAAAAGAAGTCTGGGCTATTTCTGTTGTTTCTAGTACAGAATTTCATAGCCAGAAGGTAGAAGACATTAAGACTATAGAGTTGCCCAGGGATGTAGCTGAGGCCCTATTTCTGGAGGCATTCAAGATCAGACTTGATGTGGCCCTAAGCAGCCTGATCTAGTTGATCACAGGATCTCAAGATGTTAGGAGTTGGAGATCATCAAGTCCAACCTCCCTGCCAGAACAGGACCTATCTAGCACAGGTCACACAGGAACACATCCAGCTGGGTCTTGAAAGTCTCCAGAGAAGGAGACTCTGCAACCTCTCTGGAAAGCCTGTTCCAGTGCTCTGTGACCCTTACAGTAAAGCTCTTCCTCCCATTGAGGTGGAACTTCCTGTGCTGTAGTTTACATCCACTGCCCCTTGTCCTATCACAGGGCATAAATTAGATGAGGCTGTGCCTTCCTTCTTGACACCCAGCCCTCATATATTTATAAACACTTATTACATCCCCTCTCACTGTCTTCTCTTCTCCAGACTAAACAGCCCCAGGTCTCTCAGTCTCTCCTCATAAGGCAGTGCTCCAGTCCCATAATCATCATCCTTGTAGCCCTCCATTGGACTCTCTCAAGTAGATCCCTATTCCTCTTGAACTGGGGAGCCCAGAACTCAACACACTTTTCCAGGTGAGGTCTCACTAGGGCAGAGTGGGAGGAGAACCTCCCTCAAGCTACTGGATACACTCACAAGGGCACATTGCTGTTCCATGGATAACTAACTTCTTGTTCACCAGGACTCCTAGGTCCTTCCCCATGGGGCTGCTCTCCAGCAGATCACCTCCCAACTTGTACTGTCCCTGCTCGCTACAGGGGAGCTGGACAAGGTAACTTTTGAGCAGTCCCTTCCAACTGAGATACTGTGACTCTTTACGCTAGGGAATTGGAAGAAAGTAATTAATCATCTCATGTGTGCACTGTATTTCAATCTTGAATTATCAAAGCACTGCAAGGTGGTAACAGAAAACCCACATCGAAGGCCATGATGACCCTAAGCCCTAGAATGAAAAAAACAAGACTTTACAATGCATTCCTTTTTTCACTAGTGACTTCATGATGCATTTTTTTCCATGGGAGTAACAATGCTGCCCAGCCTGCCTTGATACCTGGCCTGCACTGATTCCTGGCCTGCGCTGCCACCCTGCCAGCACACTGCTCCCCTGAGCGGAGCAGCTGGGCCTGCGGCCCTAAGTAGCCCTGGCCGCTGGGTATGCTGTCCCAAGCCGGCGTCTATTTCATACCATTTATTTAACACTGGCTTTTTGCCGAGGACAAGGCAGCACCCCGCAGGGCAAACGGAGCTTCCCCGCTGGTAGCACCCGTGGCTACCTTCACAGCGGCTGCCCTCGGGGTCCCTGGACTGCCACGTCCACTCCAGCAGCGACCCGCTCGAAAGACCTCCGCCCTGAGAGCCCAAAGCGCCACAGACTAGAAGCAACAGGGACGGCTGGCTGGCTCGCTGGCTGGCTCGCTGGCTGGCTGGCTGGCTCGCTGGCTGGCTCGCTGGCTGGCTCGCTGGCTGGCTGGCTGGCTGGCTGGCTCGCTCGCTCGCTCGCCCGCCCGCCCCGAGCAGCAGCGGCGGCGGCGGCGGCGTCCAATCTCCAACCTTCTGTGAGCCTTATAACCAATGGGAGGACCTTGAGGCGGGGTGACTGCGAGGAGGGGGTGGGCTCTTAGCAGATAGCAGCCAATTAGAGTGAGAACGTCTCCCATTGCTTACTTGGATAGGCTGTGACGCAGAACTGACATGAGTGGAGTACAATCAGAGATGGGGAGGGGAGTGACACGCGCGCTGTTTGAATCGGCTTTGGGGTGGGATGGTATTGAGATGTCTTGCAGCGGTTGGAGTAGAGGCCTATATGTGTCGGTGTCGGCTGTCCCCCGGTGGGAAGTAGCCTGTGAGCCATGGACTTCGAGGAGCGGCTGCGGCAGAATAATAACCGCTTTCTACTGTCCGTCAGCAGCATTTTGGAGCGGGTGAGTGCCGCGCTGGGCCGTTGGGTGAAGACTGTTGGCAGGGGCTGCGGGGAAGCTCTCTTACCTGCGGTGCCTGCGGGTCTCCGCCGCCATGCCTCCTGTCTGCCTCAGGAACGCGGGCCGCCTGCGGCTCTGCCGTCTGGCATGGCTTGTTCGGGTCTGGCCGCCTCTTCGTGTCCCTCTGCCCACCTGCCTTAGGCACTGCTCTCTGCCCCTCTTCGACCACCCCTAAGTCCTGATGTGTCCGTACAGACAGGTGCCATTTGCTTTCTGTGCACTAATTCTCAGTAACTGGCGCTGAATTATCGTTGCCAGTTATTTACTTGTGGTGTCACAAGGTCCTGTTTCTCCTAGCTGTCACTCGAGGCCTTCCAGCTTTGCAGCTTGTGCAGAGCAGTGACACAGGCACGGCGTGTTGGTGCCTTGGCATGAGCAAGCTGGTAAAGAGCCAGCTCCTCCAGTAACGTCCATAAAACTCAGATCTGTGATTATCAATACTGACTTATGTATAATTCCAAGTTGTCTTTATAGTGCCCTTAACCCCGATTAGCTAGCACTAGACCAAGTGTTTTCACTGAAACCACAGAGTAAGTGAGAGACTCCCTCCACAAATCCTTACTTCGGAGCTATTTCATGTTAAAGATGTGGGAACCACACATTTCCATCCCGAGATGTAAGCATTTCTTCAGGGATGTCACCCCTGCTGTCCAGGGAAATCTTTTGTGCTAATATCTAGGTGCAAAGTCTGAGTCTAGAAGGTGTTTGTCATCAAGAGACTGGATGTTTTTAAGTCATGAGCAGTCCGTGCTAATTCCAGCTTCACAGGAAATTTAGAAGAAACTCCCAGAAAATTTTAAACCCCTCCAAAGCCCTGTTTTTGCCAGTGACAAGTTTATACTTTGAAATGGAATGACTTCTGTAGATGCTTAAAATACAAATATCGTCCTCAGGAATAAAGGTTTCCAAATTGCTGACTTCTACCTTCAGACAATCAAACCACACACAGATAATTACAATTTTGTTTTGACCAAGATGTGAACAAAGCAATACATAAAATGCATGTATAAAACATTGCTCTAATAGTTTATTCTATTCCTAATGGTCCTTTTTATTTAGTATAACCAACCTTTTGAGGATGACTTGCTTATTTCCATGGAAACCCTCACTTACGATACAGTTGATGGTAAGAACATCTTAAAGCTTTAATATCTATATGCTGGATGTTTAGACTTTGTAAAGCAGGCAGACGTTGGAAGATATATAGCATCTAATTGCAACAGATACTGAATTTTAGGTATGGCTTTTTGCATATAAACTTTGATACACACATGCAAGTTTAAGTTAAATGTTACGAACGATTTCTTTGCTGCAAGAGTGGTCAGGCCTTGGAACAGGCTGCCCAGGGAGGTGGTGGAGTCACCGTCCCTGGAGGAGTTCAAGTAATGTGTGGCCATGGCGCTTTGGGACATGGTTTAAAGGCCATGGTGGTGTTAGGTTGATGGTTGGACTTGATGATCTTGGAGCTCTTTTCCAACCAAACAATTTTGTGATGCTATGAAGAGAGAGAGAAAGGCTGTAACTAGATGAAGCTGGTTCAGTAATGTGAAGGGGCAAAAGGTAGCTGCAGCTGCAGAAGATGCCAGCAAGGAAACAAAAGCACTGGAGGAGGAGAAGAGGGGGAGGAGGAGGAAGGCAGAGCCCAGTGTGCTGAATATGCTGGAATGAGGCTGGGTTTTGCATAGACCTCCTTTTTTAGCAGCTCTTCCAGTTCTGCTCTCTGAATAGCTGGAGCTGTGACAGCTGTTGGTCAGGGAGATGTGACATTATCTGCTGCAGCCACAGAGAAACAGTTCAACACAGTCCCAGCTGCTGCAGGAGCACCAGCAAGACCCTACTTGGAATAGCTATGAGTTAGTAATCCCTGGAGAGTTTATCTGTGGGATTTTAATCCATTTTGTGCTCTGCTTTAGATAACAGGAAAGAGTTATTAGCAAAGTTCAGGATAACAATTGTTAACATTTGCAGACCCTCCAGCAGATCAACATTCCCACCCACCTTGGTGTCATCTGCAAAGTTACTGAGGGTACTTCAGTCCCCTTATCCTGATCACTGATAAAGAGGTTAAAGAGTACTGAGTCGTGGGGAGCACCACTTGTGACTGGCCATGAACTGGAGTTCCCCACCACTCTTTAAGCCTGGCCATCCAGCCAGTTCTTAGCTCAGCAAACAGCCCACTCATCCAAGTCATGTGCCACCAGTTTCTCCAGGAAGATGCTGTGGAAGACAGTGCCAAAAGCTTTACTAAAGTCCAGGTGATCAACATCCACAGGTCACCTTGTTGTAGGAGATCAGGTTAGTCAAGCAGGACCTGCTTTTCATGGACTCATGCTGACAGGGGCCTGATGACCTGGTTACCCTGCACATGCTGCATAATGGCACTCAACATTACCCGCTCCGTGGAACTGAGGTCAGACTGACAGGTCTGTAGATCCCCAGATTCTCCTGGCCCTTCATGTAGATGGGCATCAGATTTGCTAACCTTTGATCAGCTGGGACCTCCCCACTTAGCCAGGACTGCTGGTGTATGATGGAAAGTGGCTTAGTGAGCACTTGTGGGTTCCCTCAGCACTCTTGGGTGTATGACCTATAAGAAGAAGAATAAAAACGGAGAAGACTTAGCAAAAACAGAGGAATGGAGGTATTAGCAAGAAAGTGATACGCATGAATGGATTGTGTAGTTTCCTTTCTGCTTAGTCTTCCTAAGGTTGCTCAGATAAATTTCTGTTATGTCAAATGTCGGGGTGGACAGGGTTGACAGTCTCTAACTTTGGTTTGGTAGCCACGGTGGTCTTTGGTTGATGATTGGATTCGTTGCTCTTGGAGATACTTTCCAACTCAAATAATTCTGTAATTGTCAGCTCATATTTTGTTGATCCTTTATGGAGTTGACAATGCTTATGGAGAGGTTATTGATAAAATATGATTTCCATGGTTGTAGTGGGACTTGTGACTTGTTTTCTTGGTAGCTCCACTGGGAAATTAAATGTTATATCACTTCTTGGGAGGATTCATAGAGTGGTTTTGGTTGGAAGGAACCTTAAATCTAGTTCCAACCCCTTCATCATGGACAGAGATACATTCCACTAGACCAGGTCGCTCAAGGCCTCATCCAGCCTGGCCTTGAGCACCTCCAGGGAGGAGGCATCCACAGCTTCCCTGGGCAACCTGTTCCAGTTTCTCACCACTCTCGCTGTAAAGAATTTCAACCTGATATCCAATCTAAATCTCCCCTCTATTTGATATGGTAATGTACATACATAATTTTATGTCAATTTCCGTATCAATTACTGTAAAGTGGAACTTTGTGAAGATACACATGAAGCACTACCACAGTGTCCAGCCCAATGTAATCATCCCACCAAATATCATAGAATCATTAAGGCTGCAAAAGACCTTCTAAGGTCATCAAGTCCAACCTTCTACCCAACAGCTCCATGACCATGTCCTGAAAGTGCCACATCTTTTCATTTTTTGAATGCCTCCAGGGACAGTAACCCCACCACCTTCCTGGGCAGCCTATTCCAATGCATGACCACTCTTGCAGGCAAGAGATTCTTCCTAGTATCCAAATACGATTTATTTTAAAGGCTTTTACAGACTGGGAAGCTTGCTGTGAAGCTCTTTAGATTTTAGCTGAGTGTTGTTAGATTCAGCATGGGATTTATTTATTTTTTTAATTCTCCTCTCTTGTTTGCTTGACTTTCTGTTTAACCTAACATTGCAATATTCTCTTGGCTTGTTTTCCTAAGTTTTTGTTTCAGCAATCATGTTGGAGGCTGTTCAGATTTGATGGTTTTTTAACTATGTAAGAAATTCTTCCTGCATATTTGTATTTGTTAGACTGATACTTGGTATAGATAGTATTATAAAAAATCTATGTTTATATTGATATAAACATAAAATACATAAAATTGTTGTTTTAGGACCCAAGCCATGGGTGGAAGTGTCAACCAAGCAGCTTAAAAAATGGAAGCGGGAAATATTTAAGGTACCTGATAATGTAGTCCTACTATACAGTCAAAATGTGGCAATAGTTATGGTTTAATCTATTATATATATAGGAATACATTGTCATCTTGCTGTCTTCTATAAAAAATTGGGGACAGATTGGCTCAGACCATCAGAAGCGATAGAATGAAATAGATAACCATTGGTTAGCACCCTTGGCAAACCTGGAAAAATCATTCATTTTGTTTTAAAATGCTGTCTGATGGGGATATTTACTTTTGGATTACCTTGGAATATTGTCACAGAATCACAGCATGGCATGGGTTGGAAGTGTCCTCTGGACATTGAGTCCAACACCCTTGCCAAGGCAGGTTCACCTAAAGAAGGCCACACAGGAACACATCCCAGTGGATTTGGAACATCTCCAGAGATGAAGACTCCACCAGCTCTCTGAGCAGCCTGTTCCAGTGCTCCAGCACCCTTAAATTAAAAACGTTTCCCCATACATATCTTGAATCAATTTATCTTGGTTCAGACAATCAGCTGTTCTATTCAAGGGGCTTACTGTTTTCATCTTTAGATTTTGTGTGTGTGTGTGTAAAATAATGCTAGAATGATAAAAGTATCTTAGCAATCTTAGCACTTGTTGTGTCAGGCAAAAATCTGTTGATGTTGTGGCCACATAAGCTTGTAAGTTTTTAGTCTAAATATTTGTTAGACAAGCAGTCACTTTTCTATTTCCTAAACTCCCACATGAAATACTCAGCAGTGAATTTCATCAAAATCTCAGGGTTTCTCACATGACTCTTTAGAAGTTACCTTGCTCCTACACTCCTAATATCTGTCTGAAAAGCTAAGTTTTGCCTTGGTGGTTAGGACAAGCTGCTCTGAACCCCACTGAGTGAGAGAGCGAGGAGTGAATATCGCTTTTGGGAAACAAGAATGGATTTAAGAGAGACAGAAAACGGCTGAATTTCTTGTTCTGCTTCTCGTCATACATTCATTCATAGAATGGTTTGAGTTGGAAGGGCCCTTAAAGATCATAACTTTAGAGACTAAATCCATTAAGGACTGGAATTCTGCCTTAGCCTCTCATGTGGGTCAGAGCAGCTGTAAGGTATGTTCTTGCAGTGATTTTTAACAGCAATAGAATATTTTTTACCATTTATTTGTGGCTTTTCTGAGCAGGTCACAGGAAACCTGAATAAAACTGAATAATTATTTAGGAAGTGCCAAACTATGACACACCAAAGTAAATAAAGGCATTTGTGAAAGTAACTTTACTATTCTAAGAGTAACTTTACTATTCTAAAATTCTTCTGATATTTTTATTTTCTTATTTCCAATGGCAGCCTAAAAGAAGAATTCACAGGAACGCAGGTAAAGTGTTTAAAAGCAGTAAGTGCTGTAAATTATCTTGTTGAAAAAGTCTTGATTGCATCCTAGGTTTATGCCAAACTCTTCAGGATACTTACTTTTTTGTGTTTTATTTTTAGGGGGAACCACTCAAAAAACCCCATGACTATAAGAGCAACAATAATAATAATGAATATATAATGTATTATTTTCACAAGGATACTGAAATGCAGTTTAAAATCTTCTACTCATCTTCAAGATGAGTAAATACATTATTTTAATCTGGGTGTGATGATAGCAACTTTAATCTACCCTTATCCATTAAACAGCATTTTGCTGTATTTGTTGGTTTTTGTCAGATGTTCATGGAATCTAAAAATTCAACACTGACTGTACAATTGGATAAGTTTGGCATTTGCTGGCTTTTTGGAAACAACTAGTTAAACACATGTAAAAATGTCTGTTAAAAGATTCTGTCCTGTTTACACTGACAGAATCCCAGGCCAGCCATGGGCTGCAGGCCTTCAGCAATTTCCAGTCATAGAATCACAGAATCTTAGAATTGTTTGAGCTGGAAAAGACTTCAAAGATCAAGTCCAATGGCCATTAAACCATGTTCCAAAGTGCCGTCTCCACGTGTTTCTTCAACACCTACAGGGACAGTGACTCCACCAACTCCCTGGGCAGCATCTTCCAATCCTTGACAACTCAGCCAACCTGAGTTGGCTACAGGTGTATCCCAGACCATAAATGTCACCCTCAGGAGAAAGGGGGAATTTTGCTGAGGACAGAGGGGCTTCCTGCTTGGATTCATGCTCTTCCTGCTCCTTATGCTTCTTCCCATCCCTGAAAGGCCTAGTTTACCATTTTCCTCCTGAGAACTTTCACAGAATGCTGGGTTGGAAGGAACCCCAAGGATTATCTGGTCCAACCTTTCTAGGTGAAAGTCTGACGATTTTTAATAGCAAAAACATCTGGCTTACAGCTTAATTGTGAAATAATCCAACGTGGAAGTAACATTTACTTGAAGATAGCTTCTTCTCTGGTTTGGGTTTTCTTTAAATCTGTTTGAGTTGTGATTGCTAATGAAGAACAAAATATAAATTAGACAGCTCTTACACTCTTTCACAGAATCACAAAATTGTTTTGGTTGGAAAAGACCTTTTAGATCATTGAGTCCAAACATTCTCCAACTCTGTCAAGTAGCACTAAACCATGTCCCTCAGCACCACATCTCTGCAGCTTGTAAGTACTTCCAGGGATGGGCCCTCAAGCATGTCTCTGGGGAGCCTGTCCTAGTGTTTGAGAATGCTTTCAGTGAAGAATTTCTACTGGTTCTTGTGAGATAAATGAGAGAAACAACCCACAAGGATTGCCAAAAGTTTTTGAAAAGCTGCAACAGAGTTTCAGGGCTTTACCCTCAGGCTTCAGGAGTAGTCTTTCTCATATCCTTTTCAACATTTGCCAAGTAAAATGTACAGAAGGTTTGCAGTTCTCTTCCTTTTCTACAAGTGATGACACCTCATAAATGGGTAAGTTTTCTGTGGTGCTTTATGGGTTAAGAAGACCACCTGCAACATTGTAGATGCAGATATCTGATCAGAATTCATCTGCTTTGTTAGACAAGTGCCAGAACCCATATTGTAGTCAATTCTTTGTTTTAGCCCTATGCATGTTCTCCATTTGTTTGTGTTAAATTTTATTTCAAAATAAGTCTATGCAAATGAGGAATTAATGACTTCAAGTACAATGTTGATCTGTGACCTATCAAGCTGTTTTTTATTTTTTTTTCTTCCCATGCATGCTAAGAAATGTCAAAACAAGTGACCAGTGATTTTGAAGATGGACATTCAACAGTACATGAGGTATGGATACCTGTAAAATACCATTCTGAAAGTGTGATGTCAGATGCCAGGTTAGAAAATGCTCATTATCCATAGAAATTAGCTTTTTATGCCACTATCAAGACTTTTATAAAATAAAGAAAAAAAAAATTGGAAAGATTATATACAGACAGTTTGAAGTAGGAAATTAAGGATTGACTAAAGCAGGCAGTTAAGAATCTTTCCTTATACACTGGAAGACACAGAAAATCTCCAGTACATCCTGATAAAGATTTGCTGATTAGAATTCATCTGTCAACTGCTTTTTTGCTCTTGTATAATAGCTTCTCCTTGCATTATTAGTCTGAATATAGAAGGGCTGGCAAGTAAACTGTCTTCTCCAGGGAGTTGCGAGATGTCCATCAAACCAAATTTGTGTACAGATTTGTTAATAACGATGGTGTCATTTGGTTATTGTTTATGGAGGATGACTGGGTTCATTTCACCACCACCATCTCAAAAAAAAAATGAGCAAGTAATGAAACCAAACAATTCTACAAGTAGTTAGTATGGTTTCTGCTATCAGATCTTAACGTTTCTTTCATGCGCTTTTAAGGAATCTCCTGAGATCTCTGCTATGGAAACATCTGACATAGGTGAGTTTTTAATGTGTTTTTTGTCTACCTTTTTTTTTTTTTTTGTTTTCTCAACTTTTTGAAAATAAAGTGCAAATAACTTGTTTATAGTTTCCTAATATTACATTTAATGTTTCTTCTATTCCTAATTTTCTTTCAGTCAAAATAAATTTAATGTGCGTTCTATTCCTGTTCTCTACTTTCTGAAAGGGCTTAACAAGAAACTGAGGTACTGGTACTATGAAATAAATCTCAGTGGGATCCCTTATTCGACATTGCCTTCGCAACATATATGTTCACTTTTAGTAAAGAAAGGAGCAGTGAAATCAAAAGTTTAAGTGACACAATTTTTATTAATAGTTACAAAAACTGCATCATTTTATAGTGGTCTAGCAAACAGGGATGCTGCATCCCGCTGCAGCAGCAAGTCTTCAATAGTGCTTGTAACAGCTTCAGCATCAGTCTTTGGCTTCTCTGAGAACTTTGGGGTCATTTTGTCCTTGTATTCTCAAAGAATTATTTGATTTTTTTTTTTCCTTTTTTGACCTATTCCTAAAGAATTTAAGTTTGGAGGATCACATCAGTGTAATTTACAGTAATTAAAATTTACTGTAATCTCTTAACTAACACATCCATCTTTTAAATAAGATTCATCTTTTAGGTAATACTCATGTATTGAGTGCATTTCCAGGGAAATAACTTCTTGTATTTTAGGTCAGATTTTCCAGAGAGAAAGATGGGAGGCTTCATTTTTCCTCTGTCTTCTGCACTTGAGGAACAAAGTTGTTCCCTGAATTTTCCTTTTGGCCCTTACAAACATTTTAAGGTTCCCAGGAGAAGATACTTGATGGTTTTTTGTGCTGTGGTCCTCTGTTAATAATTAATGTTCCAGTGATTTGAAGTATGATTGACAATACCTTGAAAACATATGAAAATGACACTTCTGTGAGATTTCACACCTAGAAGGTGTTCAATTTCTACACATCATAGAATCATGTAATCATTAAGATTGGAAAAAACCTTCAAGATAATCGAGTCCAACCATAACCCAACTACCGTGACCACTACAAGCTATTTTCTAACAATTTGGAATTGACATGATGTAGTTGATGATTCCTGAACACTGGAGTTGTTGCTGTTGACTCATTTTTTGGTAGCAGTTTAGTCTGGTCACCTCCATGACCACATAGGGAGCAGTTTGCCAGTTTGTGCCCGATTCTACTGGAGGAGCAACAGCTGGTCTGTTGGAACAACATCTGTTACAAGAGAAACTAGAAGATGAAACATTTTTTTGTTTAAGACATTAACATTTTTACTGCTTCCTCCACTATTCATAGAATCATAGGATTAGGTTTCTTTGGAAAAGACCTCGAAGATCATCAAGTCCAACCATCAACCCAACACCACCATGGCCATTAAACCGTGTACCAAAGTGCCATATTATTGACATTTAGTAACTGATTTTCTGGGGATAAAGTGACCATAACTTTGTTTTCCATTAGTGATGTGGGAAGAAACTGATAATCTGACAGGTATGGGTTGCAGCTCTAACAAAATAATTCTGTTGGGGTCAGTAGACTGTTAAAGCCAACTCTGATTGCTCAACATTTTTGCCAGCAGATGTGAAGTTGTGTTGGCTCACACAAAGTTAGCTTTTCTTTCATATGTGTTTCTGTCATAGTTGTATGGTAGCAACTGTCTACAGAACTTTGTGATGGTTGCACTGACTGGAAATGGGGGAGGGAGGGGGGGGGGGAAGAACCAAGGAAGATACATTAGCTGGCAAATATTTTCATTCTGGTTTTAGTAATTTAACAATAGTAAGAAAAGGCAGTGATATGGTAGGTATCATAATCAAGTTTGGGGGGGTTTATTTGTAGGAGTTTTTTTCACTCATTGTTTTCCTTTTTATAGTTATTCTGTCCATTTTCTGTGGTGGGCACCATCATGGGACAAAGACATAACAGTCAGGGGAACTGAAATGAGGGTTTACCATGCAGTCATTTGTTTTATGATCATGAAAGATGTGATGAACCACATCTAGCAAAAGAACGTTTTATGGTGTTTTATTCATAAAAACTGAGTTGGAAGATTTGGATTTGGTTTTCAGTATTCGTAGACACACAGAATGGTTTGGGTTGGAGGGGACCTTAAAGATCATCTAGTTCCATCCCCCTGCCATCAGCAGGGACACCTCCCACTAGACCAGGTTGCTCAAGGCCTCATCTAGCCTGACCTTGAACACCTCCAGGGAGGGGGCATCCACAACCTCCCTGGGCAACCTGTTTTCATTGTCTCACCACCCTCACTGTAAAGAATTTCTTCCTAGTATCCAGTCTAAATCTGCCCTCCTCAAGCTTTAGTAATCATTATTAATTAATTATTAAAATAATGTTTTATGGTGTTTTACTACAAAAATATCCACAGAATACCTAAATATTGACTTGGAAGACTTAAATTTGCTTTTCAATATTCTTATGTCTATCTGTCCACCTTGGCAATTCAAAGGTAGTTTTGATAATAAGAAGCTAAGAAAAGCAAACACGGGATAAGGTCCTTACAATCTTCATTGGATATTTAAAAGTGTAGTGGGAAATAAAGTGGGAATGAATCAGTCTTGCAGAGCAGTGCTTTGAAAATAACATAGAATCATAGGAGGCATCAAGTTGGAAGGGACCCTCAAAAGTTCAAGCCTCCTGCAGTGAGCAGAGACATCTCCAACTTGATCACGTTGCTCAGGACCCCATCGCGTTTGACCTCAGATGTTTCCAGGATGGGGCTTCCAGCACTTCTCTGAAATAGCTAGCATGAATCTTTAAGAACTGCTTACAAACAAGGAATCTTCATTCTGTTTTGTTGCCCTCAAGTAATTTAGGAACCTACAAATCATACTGATTTATGAACCATAAAACAATTGGACTGAAAATGTAATGAAGATAGACAGTTTCAGTGTAGAAAAGCTTTTCTAAAATAAAGAGTGTGTTTAAAAATGTTTCTGGTTTGGTTCAACCAAATTTTATTTCATGTTTATCTTCAAATTGCAGATGCAGAAAATGATACCAGTGTGGCTCTTGTAAGCAGGAAATATGAAGACACTCACTCCCAGGTAAAAAAGGTTTTGGTGTCTAATATGGAATAATTTTGTATTTAATCGAAATCTTTGAACTATTTTAATAGATAACATGTCCCTGATGAGTTGATACAGTCAGAAGAAGACTATAGTCTGCATCTTGATGCATATTTTAGGAAGTATAGCAAATGAGAGATTTAATTAACAACAGAGTTCAGAAGGTTCTGATCAGTGGCACACAGAGTCCAGTTGGAGGCCTGCGGTGTTCCCCAGGGATCAGTACTGGCTTCAGTTTTGTTCAATATCTTCATCAACAACCTGAATGAGGAGACGGAGTGAACCCTCAACCAGATTTGTGATGATACCAAACTGGGAGAACTGGCTGATTCACCCAAGGCTGTTCTGCCGTCCAGCAAGATCTGGACAGGCTGGAGAGCTGGTCAAAGGGGAAACTTGTGAAGGTCAATAAGGACAAGTACAAAGTCCTGCATCTGGGGAGGAACGACAGAAGGTGCCAGTACAGGTTAGGGGTTGAGCTGCTGGAATGCAGCTCCATGCAGAAAGGCCTTGGAGTCCTAGTGGACAATGTTATCCATGGGACAGCAGTGTGGTCTGGTGGCCAAGAAAGCCAATGGCATCCTGGGGTACAACAAGAAAAGTTTGTCCAGCCAGTCAACGGAGGTTCTCCTTCCCCTCTAGTCTGCCCTGGTGAGACTACATCTGGAATTCTGTGTCCAGTTCTGGCCTCCTCAGTTCAAGAGAGATGAGCATCTACTGGAAACTGTCCACAAAGAGCTACAAGGATGATGAAGGGACTGGAACTGAGACTGAGAGACCTGGGTCTGTTTAGTCTTGAGAAGAGAAGGCTGAGAGGGGATCTGTTCAAAGTCTATAAATATCTGAGGGGTAGGTGTCAAGATGAAGGTGCCAGTCTCTTTTCAGTGGTGCCCTGTGACAGGACAAGGTACTACATGTATGACCTGGAACACAAAGTTCCACCTCAATATGTGGAGAAACTTTTTTACTGTGAGGGTGCTGGAGCACTGGACCAGGCTTCCCAGAGAGGTTGTGGAGTCTCCTGTGGAGACTTTCCAAACCCACCTGGACACATTCCTGTGTGACCTGCCCTAGGTGACCCTGCTTTGACAGGGGGATTGGACTTGATGATGCCTAGAAGTCCCTTCCAACCCCTACCATTTTATGGTTCTATGAAGACAATATGCAGTTAAATTATGTCTTGGTATTACAAGTACACTGGAGAAAGCCATACAATATGCTGCATAGATCAGGCTATTATAGCTATGGGAAAAGAATAACAGATGAATCATGACTTGAAAATATTTACAAAAATATGATAGTTCACCTGAGATTCTGGCATAAGCAGGTAAGAAATAAATTTTAAAAATAAATCTGAAATAATGGCTACCGTAGCAAAAGCAAACTAGAATCTTATGCTGTTGTTTCCCCACTGTACTCATCACTGATGAGGCCACACCTCAAATACTGGGTTCAGTTTTGAGCCCCTTACTCCATAAAGGACATTGAGGTTCTGGAGCACGCCTAGACAAGTGCAATAAAGGTGGTTAAGGTTCCGGACATCAGGTCTGGTGAGGAACAGCTATGGGAACTGGGATTGTTCATCCTTGAGAAAAGGAGGCTGAGGGAATATCTTCTTGCTCTCAACAACTCCCTGAAAGGAGGTTGGAGCCAGGTGATGGTCGGGCTCCTCTCCCATGGAACAGGGATAAGATAAGAGGAAACAGCCTCAAGTTGTGCCAGGAGGGGTTTAGATTGGACATGAGAAACAATTTTTTCCACAAAAGAGTTGTCAAGCTCTAGGCCAGGCTGCCCAGGGCACTTGTAGAGCCCTCATCCCTAGAGGGGTTGAAAAGTGGTGGAGATGTAGTGCTGAGGGACATTGTTTAGTGGTGACCTGGCAATGCTGGGTTAATGGTTGAACTTGATCTTGAAGGTCTTTTCCAAACAATTCTGTGATTCCCAACAGAAATTGGAGTCCTGGTAGTCCTCCTGCTCGTTGATGTAGGAAAGCTGAACACCCACTTTGTACATGCAGTCATTCTAATCCTATGCTCTGCTTGCTCAGATACAATTAAGACACATTTAATTTGCTTTCCTTATTTGTTTAGTGTATTGCTAGGCATTGTCATGTCTGACAGCAGCTAACACTAACTGCTTCAGAAAGTGAACTTCATTAATGAAAAACATTTGCAGTTTATCACACTTAGATTTTTACACAGAGGTGTGTTACAGAAACAACCTTAATTTATTAATTCTGGGATGTTAATAGTGAAGATTTGCAGGTGTAATTATCATTGCTTTGTAACCTAAAATAGAGATTTTAGTGATTTATTTTTAAATCAGTTAGTCTTATGAGGCAGTGTGTGCTTTTCCCTGCATCCATAAACTACCTAGGCATCTCTTTTTATGTCTTCATGTACAATTCTTGGGATTTGACTTTTTTTTTTTTTACTCAGTATATCCATGAAAAACAGGTTTCATATACAGATTTGGGATTATTATTTTTTTTACTCAGTATATCTATTAAAAATAGATTTATGCAGACATATCTGATTTATGCAGATATATCCTTGTCTAAATAATACTAATTCAAAACAAATGTAAGTAATAGGTTTGAATTTATCAGTGTCAGTAACTTTTATGTTTTAATTTTTTTGTGTTTTGTTTTGTTTTTCTTCTAAGAATCTGTTTGGACATGATGGGAAAATTCCAGAGACAGTAAAAGTGGATCCAATAGTGCAAGATGATGCTAGAAGAATTCCTAAGTGGATGATGGTAACTTATTTCTTCTGTTAGAAGTCACTAATTAATTAATAATAATAAAATCTAATTAAAATAATTATAATAAGGCAAACTCTCTGTGTGATGCAATGAATCCTAAAGGTCACTGCTGTTCCATCATTGTTCCTTTCTCCTTGCTGGCTACTAAATACCACATTATCTCAGATCTCTGACATCAATGATTTGTAAGAAACAAAGCAGAAAATATCCAAATTTTTTTATTTTTTTAAACTTTATACTTTGTTCTTTGAATCCAGATGTGTGAGTTAATCTTTGCTTCAGTAAGTTTTCTACAAACAGGGCAAATAACATCCAAATATCTCATTTATTTATTTTTTTTTACTTTTATAATTTGGTCTTTGAATCCTGATTCATAGAATGGTTTGGGTTGGAAGGGACATTAAACATCATCTGGTTCAAATGCCTCTGCAATGGGCAGGGACACTTTCCATTAGAAGTAAGGTGCTCTAGGCCTCATCCAGCCTGGCCTCGAACACCTCAAGGGAAGAGACATCCATGACCTCCCTGGGCAACCTTTTCTGGTGTCTCACCACCCTCACTGTTAAGAATTTCTTCCTGATCTTCAGTAAGTTTTCTGCAAAGAAACAATCCAAGGTATGTAGAGAGAAAGTGTGGTTTAGCTTCATTTTGGTATTGGGGATAAAATGTTATGTTACATAGTATGCCTTCTATTTCCTACTGGAAAATGTAGAGATTATCCAGGTATATGCCCATGTATAAATTCTTATATTTGGGAAAGGGTTTAAAATATGATATATATCATGTAGAAGCTGCAAAGATGATAAATAGCTTTCCAAGATTAAACTGGTAACTCTTAACAATCCTTACAGAAATCTTAGACTAGGCTTTGTCCTCCTTGTCTGAAATTTACTCAGTTCCTTAGGACCTCTGTACATGGCTGAGGAGACCATAGGAGGCATTGGAAATCTTCATCAGTGCTATAAACGGTGAGGCTGAGTTCACCCTCAGCGCATGATACCAAGCTGAGTAGTGCAGTTGATAAAACTGAAGGATGGGATAGGTCCTATCCAGAGGGATGTGGACAGGATGGACAGGCTGAGGAGAACTTCATGAGGTTCAATAAGGTGAAGTGCAAGGTCCTGTATGTTGGGTTGGGGCAAGCCTCAATATCAATCCAGGCTGGGGGATGATGGAATCAAGAGCAGCCCTGCAGAAAAGGACTTGTGGGTACTGGTGAGAGAGAAGCTGGATGTGAGCCAGCAATGGGCACCTGCAGCCCAGAAGGCAAGTGGCATCCTGGGCCACATCAAAGGAAGCATGGCCAGCAGATCGAGAGAGGTGATCCTGCCCCTGTTCTGGTGAGGCCTCACCTGGAGAGCTGTGTCCAGTTATGGGACCCCCAACACAAAAGAGGCATGGACCTGCTGGAGCAGGTCCAGAAGAGGCCACAAAGATGATCAGAGGGCTGGATAACCTCTCCTATGAAAACAGACTGAGAAAGTCAGAGTTGCTCATCCTGGAGTAGAGGAGGATCTGGGGAGACCTTATAGCTACATTGCAGTATTTGAAGGGGACCTACAGGAAGGCTGGGGAGGAACTGTTTAGAAGGGTTTTGGTGATAGGATGAGGGGCAATGGTTTGAAACTGGAACAGGGTAGGTTTAGCTTGGACATTCAGAGGAAGTTCTTTAGAACGAGAGTGGTGAAATACGGGAACAGATTGTCCAGAGATGTGGTTGAGGCCCCATCCCTGGAGACATTCAAGATCAGACAGTGTGGACCTGTGCAGCCTGATCTAGTTGGAGGTGTCCCTGCTGACTGCAGTGGGGTTAGACAAGATGACCTTTGAGTGTCCCTTCCAACCCAATGCCATCTGCAAATCTGTGAAATAAGGTTTTGATGTTACCTTTAACATGCAAAAAAATTAGGATACTAGACTGTGTGTCTTTTCTTTCTCTTTGCTTTTCAGGTAGCACCTCAAGCCTCATCAATAGATCTTCCTTTGGCTTTGCCAGTACAAGAACTGAGTGGTACAATTAAACCTTTTGAGTGCTGGTCAAATATGTTAGTCAGAAAATGTGGATTTTATTTTTATTTTTTTTTTTATAGAACTAAATATTTCATTTACTGAAAACAGAAGCAGTACTTATCCAACAGAAAAGTTCAGCAGGCTGGGTTCTTGAAGAGAAATTAGACATGAGTTTGGTAGTGGCAAAACGTATTTGAAAACTAGATAATTAATAACTGATGTACATAAAATCACCTGTTCTTAAGTAGCCCCAGGGAAAAAAATAATAAAGGCATAGTTACAAAATTCAGCAGCTTAAAGTCAGTTCAATGAAAGACTCACTTTTTGCTTCTATTGATTTTTAAATTCAAAAAAATTCAATTCAGATTGTAAATTCAAGGGATATAACGAGGCTTTGCATCTTGTAGTAACTCGTACTCAAGGTGGCACTTCTCTAGTAAGCTTTCTTTTTTCTTCAGGAGCTTTCCGGCCTTGATGCAAACCTAAAATAGAACTTTATTGTCAGTATTTCCAGCCTAAAAACTACAAAAAGCAGTACCTTCATCATGCTTCACAACAAGCAAAGCTACACAGGTTTTAGCCAAATAACATAGAAACAGAGTAATAAAACCTCTGAATGGGCTGTTCTTCCTGCTCAGAGATCAGCAAACAATGAAAAAAATCCTATTTTAAAATATCTTAATGTATAGATATAAAATATTTTTAATCTATTTAATTTTTCTTCTGTACTCTGTTAATTCCATAGGGTTAGGAAAAAACCTTTTTTTTAATTGGATTCTCTGTTAAACATCCATTTAGTCTGCAAAAACGGCTTAATGAAGTATCTATTCCACTAGGACTATCTGTATTACATTCAATTGTTTCTAAGTCATGTAACACATTGCTAGAAGTGCCTTAAGACGTCAGGCTTTGTTTCTTTTTTCTTCTTTTGTCTGTTCTATGGTTGGGTTTTGGGGTGGGTTTGTGGGTTGGGTTTTTTTTTTTTTTTGGTTGGTTGGTTTGTTGTTTTTTCTTTCCAATTATTTTTTTTTTTAATTAGGCAACCCAGCTGCTGTTTGCAGAAGGAAAGAGTTGTCAAATTAATGTTCTTCAAGATCACTAGGGTTAAAATTTCCTTTCATTTCAGCAAATACAATAACCACACTCAGGCATCCACGTCATCCAGAGCTGCATAAAACCTGCTGTGATAGCATCTTAGAAGATGGCCAGTCTGGAGCTGAGGAATGCTCCTGGAGCAATCTCACTCTCACAGATCTGTATCCAGTGATAGTAGAGATCTTTAGAAAGCGCATGACAAAGCACTCTCAGAAAAAAGAGTTAAAATACATGTTTGGACACTTAAGATACAAAAGATGCTGCTCTAGAACATCAAAGCTCAACGTCATTGTAAACAAAAGACGATTCAGACCTTTGAAAATGAAGCAAGCCCTGCCTAGCATATGCAGCAGTAGAAGTGAGAACATCCAGAATAAAACTTTTGAAAGTGACAACAGAGAACTTTGTGATGGCAGTTGTTCCATTAATGATTTCTCTGCTCTGGTATCTTGTACTGGTACAAATGGAAACAAAGTGAACTACTGTGACTCAAGTTCAGAACAGCATTTGGTATTCAGAAAAAGCCAAAAGGCCTCCCAACAACCTCTTGATCATATAGTTAGAATGGGAGAGACCTTTCTAGCTGAAGATAAGTTGCAGACTGCCTCATTAGAGAATTCAAAATGCAAACAAAGTGAAAACTTAGCTTACAAATGTTCCTCAGAATGCAATTTTATAGCATCTGCTGCCAGTTCAGGGTCAGCAGTGGTGCATTTGGTGAACAAGAGTAACACTCAACATGACTTGCCTTGTGGGGATACCTCAGAGCTGTGTTCATCCCCTTACAGTTCCTATGGCAATCGTAACACTTCTAAGTGTTTCACAAGCTGTTATCTTGCAAGAACATCAAACACTTTGCTCGTAGGCCCCAAAAAAGTAATTTCCGAAGGAAAAATTTCTTTCCAGTGCAGAAACTCCTTTTCTTCACTGTCTATGAAGCAGAGACCTTCAGAAACTGCCCAGAAATATGAAGATGCATTTGAAAAGCTTTACCATGAACTGTCTTCCAAAGAAATCCCAAAACCTTTGATGTTCACAAGACCTCATTCAAATTCACAGAACCCTGAAGAGAAAGGAAGATTGGTGAAGAGTAATTTCGGTGTGTCTATGAAGTCTGAGTCAGAGTTTGATAGAGCATTTGACAGGATCTATGAGCAGTTGTGTAGTGATCCTATTCCAAAACTGCCTGGGCTGCAGAGAGTTTTGACTTACAGGAGATATGAAGAAGTACAGATATCTGAAACCATAAATGCTCTTGTTAGCTCACCTGTTCAAGCTTCATCTCAGCTCCTTGGAGTTAAAAGACAAGGAAACTTTCAATCTTACCTTTGCTCAACGGTAAAGCGAGTGAGAAATGTACCAGAATATTCTTGGCCTTCCCCAAAACGTCAACAGGCTTCTCATGGAAGAAACATTCATATGAGAACAGTTGGCATGGATTTTTTGAGCACCCACAACAGCAGCAACCCCAGCTTTTCTGCCAGTCACACCTGTCAGAGCCAGGTACTTGACCTTGCTGTTTGGTCAATAGGGTGGTTTTACACCTTTGGTGGATTGGGTGTTTCTGTTTGCTAAGATCTCAGTTCTATCAGGTCTCTTGTGTCATGGGAATGGAGGCAGTGGTGATAGGGGTCTGTCCCTCCACCTGGGGGTCCTGATGGTTCCTCCTCTCTGCTTTGCCAGCTCTTTTAGCTGAGGAATTGTTGTCTCCACCAGCTACTCTATTTGTGAGCTCAAGTGGCTGAGAAGTGGCCAGCATCCTGACCTAGATCAGCAATAGTATGGACAGTAGGAATAGGGTAGTCATTGTCCCACTGCAGTCAGCACTGGAGAGGCCATGCCTTGAATACTCTTGGCTCAGTGTTGGGCCCCTCGCTACAAGAAGGACATTGCTGGAGCATGTCCAGAGAAGCAACAAAGCTGATGAAGGATCTGAAGAATAGGTCTGGTGAGCAGCTGAGGGAACTGGGGTTGTCTAGTCTGGAGAAGAGGAGGTTAAGGGGAGACCTGGCTCTCTGCAACTCCCTGAAAGGAGGTTGGAGTGAGGTAGGTATCACAGAATACCAGAAAACAGGTGACAGGACAAGAGGAAATGGCCTCAAGCTGCACCAAGGGAGGTTTAGGTTGGACGTTACAAGAAACTTCTTCACTGAAAGGGTTCTCAAACAGTGGAACAGGCTGCACAGGGGGATGGTAGAATCCCCATCCATGGAGGTGTTTAAAAGCCATGGTGATGTGGTGCTGAGGGATGTGGTTTAGCACCAGACTTGGTAGAGTTAGAGAATGGTTGTACTTGATGATCTTAAAGGTCTTTTCTAACCAAAATGATTCCATGGCTCACTGTTTTTAATAACCTTCAAAGTGGTTTTAGAATGCTTGGTAAATGATTTTGTTATGTTTTAATATACTGTGTCACTGGTCCAAATCATTTCAAGTGGTGCACCTTACAATTAAGGTGTTGTCTTTCTGAAATTCTTTTTAATCATCTTGTATATGGACAAGGCAAACAAGTTAAGCTTTAGTGGGTTCCACTTGAATCATTTGACTTATTGATTTAAATATTAAATCAGGCCCTTATTTTGCAGAATCATAGACTGGTTTGGATTAGAAGGAACTTTAAAGATCATCTAGTTCCAACCCCCTTGCCATGGGCGGGGACACCTCCCAACTCCATGTTGCTCAAGGCCCCATCCAACCTGGGCAGTCATTTCTCCTGAAGCAAGCTGTGAAATGATACATCACTTTTTCTATAAATGTCATCGTTTGATGCTTTCTTTTCAGGACTCTGGATTTCAAGCTTCTACAGATAAAATTCATCCTTGTCTTCCTGGTACTTCACTGCAAGGTTAGTTTCAGAGACTATATGAATTCCTGCTTTAGCAATCACAACCACTTCTAAGGATAAATCTGCAGATCTCAATAGACCACTGTCTAGGTGACAGATCTTCTTCCTCAGTTTTTATTGCATTCAAACATCTACTTAAGCTGCTTTTCTTACTGTATCTAAACGTTCAGCCGGAATCCATAGCTTGTTAATCCTGCACTTGAATAAGCAAAAGCTTTTGTTTGGATTCTTCAGCTTTATATAACAAACTTGCAATTGAGTTGTATAGCTACTGTCACTTAGAATCACAGAATGGTTTGGGTTGCAGGAGACCTTAAAGATCATCTAGTTCCAAACCCCATGAATGGGCAGGGACATCTTCTGCTAGACCAGGTTGCTCAAGGCCTCATCCAACCTGGCCTTGAACACCTCCAGGGAAGGGGCATCCACAGTCTTCCTGGGCAACCTGTTTCAGTGTCTCACCACCCCCATAGTGGAAAAAACAGCCTCACTTGCTTAGCTGAATTGGATTCATTACCTGGATAAAAAGGCTTTTGCCAATTCAGGAAAGTAAAATTTTCTTTAAAAAACAAACAAACCTCAAACCAAACTAAAATAGTTTAAGATTTTAGATGTTAATCTTTCAATTTCATTTTGAAAATCTGATTTTAAAAGCATGTCTTGGAGTAAAAGTCCTAATTGGCCTTAAAGAAAAACAGGCAGCTTAGGTGGCTGTTTTCTATGCAATTCAGGAAACTTTTTCTTTTGTAGATTGCTTACTTACAGGGACCAGCTTATTGTTGGGTTTTGTTTGCTTGTTTTTTATTCTAAGCAACATCACCAGTTTTATTTTTGGGTTTTTTTTATGAAAATAAGTAACATGTAAATAAAAATACTGAAGAAGGTGACTTGAAATATTATACAGGAGAAGAAAAGAACAGAAGGATGCACTTACTTGAACAGTTTTGCTGTGTTTTCACTACTGATTAATTGTGAAGAATTTGATTATTTGTGGTGAACTTACCCCATATGTCTTATTTTTGCCTTCCTCAAATTTATGTATTGCCTTTTTTTTTCCCCTGGTATCAACAGTTTCTTCCACCTTTTAATGTTGATAAATAGTAAGTATTTTGGAGAAACCTAGCTTACACTTCCATATATTCAGTGTATGAAATGTATTTGAAATGAAGTTTTGCCAGCAATTAGGTGAATTTCAGAAGGAAATTTCCTCATTGAAGTATGCTAGTGAAATATTGCTAATATTAAGAGGCTAATATGTTAACAGTATAGTGTTGTGTTCAATCTACTCAGCATTGTTCCTACCCTTTTATTACTTGTTTTGTTTTGATCACCAGAATCTGGGATTTCAGATGCCCACTCTAGTTGGCCTAAGGGCAAAGAAGTCTTAACAACTGTCCCAAAATTTCAGGGAAGACTCACTGAAGGCAAGTGCCTGTCAAGAAAAGAAAGGTCAAAAGAAATAAATATTAAAGGTATGGAGGTTGTTGCTTACGTGCATGCTTCTAGAATAAAATCAGCATGGAGGTTTGGGAGAGCCCAAGCTAATCCATCCTTCAGATTTGAAGAGTGTGACTAGCAGGTCAAGGGAGGTTCTCCTGCCCCTCTACTGTGCCCTGGTAAAGACCACATCTGGAGTATCGTGTCCAGTTCTGGGCTCCCCAGTTCAAGAGGGACAGGAAGCTGCTGGAGAGAGTCCAACAGACTCTGTGAGGATGCTGGAAGGACTGGAACGTCTGTCTGATGAGGAAAGGCTGAGAGACCTGGGGCTGGTTAGCCTGGAGAAGGGAAGGCTGAGAGGGGAGTTGATCAATGTTTACAAATACCTTAAGGATGGGTGTTAAGTAGGACAGTATCTTTTCGATGGCGCCCTGTGATACAACAAGGGGCAGTGGACACAAACTGGAACCCAGGAAGTTCCACCTCAACATGAGGAAAAAATTCTGTGCTGGAGAGACGCTGTGGAGTCTCCTTCTCTTGAGACTTTCAAAACCCATCTGGATGCACTACTGTGTGGCCTGCCCTAGGCCTGCTTTGGCAGCAGGGTTGGAGTCTGATCTTGGGAGATCCTTTCCACCCACTGCCATTCTCTGATTCTATGAATACTGGGAAGGAAGCAAGTATCTGTGGACAAAACTACCCAGACTCCAGCATGGCTGGCCAGTGAGCACCAGATAACCTCACTGAATAGCTCCTCTAATCTTTATCTGGCATTCATTACAGAGGTATTTATTATTTCAGATGTAACAATATAACTGTTTTTATTCTGCCTGCGTTTCAGGCAACAGGTTCTCTCAGATCCTTGGCCTGTGGAGAGTGCAGGATGTGGGCACTGGAAAGCACTTTCCAAAGTTGCCTTCTTTGCAGTTTGGCATAGTAACCTGCATTGTGACTCTGTTTGGATGATACCTGAGAACCTCTCCTCCTGCTGTTATCACTTTTGCAGTGTATTGATATATATAGAATCATAGAATTGTTTGGGTTGGAAAAGACCTCAAAGATCATTAAGTCCAACCATTGACCTAACACTACCATGGCCTTTAAACCATGTCCCAAAGTGAATGTCTCTGAAGGAGAACAGTCCATGGGCCCTACTATATGTCTGCTTTTCTTAGAAAATATGTGACTTCTACGGGATTCTCAAGTTTCACATCTCTTGTATTTTTAATTAAAAATCAATTTAATAGCAGAATTAAAAAGCATTAGAAGTTATCTAAACAGTTCCTCATTTTATTTTCCAAATTATTTTTTACCTGTTTCTTTTTGCTAAAAAGTCTAATTTGGCACTACAAGATATTCTGCCTTCCCAAACTCAGTCAAGATGATCTTACAGCTGATTTCAATTTTATGACAGTCTTTCAATTAAAATTCCAAAGGAAATATGACTGCATTTTTCAACTGTTTATCTGAAGAAATTAACACCCCCACCCCCCCCAAAAAAGGCTGCATGGTTAAAGAAAAAAATTTAGTTTAAGCAAAGATGGAATGAAACCTTAGAGGCTTGTATTACAAATCTAGCAATATTGATAAATATTTCATTTTGATTATTGTTGATATACTACAGTCATTAAGGTTGGAAGAGACTTCCAAGGTCATCAAGTCCAACCTTCTACTCCACACTACCACAGCAATTAAACCATATCCCAAAGTGCCATGTCCACAAGTTTCTTGAACACCTCCAGGGACGGTGATTCCACCACCTCACTAGGCAGCCTGTTCCATTGTCTGACCACTCTTTCACTGAAGAAATTCTTCTTAACATCCAACCTCAGCCTCCCTGGTGCAACTGGAGGCCAGAAGGTGGGAGACAAGCTGATGAGTATAGAAGGATGTTTCTGTGATTTTGAGTATGTCCACTTTAGCTGAGTAAACTTCTGCTCAGTTCTTGCATTCCAACTTTTTTCCTGACTCCATACAAAATAGCCCTCCCTATGAGTCCAGGAATTGTTCTGAAGGAAAAGGTTTTCCTTATTGCATGTAGAGAAGTTTGAGAGAGAAGACAATCAGGATTTCATGGAGTGCTTTCTTCCAAACCATCTAGAAGGAATGAAGCCCTTCTCTGGCTTCAGGAGCCCTCAGAAAATTTCTACAAAAGCCATGGGCAAAATGCTGTACATTGTAAATGAATGGTTGTGGAAAGAGAAGGAATATTGTCCTCCTGCCTGGAACTTGTTTGCCTCTATCTAGAGAACGGTTATGAAAGAGCTGTTTCAGAAGAGGAAATGTTGATAACTAGTAAACTCTGAATGCTGTCCTACAGCCGTTCTGCTAGACTTGGCAGATTAAACCAAAACAGATTAAAGGAGATGTTAAAATGTTATGCCATTTCTTAAGCAACATGCAAAGAAATAATTCTATTCTCACTTGTATCTTTTAACTTTTAGCTCTTTGTGAATACATTCAAAGATTGCATCTCAAAGTTGGATATTTCATGGAAACATTTAGGTTGGAAAAAACCCTCAAGGTCATTGAGTCCGGTGATACAATGAGAAGAAATTACCTCAAGCTGTGCTGGGGAGGTTTAGGTTGGATATTAGGAAAACTTTGTCCTGAAAGAGTGGTGAGGTGTTGGCACAGGCTGTCCAGGGGAGGTGGTGGATTCACCATCCCTGGAGGTGCTCGAGAAGCATGCGCACAAAGCACTGTGGAACATGGTTTAATGGCCATGGTGGTGTTAGGTTGATGGTTGGGCTCGATGATCTTAGGGGGCTTTTCCTACCCAAGCAGTTCTGTGATTTACCCTACTCTATCAAGTCCAGCACTAAGCCATATCCCCAAGCACTAGATCTACACATCCTGCAGGGATGTGTTTAAATAATTTATTAGCATTACTGAGACATTAGAATGACAGAGGATGGAAAGTTTACTCTCTAGGAAAGTTTGTTCTAGGAATGCAGACAAGGAGTCTTGCTGTTGTTCACAGTCCTTCACCAAATTGCCTTGGTGTTTTAGTTTCCCAGAGTTCTTTTAGTTGGAAAAGACCTTTAAGGTCATTGAGTTTCATTGTTTGTTGGCATTTCAGCAAGCATAATATGTTTGTGTAATTAACTTTGTCTAAACAATTCTTTTCTTTAGAGTATCCAGAAAACTAATCTACATGGATGGAGAAGACCAAAAGTCTAGCAAACCCTTGGACAACTTCCTGGTCAAAACTCACTGAGGTGCATTCTTGGGCTGTCTCTAATAAAAATTTTAGAGAACTGACCATCCCTTCTAACAGGGCACTGCTTTGTGAGGTATTGCAGGCAATTTGGTTTTCTTTCCTGAGTTTTTGTACTTAACACTGTTTATAATCACAAAGTGTTTTCTCTATTAATCTCTTTCTAAGCTTTTATTCTTACCCTTTTAGTAATAAGTAACAAGCCCTTATGATTAATTCCTGCCTTTTTACACTTTATAGATATAGTTCTACTAAAAAAAAAAAATAAAAAAAAAACTCAGGGCTATCTGATCCAAACGTAGTATTTTTGTCATATGCCTGTTGTGTCATTTTAATGTGACATTTTCCAACTAATTCTCTAAAGTTGATTGTTCAATAAAATTTTGGTTTTTAATGGATTGGCTCCATGAATTCTGTCTGCAAAAAAAAAAAAATCTCTTCTAAAGAATCTATCTGTTCTAAGAGAATTCTAAATAAAAACGTGTTTTGAAAAAATGCTGGCTTTCAATGTTTTGTTTTCAGTTCTGTGAATTCTCAGGAGTCTGTATTCATACACGAAGTCCATGAGAATTTCTCAGAGTCCCACATGTGTTCATTGCTGTGTTTTTTGGTGGTAAGGAGATGGTTTTGGTGAGAACTGTTGTGTCAAGTACAGTCAGTTTCATCAGCATTACCTCTTCTCAGGTGTTGTGAGCTCCAGAGAAAACAAAAAACTTTCCTTTGGCTTTACTTCATTTCTGGGCACACATAGATTCACAGATTCACAGGGTCGTTTGGGTTGGAAAGGATTTTTATGTTTTGGGGTTTTTTTGTGTGCCCACCTGGACATGTTCCTGTGTGATGTACTCTAGGTGATCCTGCTGTGACGGGGGGGTTGGACTAGAGGATCTCTTGAGGTCCCTTCCAACCCCTGAAGTTCTGTGATTCTATCTCATCATTAGTATGTTTCCTTCAACTAAATTTTGTCTTAGAAATGCTTTTGTGGCTCATTTTCCTTCCTGCTTCAGACATGGATGAGTTCTAGGGGATGTGCTTCACAAGCTACCTTCCCCTTGGATTGGCTGAGATAATTATTTCCCAGTATTTCTTCATACACCAGTAGTCATCAGAGATGACGACTCTATTGATGTTTCTCTTCTAAAGGTAAACTGGATTGGGGGGATTGGATAAGTTTCTGACTCTAGATAAGACTCCTACATTGCAAGCTGAATGCAGGCAAGAATGTAAGTCCACTTAAACAAGATAGCAAAAGTTTATCTCTATTGAAATTAGAAGAATGTTAAGAGGCAGTCCTTGAAAACCCTTAGGCAATTGGAAGATGATCTCATCCCAGTGCTGCTTTTTTGGTGTTAGCAGCAGGGGAAAAAAAAAAAACGGTGAAACTTACACAGTTATGGCTAAGTTGAATGAGGCTTAGCCTCATAGCTGCTTTTCAGATGAATGTGCACCCAAGGCCAGGTTGGATGAGGCCCTGAGTAAACTGGTCCTAGTGGAAGGTGCGCCTGCCAATGCCAGGGGGGTTGGAACTAGATGGTCTTTAAGGTCCCTTCCAACCCAAACCATTCCATGAACTTGGGGAAATGAACAGCTCCTACGTAGGTGAAATGGTTGGTAACAATGGCAGTGTAAAACTCAAGAGGAATCTAAACATCACATAGAATATTGGAAGGAAAAATCCTCCCTAGGAGATCATTTGCTCTTTTTTGTGGACTCTTAAATATGGGTGGATACAACATTAGTAGAAGGCATGAGATGTATCTGATATTGCTCAGAGAACAAAAGCAAAGATCTAGAAGGATATTGTTAAAGCAAACCAGTAAATTAGCTTCCAATTAGCTTTAGATTTATTTTGTGAATACCACAGTAGAAAGTACACAATGTTGAACAGCAGATCAGTTTTGAATTGGGAAAACAATTAAATCTCAAGTGTGGAAGTATGAAACAATTTCCTTCCAAAAGTCTCATTAGAACCTAGACAGAGGAACAGTTATACTCTGTCAGAGGCCTATGGACAACACAGTAGGGCATTTGGAACTGTTTTAGACTTGGTTTTGTTTTAAACAAAGGATTCATTTTTGCTGCAATCAATATCAGCTGAATTCTACAACTTCCTTTCAAAATGTCTTCAGGATGGATCCTTCAAAGCAGCATGGATTTCTGTTGTGGATTTTTGGTTTTTTTTGTTTAGGTTTGTGGGTTTTTTTGTTTGGTTTTTTTTTTTGCTTAGTCTGTAAATCCACTTGGAAAGCACTTTGGAATACTTACCCATTTTATACCTTTGTCACTTTGCCAGGATATTATCTTTAATCATTCCTACTTCATTCAGAACGAATAAGCAGATCTCACTTTATAATTACAGATCTGGTCCATGAAGCCGCTTCAGATGTTCTCTCCTTTTGTGGAATGAATCAGAGTCATTAATCTGATAGGATCATCATGAATGGCTTCTACGTTTCCTGTATTTTCAGCAGCCAACTGCTCACTATTGAGGTAAATGCAAACTTTGGAAGTCATCATGGTGTGGTTGGATGATATTTCTTCCTCATCCTCCTGTAATGAAGGGTCTTGCCGCCTTCTTGGTTTTCTGCGTTTTCCCTTGACACTGTGATCAAGTGAGGCATAACACATCTGATTGGCAGGCTCCACCTGGAAGGAAATTTGCTTTAGTGTTTGATGTGCTTTAAAATTATATCTAAGGCTTTGAGTGTGTCCATACTGCCATTCAAACGGTAGCTGAAGTCGACCCAAAGCAGTAAATGAACTTATTGGAAGCACAAAAAGCAGCTGTAGCAGCACAGAAAGCAGACTAACATAACCTCATGGGGATGGCACTTCAGGTCATGGTTTAGTGAAGGTAGTCTTAGGCTGATGGTTGGACTCAATGATCTTAGAGGTCTTTTCCAACCCAAACAATTCTATGATTCTGTGTCAGGTATTCTTAGGAGAGTGACAGTGTGGGAAAATTAATCCAAATATGAATCCAAGCATCCAAGATGCTTTATGGGAATAAGAGTAACTTAGATAATCACTCCAGGTTCTTTGGGAGGCAAGACATTTATTGATCTGGTTTTCTTCCCATGTTTTGTTTTATTTTATTTTATTTTATTTTATTTTATTTTATTTTATTATTTTATTTTATTTTATATTTTATTTTATTTTATTAGAATCCAGTTCTTAGCAACAACATTTTTCACAGACTCCTTGGAAATAACCAAAGATGGGTGATTCCTGTCTCAATACCATTTCTGGTGGAAATCATATGCTTTCTGTGTTTTTCCCTTGCTTCTCTCTGTGGTTTTCAAGCCAAATTATCCCTCACTTTTCATAGAATCATAGAATCAGTCAGGGTTGGAAGGGACCACAAGGATCATCTAGTTCTAACCCCCCTGCCGTGGGCAGGGACACCTCACACTAGATCAGGCTGGCCAGAGCCTCATCCAGCCTGGCCTTAAACACCTCCAGGGATGGGGCCTCAACCACCTCCCTGGACAACCCATTCCAGGCTCTCACCACTCTCATGGTGAAGAACTTCTTCCTCATGTCCAGCCTGAATCTCGCCACTTCCAGCTTCATTCCATTTCCCCTAGTCCTGTCACTCCCTGATATCCTAAAAAGTCCCACTTTTGACACTGGAATTTTGAAAGATTATTCTGTTTCTGTGAAATCAATTAAAATGAATGTCTAGATTAAAAAAAAAATTACGTTTTTGTCCCCTGGAAGTATCCTGAGAGAGAGGCTGGGAATTGTCCTTACTTGGAAATCAACTTGAGCAACCAGATCTAGTGGAAGGTGTCCCTGGCAATGCCACAGGGTTTGGAACTTCCAACCCAACCCCTTCTATGAATCTATGAACTCAGGAAATTGATGCTAGGAATGCTTCAATTACAGACAAATTTCGGTTGAAGCTTGCTTGCTTTTAGGTATCCAGGTATCTCAATAAAATACAAATTAATAGAAATACACACTTCTTTAATTTGTTAAGGCATAGATTTTTGTGCTGGGCAGGAAAGGACCAGTCAAACTCATATGATGCAGCCTGTGTTTTCACTTGTTTGATCTGGATGGATTGATTGATTGGATTAAAGCTCAAGCAGGGGAAATTTAGACTGGATATTAGAAAGCAGTTCTTTACAGTGAGGGTGGTGAGACACTGGAACAGGTTGCCCAAGGAGGTCGTGGATGTGCCCTCCCTGGAGGTGTTCAAGGCCAAGTTGGATGAGGCCGTGAGCTACCAAGTCTAGTTGAGAGGCAACCCTGCCCATGGCAGGGGGTTGGAACCAATTGATCTTTCAGGTCCTTTCCAACCCAAACCATTCTATGAATCTCCAAAATAAACGAAATTAATTCTTTACATAAGCCATGGCAGCCCATGACTGAGCTTTAGCAAGCCATGTGGATGGAAACAATCTGTCTGTAACTGTTCTGCTCCCTCATTAATGACCCGAATTGAGCAAAGGATCAATTCTGTACTTAAATCCTATGATGAACTGAGACACCAACACATGGTTAATTTTTCTGATGAACAGGGTGAAGATTTTTCTTATATGTTTTCATTGGAGAAATATAAGAACTCTGAGACAGCCCACAGAATTGAAATTAAAAATACCTGTAGTTGGTTAACTGGCCTTTGAGGCTGGGACTTCATCTGCTCGTAACAACATTCCTCTAGAATTTATCAAAGTAGAAAAATATTTCAGTTATTAGGACACACTACTGAGACTGCAAAGATCAACAGATCCTCACTGTTACAGAACTAACTACCCCCAGTGTGCTGTGTTAGAGGTGTGTTTTGCTTTGAAAACAGACACAGATTTCTTCCTCCACTGAGTGTATCCTCAGCAAGTTGGCACATGATACCAAGCTGAGTGGTGTGGTGGATTAGAGTGAAAGAAGGATGCCATCCAGAGGGACCTGGAAAGGTGGCCTGAGGAGAATCTCATGAGGTTTAGTAAGGACAAGTGCAAGGTCCTGTACCTAGGTCAAGGCAATCCTTGATACCAGTCCAGGCTGGAGTATGATGAGATTGAGAACAGCCCTGCAGAAAAGGATTTAGGGGTACTGGTGTGTGAGAAGCTGGACATGAGCCAGCAATGTGCACATGCAGCCCAGAAGGCCAATGGTGTCTTGGGCTGCATCAAAAGAAGCATGATCAGCAAGTCAAAACAATGATTCTGCCCTTCTGCTCTGGTCACACATCACCTGGAGTCCTGTGTCCCCAACACAGGAAGGACATGGACCTGCTGGTGCAGGTTCAGAGGAGGCCACAAAGATGATCAGAGGACTGGAGCACCTCTGCTGTGAAGACAGGCTGAAAGAATTGGGCTGTTTCAGCCTGGAGAAGAGAAGGCTCTGGGGAAACCTTAGAACAGCATCTCAATATCTGAGGGGGACCTACTGGACGGCAGGGTAGGGACTGTTTAGAAGGGCTTGATGTGATAGGACAAGGGGCAATGGTTTGAAACTAAAGCAGGGTAGATTTAAGTTGGACATTAGGAGGAAGTTCTTTCCAATGAGAGTGGTGAAAGACTGGGACAGCTTGCCCACGGATGTGGTTGAGGCCCCATCCCTGGTGACATTCAAGACCAGACTTGGTGTGGTCCTGGGCAGCCTGATCTAGTTAGAGAAGTTTCTGCTGATGGTAGGGATGACCTTCCAGGGTTCCTTCCAGCCTGATAAAATCTGTGAATCTCCTCCTCCATTTTTGGAGAGACAAAGAGCTAAGAAATTCAGACACACTGTGAAAATTAAAATAATTTATTTCTTCAAATGCAGAGGAAGATTCTCATTATTGACTGAGTAGAAAATCATTTTAGGCTGCTAGGAGGAGTTCTTGCAATTAGGAGTAACCACATACTACTGCATTTTTCAACACAGGCAAGCTTTTCTCTGGCTGAGAAAGAAAGAGGCTGTGAGTTGCAGCAGATGGTGATTCAGTTCTGTTCCTGACTCTACTTTCAGCTTTCTGCAAATTTGGTGTAAGAGATTTTACTCATGCCACTGCTCATTTCAGCCATCAGAAAAACAGATTCCTCCCTTCCAGTTTTCAGACTTTTGTAGTTGTCAGTCATAGAATCATAGAATGGTTTGGGCTTGAAGGGAACTTAAAGATCATCTACTTCAAATCCCTCTGCCACGGGCAGGGATGCTTTCCACTAGGACCAGGTTGCTCAAGGCCTCATCCAACCTGGCCTTGAGTGTTAGCTTCATTAAATTTGTGCAAACCCCACATAAAAAACTTGGTTTGGGTTTTATTCTTAGGGCTTTTTTTCCTGCAGTTCAAGAACTTAAGCTTTGCTTAAGCCCAGATAAGACAAACAAATTATGCTCATGTTACTTATAAACTGCTTTAACACCATTAAGGACTTGGACACAAACTGGAACACAGGAAGTTCCACTTCAACATGAGGAAAAACTTTGTTTCTGTGAGGAGGGTAGTGGAGCACTGGAGCAGGCTGCTCAGAGAGGTTGGGAATCTCCTCCTTTTCAAGAGCCACGTGGGTGTGTTCTTGTGTGACCTGCCCTAGGTGATCCTGCTTTGGCAGGGGGGTTGGACTCAATGACCTTCAGAGGTGCCTTCCAACTCCTACCAGTCCATGATTCTTTGATTCTATGATATCTAATCTAGCTGTAGCTGCAGTTATATGATGCTACTGCCTTCTATGTGACATCTCTCTCCCAAGGATCTCTCACTAAGAGATGTGATTCTCCCCCTCTATTCTGCTCTTGTGAAATCCCACCTGGAGTACTGCATCTACTTCTGGTGCCCCCAGCACAGGAAGGACATGGAACTGCTGGAGCAGGAGCAGAGGAGGCCACAAGGATGATCAGAGGGCTGCAGCACCTTTCCTACGGGGACCAGCTGAGAGAGTTGGGGCTGTTCAGCCAAAAAAGTAGGCTCTGGGGAAACCTTATAGCAGCCTTCCAGTACCTGAAGGGAGCTACAGGAGAGCTGGGGAGGAACTGTTTACAAAGGCTTGTCGTGATAGGATGAGGGGCAATGGCTTTAATCTGGAAGAGGGGAAGTTTAGATCTGATATTAGGAAGAAATTCTTTACAGTGAGGGTCATGAGACATTGGAACAGGTGGTCCAGGAAGGTCATGGATGCCCCCTCCCTGGAGGAGTTCAAGGCTAGGCTGGATGAGGCCTTGAGCAACCTGGTCTAGGGAGAGGTGTCCCTGCCAATGCTAGGCCAGTTGGAACTAGATGATCTTCCAGGTCCCTTCCGACCCAAACTAGTTCTATGATTCTGATACATGCAGAAAAGCTCTTGCTTTTGAGAAATTTGGCTGAACAGGATCATTGGGGCTGTAAAAACTCCAGTTCAGTGTGAGATCCAGTCTTAGAAACAATAGTGCAATAGGATGGTTTGCAGTTCTATCCAAGTAGGTATCAACACAGCAATTAAAAAGGGATAGATTCTGAAGTCTGCCTTTTGAAAATCACAAAGTGTTGGTCAGTCAACTTTTAACCATATACTTATTAGGGCTTCTGAACAGACATATCTTCTTGAAATGAAGCTTACCTGAAATACCTTGATTGAGATTGCCATAAACGGGGCTATCTTCAGTGTAATAGGCATCATAGCTAGAAGGGGAATTGAGAAATACTTGTAGTTCACAGAATATGCTTTATTTTGCACCCAGTTATTCCACTGTAATCATTTCACACACACATAGCAGTAGCAGATTGTATGTGGTCTGAAAAACAAGACCAAAAATATCAGGATGGGGGCAGAAATGGCAATGTCTGTATTCTGAAGAGAGATGTGTTATCTAGCCAAGAAATGAACTCTTCTTTCCTGTAAATTAGTTAAATAGAGTTCTAGAAAGATCAATAATCACTCTTAGGAAGAAATCATTTACAGTGAGGGTGGTGAGACAGTGAAACAAGTTGCCCAGGGAGGTTGGGGGCACCCCTTCCCTGGAGGTGCTGAAGGCCAGGTTGAATGAGGCCTTGAGACACCTGGTCTAGTTGGAGGTGTCCCTGCCCATGGTAGGCAGCTGGAACTAGCTGATCCCTCTTCAAGCTAATTTTTAATTGATGATTGATTTTGGACAACACGTAAAGGCTGCTTTGTATTTTTGTTCTAAGAGCCTTTCATATTTGGGTTGAGATGAGACTCTATCACTTTTCTGAAGTGTGGAGGCTTTTTTACATGGAATAAGACAGAACAGATGATAAGGTATCCAGCAGATGTGAAGAGACTCTGTTATATTGCTTTTGGAAACACATTCAAGAAATGTGTGGACATGGCACTTTGGGACATGGTTTATTGGCTGTGGTGGTCTTAGGTTGAAGGTTGGACTCAATGATCTTAAAAGTCTCTTCTAAAGGAGGTTACAGTCAGGTAGGGGTTGGCCTTTTTTCCCCAGTACCAGATGATAGAATGAGAGGAAATGGGCTGGAATTGTGCCATGAGAGATTTAGGTTGGAAATTAGGAACAGGCTGCCCAGGTAAGTGATGGAGCCACCGACCCTGGGTGTGTTCAAGACATGTGGACGTGGCACTTTGGGACATGGTTTAATGGCTGTGATAGTGTTAGGTTGAAGGTTGGACTTGATGATCTTAAAGATCTCTTCCAAGCAAAACAATTCTATGATTCTATGAGTAAAAGAAGGTATGGGACATAAAAACACATAAATTATTGCTCAATTATTGCTCCACAAGTATTAAATATCAGACCATAATTTATCCTTGTTTTCTGAGAGTTCTTTTAAATTGTTACAGATTTACTGAATTTGAGTGATAGTAAATAGTGGTTTAGCTCAATATCTTGCACCTTCTTTACTATATAAAATGATCAAATTTTGTTGTTGATAAAATGATTGAAGTAAATCTCTCCCACATGAGTTAATTTTCTAGTTTTCTTTGGAAAACTTTTCCCCGTAACCATCCTGTTCTTTGACATCTCCAGGCAGGCTGCATGAGATATTGGATTTTCCTCTGTGCTATCCCTACAAAGCCATCTGTCTTTATTTACTGCTTACTTCACCCTTGCCAAAAAGAAACTGTTTTAATCCAGCTTACCTTGGACTGTTGTCTTCATAGTCTTTGTACATTTTAGCTGGAAATTTTGTTAAAAGGAAAAAAGTGAAGAGAAAATGAAATGTGTTATTTTTAGAACACTTCAGATAATTGTCTTCAACTGACTCTGCAGAAAGTAACATTGAAAGCTTTCAGCACCTTCAGTTGTTTCCCAGCCCACACACACACACTTTTCTCAAATACTTTTGACTAATGCAAGAGATGTTTGTGTCATGACCCTGTGCTGTGGCTGCAAAGTCTGTGTTAGTTTACAAGACCCCAGAACTGTATTTTAATATGATTAATCACAGAAACATTCAGGTGGAAAAGACCCTTGGGGTCACCAAGTCCAACCGATTACGGTTCACCCCTAAACCATATCCCCAAGCACCACATCCAAATGACCTTTAAACACATAATCATAGGATCATAGAATGGTTTGGGAAGGGACATTAAAGATCATTTAGTTCCAACCCTCCCGCCAGGGACAGGGACACCTCTCACCAGACCAGGCCACTCAAGGCCTCATCCAACCCCACCTTGACCACCTCCAGGGAGGGGACAATTTTATTTTAAAAGGTTCCCAAAAGAGTGGAAATTTTCCCAGTTTTGGACTATGCAGGTATGTAGTAATGAGCACAGACTTCTGAAGTGCTGGGACCTTATATAATGTATTTTGAATCTTTCTGATTTATGATGTTTCCAAGTTTTATGAACCTCATGAGTTTGGGGAAGAACTGTGATTATAGAAAGGATACAGTTGAGCCCAGTCAGAATTTTGCTGAGAAAATAAACAAGTTCTGCAGCAAAAGAAAGTCCAGCCCTGGGAAAAGTATTGACCAAATGGCTCTATGTTGGTGACTTTTTTTTTTTCCATTTCAAACTTTTAATTCTCTGCACACACAAAACAGTCCAGCCACAAATGAATTTCAGTATGTCTCATTCTTCTCACAATCAGAAGACATGGAAAGGTTTTTTCTGCAAAGTATATGTGAAGCTAAATCCTGCATAGTTGTGGCTGGACTATCTGATAAAGATATTCTGCATTGTGCATTATCCAGAACTAAACTCACAGCTTCTACATCATCTTTTTCTCTGCCTAGAGAGATGCATCATGTGTTTCTATCACAAGATGATTTAATTTACTAGTTTTGCTGCTTTTATCTCTTAAAAAAAAGATATCCTATGATCCATGTGAAGAAACTGAAGCAGAGAGGCAATGACTACAAAAATATTTATTTATTAATATTATTACACATGACTTACAAGGAACATCTAAGGGAGCTGGGGTTGTTCAGTCTAGGGAAAAGGAGGCTGAGGGGAAACCTCATCTCTCTCTACAACTACCTGAAGAGAGGGAGGAGTGAGGAGGGGGCCAGCCTCTTCTCCTTGATGGCAAGTGACAGGACTAGAGGAAATGGTTACAAGCTGTTCCAGGGAAGGTTCTGGCTCGGTATTAGGAAATATTTCTTCACAGAGAGTGTTATCAAACGTTGGAATGGCCTGCCCAGGGCAGTGCTGGAGTCACCATCCCTGGAGGTGTTCAAGTGCCATAAGGACCTGGAGCTTAGGGTCATGGTTTGGTGTTGGCAAGTGCTGAGTCAGGGGTTGGACCTGCTGATCTCTGAAGTCTCTTCCAAACAGATACATTCTGTGATTATCTATTATTTATTATAATTATTCAAATTAAGTTTGATTAACAACTCAGGAACTTTGTATATTCTGCTCTAGGACTCCAGATTTTATCCTAGGAAGCTCTGATTCCATGCAGCATCAACCTCACTCAAGGTTAGGTGGGTAAATCACTGTGATTTTTGATCATTAAAAAAATCCGCAGTAAAGGCAAAATAAACCAAAAAGGCACCCCCCACACACCCTCCACAACACTCCAGCAGCTCTTTTAATATCTTCTCACAATCTAATTTCCTTACACTTGATGAGTTCATTTTATAAATATAGGTCTTCTTTTTATGTAGTTTTTTTATGTATGCATGTTTTCAGGTGGTTGAATCCACCAGTGTTTGCGTGCCCACTCACACCTACGAAGCACCCCTGTGCAACGGCATTTTTCCTGGATGGGAACGGTGGTGATTGTTCAACTTAATAATTAGTAACACCTTTGGCACCATTTCCCACAGCATCTCCCTGCATAAACTGGCTGCTCATTGCTCGGATGGGTGGATGCTTCACTGGGTTAAGAACTGGCTGATGGCCTGGTCCAAAGAGTGGTGGGGCGTGGAGTTAATTCCAGTTAGTGGCTGGTCACTTAGTGGTGTTCCCCAGGGCTCAGGACTGGAGACAGTTCTCTTTAATATCTTCATCAATGATCTGGATGATGGGATTTAGGCACCCTCAATCTTGCAGATGGCAAGAATCTGGGTGGGAGTGTCGATATGCTGTAAGGTAGGAAGGCTCTTCTAAGGGACCTGGCCAGGCTGTATGCACAGGCTGAGGTCAATGGTATGAGGTTTAACAAAGCCAGATGCTGGGTCCTGCACTTTGGGTCACAATAACCCCATGAACACTCCAGGCTTGGGGCAGAGTGGCTGGAAACAGCCCAGCAGAAAAGGACCTGAGGGTTCTGTTTGACAGCTGGCTGAACATGCTCCAGCAGTGTGCTCAGGTGGCCAAGAAGTCCACCAACATCCTGGTCTGGATCAGGAATAGTGTGGCCAGCAGGAATAGGGAAGTGATCGTGCCCATGTACTGGGTGCTGTTGAGGCCACAACTTGAATACTGGGTTCAGCTTTGGGTCCTTCACTCCAAGAAAGGCTTTGAGGTGCTGGAGAGTGTCCAGGTAAAGCCAAAAAAGGTGGTGAAGGGTCTGGAGAACAGGTCTGGTGAGGAGCAGCTGAGGGAATAGGGTTGTTTAGTTTGAAGAAGAGGAGGCTTAGGGAAAACCTCCTTGCTGTCTACAACTTCCTGAAAGGGGGTTAGAGGGAGGTTGAGATCCGTCTCTTTTCCCTAGTATCAGGTGACAGAATGAGAGGAAATGGCCTGAAATTGTGCCAGGAGAGGTTTAGGTTGGACATCAGGAAAAATTTCTTTATTACAAGAATGGTCAGGCATTGGAACAGGCTGCCCAGGGAGGTGGTGGAGTCACCATCCCTGGAGGTGTTCAAGAAATGGCACTTTGGGACATGGTTTAACAGCCATGGTGGTGTTGGGTTGATGGTTGTGTTTGATGACCTTAGACATCTTTTCTAACCAAAAGAATTCTATGATTCTATGAATTATAGAACTGCATACATAACAGAGGTTTCAGTGCAATAATCAAATCTGTTTCAAACAGTCGTAGTTAATTTGAACCAAACCAATTAGAGGTTTTTTTTTTTCAAAATGAAATTACTAAGCAGCAAATGTGTATGAAATCCACAATCCAAATAAGCATTCAGGAATTTGGGGAGGAGAACATTTTCTCAAATGTATTTTCATAGACTCATAGAATCATAGAATGGTTTGGGTTGGAAGGACCCCTAAAGATCATCTAGATCCATGGGCAGGGACATCTTCCATTAGAACAGGTTGCCCAAACCCTCATCCAACCAGGCCTTGAACACCTTCCAGCTACTTAGAATATTTTTTAACTAAAGTGTAAATAATAACCAGTTACATAAAAAGGACATTTTAAAAAATACAATTACAAATATTAAAAATGTACTTTAAAATTTAGACAGAGCTAATTCTTCACTTTGTACATATTCTGTTGTTTTCTCTTCAGAGAATGGATTTGGGTAGCTGTTTCTAGCAGCACACTGGGCAGCTAGCAATCATTCTGTAATCACATTTAACTTACCTATAATTTAATTTACATCCTCTCTACTAGAACCACTGTTGCCAAAATATAACTTTAAAATTCAAAAGAATCAATTTGTTGGCTTGAAAGCTCCCAGCAGTGATGGCTTTCTCTACAGACACTTTAACTACTCAAGCTCTTTTTCTCACAGAGGCATAAAACTTCCTTACCTTGCTTCTTTTCCATACAGTGGGAAATGTTCAGCATCAATGACACAACCAGAGCCAAGCTCAGAAAGGCCAGAACTACCCAGACAGCAAAGTGGCAGTCCATCCCTGTAACTGAAAGTAAAGCACTTTTTTAATAGAATCAAGGAATTGTTTCAATTGGAAAAGACTTCTAAGATCACTGAGTCCAACCTTCAACCCAGTGCCACCATGGCCATTAAACCATGTCCCAAAGTGTCATGACCACGTACTTGAACACCTCCAGGGATAGTGACTCCACCACCTCCCTGGGCAGCCTGTTCCAATGCCTTACCACTCTTGCAGGAAAGAAATTTTTCCTAATCTCCAACCTAAACCTCCCCTGGCACAGTTTCAGGATATTTCCTCTCATTCTGTCACCTGATACTATGGAAAAGACACCAACCCCCACCTTACTCCAACCTCCTTTCAGGGAGCTGCAGTTGGGATTATGTTGTGTAACAGCTTTACTGTGTTCTTGGTGGTTGGTTGATTTTTGCTCTCTGTAGTTGCAGATGCTGTTTTGTTGTTTACTCTGTGACAGCCATTGCTTTACAAGCTAAATAATTAATATCAAGCCCAGATGCTAACTAATAGGAAAGCAACATCAACAAACTATTAGCAGAACCACTGCCTCGTGGTAATTCTGCCAAAGGCTGGGCTGTTGGTGTGCCTGTACAATGCAGCAAAAATCATAAACTGCTAAAGGGAAAAAATCATTTTAGTACATAATTTGTAACCTGGTTACTCTACAACTAGTCACCCAACATTTGCATCCTGTGCTATCTATCCAACACTACAAGAGTCTGTGTCAAAGGCAAGAACTTCTAAGGCTCAGGCTAATGTCTAAAATAATGTGCTCCTCTGTGAATGGAAAGAGTTCATCGTAGAGCCAAAGGTTTGATAAGAAGGACAACAACTCTTGGCTTATTGTTAGAAACTGGGATAGCCAAAGGTTTGATGAGAAGGACAACAATTCTTGGCTTATTGTTAGAAACTGGGACGTGTTAACTGGGGGAAGTACTATATTTAAGATGACAGTGTTTTGAATGCTTAACCATAGAATCAGCCAGGTTGGAAGAGACCTCCAAGGTCATCCAGTCCAACCTATCGCCCACCCCTATCCAATCAACTACACCATGGCACTAACTGCCTCATCCAGTCTTTTCTTGAACATCTCCATGGACGGCAACTCCACCACCTCCCCAGGCAGCACATTCCAATGGGCAATCACCCTCTCTGTGAAGAACTTCCTCCTAATATCCAGCCTATACCTCCCCTGGCACAACTTGAGACTGTGTCCCCTCATTCTGCTGCTGGTTGCTGCTGTTGGTTAATGCTAGAACCTTTCTAGTGTTAATGTAATATCGATAAGAAAGGTGAGGATAATCATTTTAGCAGGACCTGTTGTGACAGGACAAGGCATAATGGTTTTAAACTATCAGAGGGTAGATTTAGACTAGAAACAAGGAAGATTTTTTTTTTTTTTTCACAGTGATGGTGGTGAAATACTGGCACAGGTTGCCCAGAGAGGTGGTAGATACCCCATCCCTGAAAATACTCCAAGGTCAAGAGGGGAACAGCTCTGAGCAACCTGCTCTAGCAGATGTTCCTGCTAACTGCAGGGAGGTTGAACTACATGATCTTTAAAGGTTCCTTCCAAACCAAAGTATTCTGTAATGTTATATTTAATGACACATTCCTATTCTGCTGGCCAAACTTGGAGGTGCATCCAAGTAGAATCATAAAATGGTTTGGAAGGGACCTTAAAGGCCATTTAGTTCCCATCTAGATGACGTCGTTACTTTTCTGACTTTAGAGATGAGGTTACTCTCCTCCCTCAGCATATTTTACACTGCTACAAACAAAAGATGCCATATTCACACACACACACACACAAAATAAAATCCAAAAGACTTTCCAAAGATACAATTAATTGTGGTTTGCTTTTTTTTTTCCTTTTTAAATCTATGAAAATCTAATTATATCTTTCTCCACCAACAGTAGTAAGACATGGGAAAAAATAGAGTTTTGGTCACTTGCTCTTTTGTCATTTCTTTGCAGGGTTCATTATACTGTAACTAGAGGGGGATCGGGGGAAAAAAAGGCAAACAAAACAACAAAAACAAAAAACCCCACAATAACAACAATAAACACACACCCAAAAAAAAAAAAGACAAAACAAAAAACCCTGAAGAAAAGCCTCCAAAACATTCTAATCTTCTCTGGATTAATTTCTTCAATTCATTGTTTTTATAACTCAAAGGAGTGGACATAGAATCATAGAATTGTTTTGGTTGGAAAAGACCTCTAAGACCATCAAGTCCAACCCTTTCGGGGAAAGGGGCTGGACTCAACATTTGAGGGCTAAAAATGGATTTTTATCCCCCTAATAGCATAAGAATAGGTAGCAGAAGTGCTACATTTCTTTTTTCCTTCTTGTTCTAGTGTATTTTTACAGAATCCATCACAAAGGGTAATGGCAAGATTTCAAACTTCTACCAGCTTTTCCTACTGAAAACATGAGGTAGGGAGTATAGATGCCATCTACAGTATCAACTCATCATTCATAGAAGCAGATTAATTAATTACTTTGCTCACTAACAGAAGCACAAAATATTTTGTTTCCTGTTGTTTCTGCCTACAAATCCATCAAAGATGGGATAAAACTAGCATTCCCCCACTGATTAAATGGTGAGATAAATAATATTCTCTACTAATGACTCTTAGAAAGAGAAACCCATTAAGAAACTGATCAATGCTAAATTAGCAGTAAAGATGCTTCTACCTGTGTGAGTTTTTTAGACAAGATTAATTCTTCAGAAAGCATTCCTTAAACTGTAATTAGTGCTCAACTAATCACTTGGTAAGGCATCAACTTGATACTTCAGAAAGGAAGCAGCACGTTGTAAAATAAAAAGCCCTCCACACAGTTAATATTTTAAGCACAAAATTAACACCAATACGTCTCTTCATTAACAAGCATTAATTAATGGAGGTTAAAGTTGTTCATGATAACACATAATCATCATTATTACTAAAATTTAGCTTCAGAACCTTGAGCAACCTTCTTGAAAGTCTGGTAGCCTGCCATAATGTGATTTTCATCGAATTGTATAATGGTTTGGGTTGGAAAGGACCTTCAAGATCATCATCTAGTTCCAATCCCCCTGCCACGGGCAAGGACACCTTCCACTAGACCAGGCTGCTCAAGGCCTCATCCAACCTGGCCATGAACAGCACCAGGGAGGGTGCATCTACGACTTCCCTGGGCTACCTGTCCCAGTGTCTTGCCACCCTCACTGTAAAGAAAGTTTTGCTGCCGCTTTGTTTCCAAGGTTAGAAGACTGCAAAGAAAAGGCTTACCTGCTGCTGTTGCTGCTGGGAATCCTCCCTGGCTCTTTATCAAGCAACAAATCAAGTGATGTTGGCCAACCTTGGATGCTCTTTCGTTTTGGACCTGGCAGTGTGAGTCTATCTTTAGAGTTACCGTCAAACTCAGAGGTCTCCAGTCTTCTTTTCACCTCCTTTTTTACAAACAGGAAATATGTGGTTTAGGCTTTTACAACCTCACAAGCAAACTGATGGCCTCCCTCAATGTTTTGCCTCCAAAAGAGGAATAAGATATTTGTTCATCTGCATTTATTATCCACCTGTCTTGCTACAGCAGAGTATGTACAGTTACAGTTACAGGCCTGTTAGTTCCATTTTATGTGATTCAAACCTTCTCTCATAATATTCATATGTCCCATACACTAAGTCTTCCTGATTTTGACATTATGTTGAATTCAACAAGTCTTTAGATACCTCTGGAAATAATAACAGAACTGAAGGGGGCCGATGGGAAAGCCCAGAAGTGACTTTTTACAAGGGTTTGTTGTGATAGGATGACAGAGAATGGACTGAAGCTGGAAGAGGGGAGATTTACACTGGATATTAGGAATAAACTCTTGACACTGAGGGTAGTGAGACACTGGAAAAAGTTGCCCAGGGAGGCTGTACATACCCCCTACCTGGATGTTCAAGGCCAGGCTGGATGAGGCCTTGAGCAACCTTGTCTAGTGGGAAGTGTCCCTGCCATGGCAGGGGGTTTGGAACTAGATGATCTTTAGGGTCCCTTTCTTCCCAAACCATTCTATGATTCTATGAATATTACAGCAAAATATTACATTGTCCATGTGTAATTTGGAAAAAATGCAAATTTAATAGGCTGCTGCCACAAGGCACCAATGCATCTACCCCTCTCATTTACTTAAGAAATCATTGATTACATTTTTGCATGCATGCATATTGCCAACAAGTTATTTTCTGTTTATTCTATCTTCCTGAAGCTGAAATAAATTACACATCTGAAAATGGAATCGCCTCAAACAGCTAATTTCTCTAGCACCTCTCAAGTTCCAAACTTTCTTTGAAAAATGATGTCATTTTCAACGCTTAGTGGTGCAGTGGAAACTCCCTTGCAGAGAATGAAAGAGAAATGGTTTACAGCAAAAGTCTTGCAAAGCGTAGGTGTTCCTGCAAGGGGTGAAGGACATTTCTGTTGGAAGAGGGAACATCTTTCAATAATGGATCTTCCAGGATTTGCTGGGGAAAGGAACTACAGCAGAAATAGATGATTTGATTAGATAAAGCCTTCCAAGTGACTGAAGTGGTTGTTTAGCGGCAGTGGCTTGGCAGTAGCAGTGGGATTCTGAGCTCTAGGTGAGCAGTTGGACTTGATGATCTCAAAGGTCTCTTCCAACCTCAACACTCACATGATTCTGTTAAATGCTTTGAGGGCAGCTTAGACTGGAGTGTGCTCTGGTTCCAATCTCACCAAGACATCAGAGAAGCAGAACAGTTCTTATCTTTGCACATGGCTCTGCTTAGATGATGCAGGTGCAGACCTGGTGCTCCTTGTGTGTGGTGAACATCAGTGAGTAAGAATGGCACAGAAAAGAGGCTGGCATAAAAAAGCTGCCAGAAAGAGTGAGGCCTTTCAAGCCAAAGTTTAACACTGCAGACAGCTCTTCTGACTCTTACAATAAATATTGCACTTAGTAAGAAAATGAAAATAAAATAAAACCATTCATAGTCATTTGGCATAATTTGGTGCCGAATGTCAACATCTTACTTAAACCAGTGCCAAGCACAACGTTGTCTCTTCAAGTGCCCCTGAAATGATGGCTCCTATTACAAGCAGCAAATGGGTTTCCTGTGGGGAAACCACAGTTTTTGGGTTTTTTTTCTGAATGTTACAAACCCCTATTATCAAGGAGTGCAGAAAGAAAACTTCTTATCTTGGTAATTCTGCACTGTCAAAATTTCCACTGAAAGCTAACCCTGCAGACTTGTGAAGCTTTGGGTGGAGTTTTTTTGTGTTGGGTGCTGGGAGACAGCTGAGCAGCTCTCTGCATGGGTAGCAGAGAGAGAAAACAACTGACCCCACTTCATCCAGACCCTGCAGAAGTAAAGTGTGGCCATTCCAGGAATTTCGTTTTCCATTCAGACAGATGCTGTATCCTGAAAAAAATGTATTGGGTAACAGAATGGGAGGAAATAGCCTAAAATTCTGCCAGTTGGATACTAGGAAAAATTTCTTTGATGCACGTGGACATGCATTGGAACAGGCTGCCCAGGGAGGTGGTGGAGTCACCATCCCTGGAGGTTTTCAAGAAACGTCTGGCCATGGCACTTTGGGACATGGTTTAATAGCCATGGTTAGATTGAAGGTTGGTCTCAGTGATCCTAGAAGTCTTTTCCAACCATAACAATGCTGTGATACTAACATTCTATGATTCTATTAATGACTGTTTAGATCTAATTGGTGTGAATTTAGGTTGAGCTAAAAATTTTAAATAACAACTGTGAAGGCAACTCTTGATAAGTGCTAAGTGATGCCCTGGATTATCGAGCTTGAACTGAATTGCTCAACTACTGATCCTTTCAGCTTCACAATGTTGTGGTTGCATCTTTATTTAAAGAACTCTCTGGTAAGCAGATAAAAGTGCTTGTCTGGCCACATTCAGGGCTGTTAAACATTGTTTTCTTCCTGCTTCCTGTGCTGCAGCACATTTGGGCACAGTAAAGGGGGGTGCTAGTTCCCTTGTAGAATAAACTGTCAAGTGACTTGGTGGCATTTGCAGAAAGAGCAAGCACAGGTGCATGGAAAATGTCTTGTCCCACAAAATGTTGTAAGGCTATAAAGTGATTTGCTCTACATTAACATTTACATTTTGGCATTCCTCAGAGGTCACACTTCAGTATTATATAGATATTTAACAAGTTTTCTATGGCCAGGGAAGGTTTTGGAATCTCCTTCTGTGAAGAAGTTCAAAACATGCGTGGATGCATTCCTGTGCAGCCAGTCCTAGCTGATCCTGCTTTGGCAGGTGGGTTGGAACTCGGTGATCTCTAGGAGGCCCCTTCTAACTCCTAACATTCTGTAATTCTGTGGTTCTGTTTAAGTTGACTATTAGGAAAAGATTCTTTCCTGAAAGAGTCATCAGGCATTGGCACAGGTTGCCCAGGGAGGTGGTGGAGTCACCATCTATTAAGGTGTTCAAGAAACATGTGGACATGTTACTTTGGGACATGGTTTAATGGCCATGGTGGTGTTGGCCTGATGGTTGGACTAGACAGTCTTTTCCAACTGAAATAATTCTATGATTTGCACGAGTGACTTTTCTCCTTTTTTAATAAAATCAACAAAATTGGATAGTCTTTAATGCAATTGTGTGATTTGGTTTCTGTTTAGAAACTTATGTTCAGATGCTGATTTAACTGAAATACAAACCAGACACCCTCAGAATCATAGAACTCTTTCACTTGGAAAAGACCTCCTCCATATCATTGAGTCCAGCCATCAACCTAAGACCACCATGGCCAATAAACCATATCCTGAAGTGTCATGTCCACACGTTTCTTGAACGTTCCTTCTACATCACCACTGTTGTATATGCACATGTAGGTTCAGGTGTCTATGTCAGATATGACCACCAGGACTAGAGACATTGTGGCTGGGATGGGAGTTCAATGGCACCAACTGTTGAATTCAATTTGTTGAGTTCAACAGAAGTTGAATGACAGCAGATGAACTGCTGGAGAGGTCCCAGAGAAAGCCATGAAGATGATCAGAGGGCTGGAACATCTTCCCTATGGGGACAGGCTGGTAGAGCTGGGGCTGTTCAGCCCTGAAAGTAGGAGGCTCTGACGAGACCTTAGACCAGCCTTTCAGTACCTGAAAGGGGCCTACAAGAAAGCTGGGCAGGAACTTCTTACAAGGGCTTGTAGTGATAGGGTGAGGGGCAATGACTTTAAGCTGGAAGAGAGTAGATTCAGACTGGGTATTAGGAAGAAATTCTTGACAGTGAGGGGGTGAGACACTGGAACAGGTTGCCCAGGGAGGTTGGGGGCACCCCTTCCCTGGAGGTGTTCAAGGCCAGGTTGGATGAGGCCTTGAGCAACTTGGTCTAGTGGGAGGTGTCCCTGCCCATGGTAGGCAGTTGGAACTAGTTGATTTTTCAGGTCCCTTCCAACCCAAACCATTATATGAATCTATGAACCTTTGTACACTCAGTCTATTTTCTTCTCAGTACTCAACTAAATAAATGCTCAAAACTTTTCATTTTTACTGTGAGCGAAGCATCCTACAAATCACCAGTTTTATACTTCACCCTACCCTGTACTTGAAGTTAAATTTTATTTTAGGAATTCCAGAATCATGCTAAATTGGAAAGAAAAGTGTAAATTCTTTTCTGTCATTCCTGGAGAAAGTAGTCTGTTTGAAGAGTCACAATCAGGGTACTGCAGCTTCTTGGTGAGAAAAAAAAATAATTGTGGCTGACCATTCTGGTTTGTGGCTTTCTCCTGCTGAATGTTTTTATTCTGTGTTTGAAATGTACACATCGTGGTGGGACAGTTCATAGAGGGTCATTTAATCACACAGAGGTGGCAGGTTCTGATGTGCTTTGAATGAGGTGTTCCACAGCTTAGTGCCAGGAATAAAACTGAAGTGTAAAGAAAAGCTGGGATTTTCTTCATATGTGTCTAAGAGTGCTTTTCTTCTGGCCGCTAGTGACTTCCAGTGGACATTAAAAGTGTGCACTGATAACTGTTGAGCAGACGTGCGGTCTTGACACGCACAACACAGAGTTTCTTTCTCCACAGCTAGAGGCTAAGGAATGATAGATTCATTAAGATTGGAAAAGACCTCTAAGATCATCAAGTCTAACCTTCTACCCAACACCTTCATGACCATTAGACCATGTCCCAAAGTGCTACATCTATTCATGTTCCGAACACCTCCAGGGATGATGACTCCATCACCTCCCTCAGCAGCCTGTTCCAATGCCTGACCAACCTTTCCATAATGAAATTTTTCTTAATATCCAGCCTAAACCTCTACTGGTGCAGCTTGAGACCATTTCCTCCTGTCCTGTCATTAGTTATTTGGGAGAAGAGGCCAAAACCAGCCTCACTTCAGCCTTCTTTCAGGGAGTTGTAGAGAGCAATGAGGTCTCTCCTCAGCCTCCTCTTCTCCAGACTAAACAAGCCCAGCTCCCTCAGCTGCTCCTCACCAGACCTGTTCTCCAAACCCCTCACCAGCTTCGTTGCCCTTCTCTGGACATGCTCCAGCACTTCAATGTCTCTCTTCCACTGCAGTGCCTAAAGGTTCTTTTAAAGACACTTTAAAGGGCACAGTGCAGACTGTTCACAAGGGCAAGAGACTGACAGTCACCAAAAAAACTGAGCAGGTTTTCTGGATTTAAAAAGGAGCAGCTGTGGAGGAGCTAATTCTTGAGGACATCCCAGTTCTCTCCACATAGTTCATGGTGGGTTACCTTCACTGTAAGAGATTAAAAGACTCAGACTCAGGCCTCTGAACTCCCCAACCAGGTTTGTTATTAAAGAAGCACAGAATAGAACCGCAGGACCACAGAATTTCTTTGGTTGGAAAAGACCTGCAAAATCATTCAGTTCAAACATTGCCTAATGCTACCAAGACTGGTACTAAACCATGTCCCTTAGCATCACATTTCTGTGTCTTTTAAACACCTCCAGGGACGGAGATTCAACCACCTCCCTGGGGAGCCTATTCCAGTGTTGAGAACCATTTCAGGGAAGAAGTTTCTTCTAATATCCAACCTAAACCTCTCCTAGTGCAACTCGAGGCCATTTCCTCTCATCCTATCACTTCTTACTAGAGAGACCAACACCCACCTTCCTATAACTTCCTTTCAGGGAGTTGTAGAGAGTGAGGTCTCTCTTCAGCCTCTTTGCCTCCAGGCTGAACAACGACAGTTCCTTTAGCTGCTCCTCACCAAACCTGTTCTCCAGACCCTTCACCAGCTTCATTGCCTTAATGTAACAGATGATTCCTTGGGTTGGGAGGGGATCTGGGGGGCTGTTTTTTGTTTGTTTGTTGTCCCTCTGGTGTGACAGCTGGTGGACAAGCAGCAGTGCCAGCTCAGTGGTGTGGGTGCCAGTCTTTGTGGTTTTTGGTCACACCAGTATTGTTGTGGGCTGGATGCATTGTGTAAGCTAAGTTAATTCCTTCTTAATAAATCCAAGTCACTTCACACAACACATTTCTAGTGCTAGATTCATCAGGAAGCCATGGGAAGATGAATGCCAGTTGTGGAAGGCTATGGACTTCAAAGTCAAGTAGGGAAGGACAAGGAGTCCTGTAGAACACATCATTTACAGTACTCATTGAAGCATGCCAAACTCCTTGATTTATGTGTGTGTATATTTGGACTTCTCCTCTTGTTATCTCAGAAATTGATTCTGTTTTGTCCTGCCTCTGAGGCTATTTAAAGCCTGTGCAATGTTCCATCAGCTGCCTCAGTTCCAGTGACTACACTGGAACAAAAGCCCAGATGCTCCATTTTCAGAGCACAAGGACATTCCTACCTGCCTGTGGAGATGAAAACAGCTGGTGTTCTTGCTGACTGGGCCATGGATACCTCTGTTCTGGGGATTAGAAATGGGGCTGGTATGTGTGAGGATTTCCCAGGATATACTCCTGGAAATTTTATCTATATGTGACACTTTGGGGTGTTTGGGATTCATAGAATCATAGATTGGTTTTGGTTGGAAAAGACCTCTAAGATCACTGAGTCCAACCATTAACCTAACACCACCATGGCCATTAAACCATGTCCCAAAGTGCCATGTCCACACATTTCTTGAAAACCTCCAGGGATGGTGACTCTACCACCTCCCTGGGCAGCCTGTTCCAATGCCTAACTACTTTTCCTTATATCTGACTTAAACCTCCCCTGGCACAATTTCAGGCCATTTCCTCTCATTCTATCACCTGATTCTAGGGAGAAGAGATGAACTCCCACCTTGCTTCAACCTCCTTTCAGGGAGTTGTAGAGAGCAATGAGGTCTCCTTTCAATCTCCTCTTCCAGACTGAACAACCCCAGTTTCCTCAGCCTCTCCTTGTAAGTCTTATTCTCTAGATGCTTTGCCAGCTTTTTTGCCCTTTGTTCCCTGTTTTTGTTGCCTTTAGGTAGCCTAAGGACTAAGTCATGTCACAGAAGCCTGCAGGGTGACTTTGATGAGTCTCCTGTGTGTCAAATTTACACTCTGGCTCTAAACACTGTGCCGACACTAGCATTGGGTTTGGGCTTTGTCACAGGTGGTGTCATTTTGCTGCTCAGCACATTCCTGCCAGGACAGTGGTGGACAGAGCCATGGTGAGATGCCTTCAGCAGCACTTACAAAAGAAGGATCCCACTGGTATTTACTGAGTGGCAGTCTCCAGAAAAGCACAGAAATCCTTTTTGCTCTCTGACTCCTTTGGTTATTTACCACAACAGATTAGTCTGCAGTTCCTAGCTGAACCCATTGAGCACTAATATGATTATTGTCCAGCCACTTTAGAGGGAAGAAGGTCTGGCAATTGAAGGAGATGAAAAGGAGCATGTGGGAAAGCACTTAGAGACTTCAACCCCAGGCATGAAAGGGCTACTTCTCAGAAGTAACCTGGGCTACAATACACAGAGCGCCATCTATTGATACAGGAGAAAAGAAACCATCTGTATACAAAGCCTGACTTAATTCTCCTCCACTTTACAGAACCAGCCCTGGCTCCTGATAAAGGTTTGTACAAATGTCTTTTCCAATCTCAGAGATGCTTGCTGTTCGAATTATGAAGCCCCTGCGAGTGCAGGTCCATTACTATGAGCAGAGAGGCCATAAAAGCATCAGTAGCTCTGACATAAAGCTGATGGATTATATCATAATGCTTCCTGTAGAAGGTGGATCTTCATTCATCAGCCATGTCTGCAGCTGGGTTCTGGAGAATGAAACCCTGAGTGCTTCAGTCACATCACAGACGTTAATGAATTGGCATCACAGAGAGGCTCAGCCAGATGGTTCAGGATGAAAAGGCTCTTTCAAGACAAATCCTCCCAAAGATTAGGAGAGGAGGATGGATGGGAATGACTACTGCAGAATAACGCTGAATGTCCTCCTACTGATAGCAAATTGCTTCCTGGCAGGTGTAGAGTGCCCTATCCCTCTACTGGAGATTCTTCACTTCCAACAAGACTACACCACACAGAAGACCACCTTCAAACTTTTCTATCCCACCATCTTCAGAGATAATGCCTGAAGGAGGCCTACAGGAAAGACATGAAGGGAGTTTTAACAAGAGCTTGTTGTGATAGGACAAGGAAGAATGGATTTAAGCTGGAAGAGGATAGATTTAGACTGGATGTTAGGAAGAAATTCTTTACAGTGAGGATCGGGAGACAATGGAACAAGTTGCCCAGGGGCATGGTGGATGCCCCCTCCCTAGAGGTGTTCAAGTCCACGTTGGATGAGGCCATGTGAGAGGTGTCCCTGCCCAACTCAGGGGGGTTGGAACTAGATGATTTTTACAGTCCCTTTCACGCGAAACCATTCTATAAATCTATGAATCTACAATGTCTTTATTTCCAGCTGAGATGACAAGGTCAGGTTTTTTCTGGGTATTGTTTAGGAGCTTCATGTTCCACTAGGCCTTAAACTCAGCATCAAGCAGAGACTGCAGATCAGATGCACAAGCAAGTGGTCCTGATGCAGCATGTTTAACACTGGTCATGCTGAAAAAATATCTTTACTGTCACATAGTCTGTAGAAATACAAAGCACACAAATTACTTAAAAGGTTAAGGTTTGTTCTGCTCCTTGTCTGGCTCCTCAGTGAATGTCCCAGCACCAGCCCTAGGTTTCTGTGGTATATTAAAGAATCATTCACATCCTGATGTAATCACTTACTAGCATTACTCTACAATGATTGCAAAACAATCCCTGTTATTTTGCAGGTGTTCACAGAAGATGCAAGGCTCACCTTTGCTTGTTTACTTTCTTAAATTGTGTTTTTAATTTTAGATTTATTGAATTGAATAAATCAAACATATCTGTTAGGACTGTGGAAGCAGCACCATATTTTGTGCAGCACTTGTATGCTACACAGCCTTGGAGTGAGGAGAGGCTAAATAGCTGCCCAGATGGCCTACAACAACAAGTCACCAGTTTTTGTGGAGGTAGGTGAGAGAATCCTGTTCAATTTGTAAGTCACACATATTATTTATTTTGTAAAAAGAGAGCTTCTGAGGTGAGACTATATAAATGAATCCTCTCACATCTAAAATCTGTCTGACATTAGCATTCAGGTTAGCCTGGAGAAAAGGAGGCTGATGCTCCCCTCACCATCTGCAGTTCCCTGAAAGGAGGTTGGAGCCAGGTGGGAGTTGGTCTCTTCTCTCTGGGAACAAGTGATAGGATAAGAAGAAATGGCCTCAAGTTGCCCCAGGAGAGGTTTAGGTTGGACATTGGAAGAAAATTGTTCCCTGAAAGGGTTATCAAAGACTGGAACAGGGTCTCCAGGGAGGTGGCTGAACCCCCATCCCTAAGGAGTTTTAAAGAGTCAGAGATGTGCTGCTGAGGGACACGGTTTATCACCTGCCTTGGTAGAATAAAAGAATGATTTGACTCAGTCATCTTAAAAGTCTTTGTCAACCAAAATAATTCTATGATTCTATGAATACCCAAAGTCCTTTTCCATATTTCATCCCCTGAAGAAAGTTAGCTTACTCTGCCTTTTCATAGTGATGAGCGCAGTTGTGTTCCTTGTCATTTGGAGCCCTGCCACCAGCACTGGCCATTGCAGGCAAATCAGTGGATGTCCATTTTGTGCTCACACTTCAGAGGGCTGTTATGCATGTACAGCTCACACTGAGATAACAGATCCAATTATGAACCACATCTTAATCTGGATTACAGAATCACAGACTCTGTAATGATTACAGAATCATTAATGTTGGAAAAGACCTCTAAGATTACCAAGTCCAACCTTCTAGCCAACACTACCATGGCCATTAAACCATGTCCTGGGGTGCCCTGGCCACACGTTTCTTGGACACCTCCAGGGATGCTGAATCCACCACCTCCCTGGGCAGCCTGTTCCAATACCTGACCACTCTTCCAGGAAAGAAATTTTTCCTAATATCCAACCTAATCCTGGCACAGCTTGAGGCCATTTCCCCTTGTCCTGCCATTACTTACTTAGGAGAAGACACCAACACCAGCCTTGCTACAACCTCCTTTCAGGTAGCTATAGAAAGATCAATAACAAAACACTGGAGAAACTCCAAGTGGGCATCTTTGAGAGAAAGTCCTTTGAGTTCTTGGTTTCTTCAGAGCATGAGGGGGGTATTACATTTTCCCAAACTATCCAAGGGCTTGGAGATTCCATAATTAATTGTTTCAATGTTAATTAACAGTGCTTAGTGTAACACAGAGTTGCAAAGGATACTTCTACATAGTAAAGAGTACTTAGAATCATGGAGTCAGTCTGGGTTGGAAGGGACCACAAGGATCATCTAGTTCCAATCCCCCTGCCATGGGCAGGGACACCTCACACTACATCAGGCTGGCCAGAGCCTCATCCAGCCTGGCCTTAAACACCTCCAGGGATGGGGCCTCAACCACCTCCCTGGACAACCCATTCCAGGCTCTCACCACTCTCATGGTGAAGAACTTCTTCCTCACGTCCAGCCTGAATCTCCCCACTTCCAGCTTTATTCCATTCCCCCTAGTCCTGTCACTACCTGATAGCCTAAAAAGTCCCTCCCCAGCTTTCTTGTAGGCCCCCTTCAGATACTGGAAGGCCACAAGAAGGTCACCTCGGAGCCTTCTCTTCTCCAGACTGAACAGCCCCAACTCTTTCAGTCTGTCCTCATAGGAGAGGTGCTCCAGCCCTCTGATCATCCTGGTGGCCCTTCTCTTGACACGTTCCAGCATGTCCATATCCCTCTTGTAATAGGGGCTCCAGAACTGGACACAGTACTCCAGGTGGGGTCTCACCAGAGCAGAGTAGAAGGGGAGAATCACCTCCCTTGACCTGCTGGCCACACTTCTCTTGATGCAGCCCAGGATCTGGTTGGCTTTCTAGGCTGCAAGTGCACACTGGTGGTTCATGTTGAGCTTCTTGTCCACCAGCACCTCCAAGTCCTTCTCATCAGGGCTGCTTTCTAGCCACTCACTGCCCAGCCTATATCGGTGCTTGGGATTGCCTCGACCCAGATGTAGGACCTTGCACTTGGTCTTGTTGAACCTCATGAGGTTGGCTTGTGCCCACCTCTCCAGCCTGTCAAGGTCCCTCTGGATGCCATCCCTTCCCTCCAGCATGTCTGCTGCACCACACAGCTTGGTGTCACCAGCAAACTTGCTGAGGGTGCACTCAATGCCACTGTCCATGTCACCGACAAAGATGTTGAACAAGACTGGTCCCAGGACTGAGCCCTGAGGGACTCCACTTGTCACTGGCCTCCACTGGGACATGGAGCCATTGACAGCCACTCTTTGGATGCGGCCATCAATTGCTCACCCCTCATCTATTAATGTTGTGACCTGTTCATAGAGGGCCAACAGGTTTGTCAGGCAGGATTTGCCCTTGGTAAACCCATGTTGACTGTACCCAATCACCTCTTCACTATTGTTCTGTCTCAGTAGTGCCTCCAGGAGAATCTGCTCCATGATCTCACCAGGCACAGAGGTGAGACTAACTGGCCTGTAGTTCCCTGGTTCTTCCTTCTTACCCTTGTGCCAAAGGAATGCTGAAGTACTTTACAGAAACAAAATATTACCAAGAGTCAGCATATATAATTATAGCATATAGAGAAAACAGAATGTTTTGGGTTGGAAGGAACCTTAAAGATCATCTAGTTCCAGCCCTGCTGCCATTGGAAGCGACACCTCCCACTACATCAGGTTGCTCAAAGCTTCATCCAACCTGGCCTTGAACACCTCCAAAGAGGGGACATCCACAACCTCCCTGGGCAATGTGTTTCAGTTTCTCACCACCCTCACTGTAAAGAATTTCTTCCCAATATCCCATCTAAATCTCCCCCTTCCCAGCTTGTGCTCCTAAGGCTCTGGAGCAATTTTAAAATGTTAAATTCAGATTCAGCTTCTCAAATGTTATAGCCAGAAAAGTGTCCTAGCTGCAGTTCTTCCTTAATTCAAGAAAAGCATGCACATTTTTCAGTGAAAAGCAGCTAAAGATTTCTCCATCAAGAGCTGAGAGATTATAGAACTGAGAGGAGACCGAACCGTCTATCTTGGAGAACATACAACCAAGCAAAGGGATGAAAATAAATATTTTTGCAAAGTTTATCTGTAATAATAAAGACTGCAATGAGTAAAAGGTGAGTTTTAAGTTAGGAGCATGGAAAGCAGCTGGCTGCATGTGGAACAGACCTCAGAGCATATTAATACCTCTACAGTAGAAATCAATGTACCTGTTTGATGTTCATAGCCAGAACAATCATCACACTTGTGCAAGAGCCATTGAAGAAGTAGTTGGCAGAGAAAAGATGAAGCATTTCAGCTAACTCACTAGAACTAAGGTTTAAGAGTGAACTCTTACTTCTGAAATCAAGATGGGCATATTTCCTAAGAAGAAAACAAGATTTATTTCTCCTTCCCTTTTTAATCAGTACACTTCTCCAAAAGCTGGGCATGATAATGAATCTGAAAGCTTTATGGAATAATGAATGTGAACTTTTATCACACAATACTTAATTACAAATGCCATGCTTCCATTTTTAATTTGCTTTAATTTATAAGGTTCTGCAGATCACTTTAATGGCTTTTCAATTATTCCTCAATTAATTTATTTTGGTTTCCATGCTCCCTCTTATTATGGATGTCTACAAATGACTTTGTGGATGAGTGAGGGGGAGTGCTGCAGAAGGTTCTGCCTCTGTTCCTTTTTCTGAAATCCAAGCTGGTGAGATGGAATCAAGCGCTCAGCATAAATTAAAAACTCATACACATGAAATTTGGAAAGTAGCTTGGAACTATAATTTTAGCTGTATGCCAGAACCAAATTGATGCCCTAGAAATTGCCTTGCTGCCTGGGAATGGCTTGAAGTATAGGGGCTGCAAATCCAGCTCAAGAATCCTCCCCAGCTTCTGGATTCTCATGGTTAAATCACTGTGTGTTTTATTCTTAATATAAGAGGGGGGGGGGGGGGGGGGGGGAGGGGCAGGGAAGAACACGATCACCAACCAACAAAATACAATCCATTCCCTCTCATCCTGTCACCAACATTGATTGATCACAGAGATCCCCAGTTGTCAGAGCCCATTAACCCCTCAGTTGGGTGTTTCTAATCAAACATAACAACCTGGCTGTAGAATTACATCCTCAGAGAACAGGGACTGAAGAATAGTCAAGTGCCCCCTCCCTGGAGGTGTTCAAGGCCAGGATGGATGGGGCACTGAACAACTTGATCTAGTGGGGGGTGTCTCTGCCCATGGCAGGGAGGCTGGAAGCAAATGATCTTTAAGGTCCCTTCCAAGCCAAACCATTCTATGAATCTGTAAGTGGATCCCTAATTAGCTAATTCACTTCACTTAGGAAAGAACCTCTAGGTAAAAGAGGAGCCATATGGCTATGTTTGCAGTAGGAACTGTGAGCAAAATGAGGACATCTTGTGAAGCTCAAGCTTGTGTTGTAACCCCAGAAGTAAATCAGCACCATAAACACAGATACTGTTACACAGATGATAAAGAAGCTAACCACTTGGCAGCTGTGGATTCTACCCAATTGGCAGTGTAAACACCTTGTTAATGGGTTGTTCATTACAGATTAGTCCTTCTATGGAGTCACAGTGACACCTGGAGACCACAAACACCTTTTAATGGGTTGTTCATTGTCGATTAGTCCTTGCATGGGGTTACAGTGACACCTAAAGGCGACAGGCAGATTTTGAACGGCTTTCAGAATTGATTTGGAGGAACAGAGAAGTTTTGGTTGTCATACCTTAGGTTTAATGCATTACTCCCGGAGAAAAATTGGTGGACAGTAAATTTGCCAAGAGAGCTAATGGTATCCTGGGATGCACTAAGAAGAGTGTGGCCAGCACATCAAAGGAGTTTCTCCTCCCTCTCTAATCTGTCCTGGTGAGTATTGTGTCCACTTTGGGCTCCTCAGCTCAAGATGAACAGGAATATACTGGAGAGAGTCCGACAGAGGCTATGAGGGTGGTCAAGGGACTGGAATATTTGTCTAATGAGGAAAGCCTGAGAGACCTGGGGCTGTTTAGCCTGGAGAAGGCTGAGAGGAGAGCTTGTTAATGTTTATAAGTAGCTGAAGGGTGGGTGTCAAGAAGAAGGGAACAGTCTCTTTTCAGTGGTATCCTGTGATAGGAAGAGCAGCAACGGACACAAACTGGATCTCAGGAAATTCCACCTCAACACAAGGAAAACAGGCTGCCGAGTTTGTGGATTCTCCTTCTCACCAGACTAGCTCAGTTCAGATGCAAATGAAGCTGTATTTACAGGCAAAAACTACAGTCTACAATGTACAGTGAATATGTACAAATATACAGTATTTACAATATTTACAAATATGTACAATTAACAGCACAAAACCCTCCTGGACAAAGCCAGGAAAGCTGCCCCCCTGCCTCCCCCTTCCCTGCCTTCCCCAGACCCCCCCTGGCAGAAGGAAGAAAAACAAGAACCAGAGAGGTTATTAAAACTTAGCTTTTCAAGGTCAGTATGCCAGTATGTTATCTTCAAAAGCAAAGCCAGAAGAGAAACACAGACTGCCCAGCAGAGAAACACCAGACAGTCTGACTGTACTTTGAGTACTGACTCTTAAACATTTCTATCTCCCCAGTGGAATAAGCATTATTTTGCTTTCTTACACCCAACTGTGATTTATTTACATTCTTTCACTTTTCTGCTTCAACTCTGTGAAAAGAAATTAAAGGCATAGCCTTAAAACTGTCACACCATCATTCTGTGATTTAGCTGTCTGTGGTAGTTTTAGGCTGTGGTGCCTTGTTTTGATTGAGATTAAGTTAATAAAGTGGGAATTATAACAATATAGATATTTCGATTTTCCCAAAAACCCCGCCCCAAAATTATGTACAAAACCAATTAAATTTATTTACAGGTTCTATTTGGTCATGAATTCTACAAGGATGCTTATGGGCAACTTTAATAGAATTATAGAATCAGTCAGGGTTGGAAGGGACTACAAGGATCATCTAGTTCTCACCCCCCTGCTATGGGCAGGGATACCTCACACTAGATCAGGCTGGCCAGAGCCTCAGAATTCAGAAAATGGAAAAGGCTAAGCCACAAAATAGCTTTACCCCACTTAAAATCAGAGGCAAACCAGGACCTTAGGGAAAGCTGAGAAGGCCAGTTTTACTCACTAGGATGGAGCAGGAATTTGGAGAGGGTCCCTAGGTCTCTCTTCGGTGTCAGGCTCCAGAACTGCAAGTTTGTAATCCTATTTGTGGATAACATGGCACAAATCCAAAGGAAAATGGACCCACCAAAATCAAAGTGTCCTTAGACACAGCTGCCAAGAGGGAAAACTCGTGAAGCAGCACTGACTGAGCAGTGCAAGAGAAGCCGTGCTGCTGGCATGTTCCAGCAAACAGCCGCAGTTTTTTACAGCAGGCAGGGTCACTCCAGCACGAGGCAGGGAGCAGGACCCCAGGGCAGGCAGGTCTGGGGAGAAGCCAGGTCTGGGGAGAAGCCAGATCCAAGTGCTGATTTCTTCAATTTCGCCATGAATCCAGACGGAGAGCAGAGCAAGTCCAAAATGAGCGCCAAAACTGACCCAAAAATGAGAACCAAAATGAGAGTGCAGACTGCTTTCTGGTCACTCTGTTTAAGATTTTCCTCCACAATGTGTCCAGTACCAACATACACTGGGCACGAAGAACCCAGTCAATCACAGTTCCAAATCCTAGGGCAGGCTTCTCCCACAGGTGAATACATGTGAGGGACTTCAGCTTCTGGCAGGAAGAATGGGCACTTTTTTACCTGTCCCCCAAGGGGAGGGGAAGGAAATTTTGTGCCTTGGAAGGCAATTTTGTGCCTCTGTCTTCCCCCATTCAAACTTCTGCTGATTGAGGTGGGGGAAGGGGGGTTTGGAGCACCCCGTAACATGCCTAAGAAAATTTTCCACAGATCTTGAGTAAAAGTGGTAGAATGTAAACAAATTACCATTGGAAGTAAAAGGGTATTGGATGTAAAAATAATGATTGTTATAGTTATGATTATTTTAAAAAGTAATAAGGAAAATATGGTATTAATAGAATTAGTAATAACTGTTGTTAATAAAAATTAATATTAATTAGTATTAATTATTTTATTATTAATGAAAATAGTAATAATTTTTATTAATATGGGAAATTGCCCAAAATTCACTAACAGGTTCAGTGTACGGCTGGAATATATATTTACAATGGGAATGTACAATATTGAGGCAATATAACAATTTAAACAACTTTTAAGCAAACTGGAAAAATAACTGAGAAAGAGAATCCCCGGCGCAATAAGGCACTCAACCACTGGGGGAGACTCAGCAGGAACCATTAAACAAAGGAGGCAAGAAACTAATTACTCACAATGAGTTCCATCCAAGCAGAGGGGTGCTGCTGCTGTGTGTTAGCCGGTAAGGCTTTTGAGGTGCTCTCATGCACCTTGCACGGCAGGAGACTGGTGCTGGTTGCCCTGTTTTAGTGCGTTCTTATGGATCTTAGGGATGCCTGTTTTAGTGAGTTCTTTTCAATGAGGAATTAATTAATGACACAGGTGCCGATAGGTACGTCTTTATTTATTATAAAGGCAGATGAGGCTGCACCGGAGCGCTGTAAGGCAGGAAAACCGAAAGCAAAGCACAACCCTGCAAGTTACCCACAATCCAAAAGCAGAGCCCGATCCCAAGCAAAGCGCAGCTGACTTACCCTAAACACCCTATAAGAAACAGCAGTACCAAAGATCGCAAAATGGCGGAGCTGACCATCTCCCACCCAGGCAAGCGTCCCCACGAGCGTCCCCACGAGACCAGACCTTGTCTTGTTGGATCGAAGAAAACAGCAGAACCCTGCCAGTAGTGGTCTTCAATTTATGGGTCCCATGTTCTGTGATGTCAGGCCAGGACATCACAGGAGGTTGGGTCCTGGACCCAAAGCCCCTCCCATATTTCACAATCGTGTTATGTAACTTCTCACCCTACTGCCCATGTGCACAGCCCGCTCAGGGATTCGTATGCCCCCCGCCCAGCAATAGCCTTCTTCATCTTCCAACGAGGGCTGGAAGGGTTTTGCAGTTAGCTCAGGATGTCAACATATTCAATAGATTCCCATCCCCACGTAGTTTTATAAACAGAGGAGCGTACAGATACGTGTTGTCTGTTACTCTTATTGTGCACCTGGGAGCTTCTGGTCAATCACCAAGCATTCCCAGGCACCACCATGCAGCTGGGTACAAACACCAATTATTCCCAGGCAGCCTTTGGCAGCTGGGTACCTCTAATCAAACTCCAAATAACTCTTCCCTGGTACAGATGCCACGCTGACTCAAAGACTAGGCTGGCCTCAGCATGACAGTGGGTGGCTCTTGAAGCTTCCCAGGATCCACAGGTTGTCCTTCAGTTTCAGGCTCTTAGACAAATAGTCTATCACGCTTAACATCTTCACAGTGAGGTTTGGGTTATGCAAAGCAGGTCCATATGCTGGAAGCGACTTATCGTGGCAAGGGGAACGGTCCCCAGGATTTGTCCCTCTGCCCATCAAGACATGTCTGTCTGCTCCTGGGATTTTACGACATGTTACTACAAAGGGCACTTGCGTCTTTCTGGGTACACCCAGGCACGGCACAGATTCTAAGTTGCAAGGTAAAGCCAAGCTTGGCTTCACAGGCTTGCAAAATAAGGCTCGTGGCTTCTCTCCCAGATCTTCGACAAGGCAAGGCAGGGCAATACAAATACAATTTGGCCTGTATTTATCACTTGCCTGAGATTCAATCGGGGCCAATAGGGCAACTGAAGCAAGTAGGACAGTTAACCAATAAAAATGGTGTTTTACCAGGCCACGACCATAAAGGGCAGAGACATAGACTAGTCTAAGAGAAGCATGGCTAGTGCACATGCTCTTTTACCATAAGGGAGAAGATATCCCTCTGTTTACCAGATTTTCTGGTGCCTGCTTCTTTTGTCCTTTTCCCACGTTTCCCTAGACTCCTGCAGGAGGGAGGGGGAGAGGGGAATCATGTCTGGACATACCAGGACTTGTTCTGGGTTTGTATTTGGCCTGTATGGCTCTACCACCACAATGATAATGTCTCAATAATCCCATTGGTCTGATTACTAACATAAAGTTAGTTGTGTAAACTAACTCCCTTTTTTTGGTTTCTTTACTCTAACAGGTACTAGCTGGTAGCTTTTGCTTTGCTGTCGCTGACCTTGGCTGCGTTATGTGTTGTGGCTAAGTAAAAATAAGCTACTCTCTGTTTTTCTTCTTTTTTCTCTTGTCCTCTGTACAGAGGGAAGAGGAAGAAGGGGAAGAAGCTGTTGGTAACCCTCTGGTTTTGTCCAGGGGGGTTCTTGTGTTGTTTATAAATTGTAAATATATGTAAGTATTGTACATTTTGCACATATTCATTGCATTTCATATTTTAGATTGTAGTTTTGCTTAAAAATACAGCTCTGTTTGCTTCCACTGAGCTAGTCTGGCAATTTTATTTTGGGGGAGTAATTTCAACCCACCACACTGTCATATCCCGATCTCATTGTGTTCTTCTTATCTTGTGAAAGGTTTTTCCTTTTTCTGGAACTAAAGGCAGCAGAGTGTGAGGAGCTTCATGACCATCACAGCCAACCCAGAATTATCCTTCTGCAGGAAGAGCATCCAAGGTCTGCCAGCTGCTCACTATGCAAAGTTTCAACACTTTGTGAAACACATGATAAGTGTCTGTATTGGAGGCATCTAGGATTTTGGAGCTAAAGGAAGTCCTTGATAAAGGGCACAATACAGCTTTTTGTTTATGTACTTGCTGTGGAACTCCAAGAGGCAGTCCTGCTCCTCCTGCACCATCACTGTGATGTCTCTCAAGAAACCATGGTAGCCCCCCATACTGAGGTGGGTGTACACACAAGAATTGGTGATCACACAGTCTCATCCTTCTCTCCTTACAGGAGTTAAGTGAGCTTTGTTGACGAACTCCCAGGTTTCCAAGGAAAAATATTAAAGATTCATCCTGCTAATTTTCATTCTTGCTTCCTTCTCCACAATTAATTTAAGCAGTGCAGTGGAGCTCTTTTCAGAGGCAACAAGTGAAGGAATCATTTCACACAGCCTGCATGCTGTGAAATAGAGCATTTGGGCTTGATTATGAATTTGATAGCAGCAACAGCAGCAGCAGGAAACTTGATCTGCCAGAGGGAGTCAAAATGAAGCAGAATTGAGAACTCCACCAGCAAGGCTTAGTCAGTTACAGCTGTGCTGCCATAGATCAAGCCCTTTCTTTCTCCCTTCTTAATAAAGAAACAGAAGTGTTCCTGCCTGGCTCAGCAGGCCAAATCCAAGTTGTAAGTACAATCCATGTTCTAAAAATGTAAATATTTGCCTCTACTTATCGGTGTCAAAAAGAACAGAGGGTTGCTGACTAGCCTGGGGATCTAGAAGAGCTAATTTGGTCTGAAGAGCTAAACAATAATCTAGTTTCCTAAATCACAGAATCATAGACTCCACCACCTCCCTGGGCAGCCTGTTCCAATGTCTGACTACTCTTGCAGGAAAGAAATTTTTCATAATATCCAACCTAAACCTCCTAAATTTTAATCTTAAAATAATTGTTTGCAAACAAACAAACAAACAACACACACACACCAAAAAAAAAAAAAAAAGTAGAAGACCACCTAGGGATTAGGAAGAATGTTTCTTACTGAGACAGGGAGGTGCCTTTGCAGGTGAATAGAATCATAGAATGATTTGGGTTGGAAGGGACCTTAAAGATAATCTAGTTCCAAGACCCCTGCCATGGGCAGGGACATCTTCTACTAGACCAGGTTGCTCAAGGTCCCATCCAGTCTGGCCTTAAACACCTTCAGGCAGGGGGCATCCACAACCTCCCTGGGCAACCTGTTCCAGTGTCTCACCACCCTCACTGTAAAGAATTTCTTCCTAATATCCAGTCTCAATCTACCCTCTTCCAGCTTCAATCCATTCTTCTTTGTCCTATCACAACAAGCCCTTGTAAAAAGTTCCTCCCCAGCTCTCCTGTAGCCCTCTTCAGGGACTTGAAGGTCTCCCTGGACTCTTCTCTTCTCTAGGCAGAACAGCTTCAGCTGCCTTAGCCTGTCCCCATAGAGGAATAGTAAACAGTGGCCAACACAGCTCTGAAATCCACAGAACAGCTGGGAATCCTCATATGACCTCCATTCAGGTCACTTGGAGAAACTGTCCTTGAGAAAGAGAAAAGCTCTCCTGTTCAAATACAGCCAAGATGTAGAAGATTCAAGAGAGACATTCAAGATGGGACTTGATGTGTCCCTGCTCACTGTGAGGTGTTTGGAAAAGATGCCCTTTGAGGGTCCCTTTCAACCCAGTGCAATCTGCAAATCTGTAAAGATGAAAACTAGCCATGTGAATTTGATCAGAGAAGCTGAAACAGTGCAGGAAAACCATACTGTAGTGCAGTCCATGTCTGGGTTTAAGTTGCACAGTAATTGTGACTGCCTAGCTCAGTGAGAACTGAAATTTTCAGGAGACTTAGCTAGAACTCAGTTTTCTTTCTGGTTTCTTACCATTCATGATATGGTCAAACAAGAAATGACCCTCCAGCTTCCTGCTTTCTTTAACAGTTCTCACACACATAGAGCTTTCAGCTGCTTCTGACCACAGCTTTCAATCTAACCCTAATGTTCCACACCCTCCCCAGATTTTCACTGAACACTTAACTCTCAATGTTGACAAGCAACCCAGCTCATCCTCAGATTTCATATTCTCACAAGTGGTGCTATTAAGAGCTTTGCTATGTTAGAGCTGCAGCCAGGAGAAGTAATAGAACCAGAGCCTCAAAGGTGCTTGATAATTGGAGGTGTCACTACAAAAGTTTTACACTAACAGAAGGAAATACTGCAAGTTAGTAAAGAATAAACTTGTTCTGTGACCAGCAGGACAACTGAGGTGATTCTCCCTCTCTACTCTGCTCTCATGAGACCCCCACCTGCATTCAGTTCTGAGTCCCCCAACACAAGAAGGACATGGAAAAGTTGGAGAAGGTACAGAGGAGGCCACAAATATGATCAGAGGGCTGAAGCAACTTCCCTATAGGGACAGGCTGAGAGAGCTGGGGCTGTTCAGCCTGGAGAAGACTCTGGGGATACCTTAGAGCTGCTTTCCAGTATCTGAAGGGGGCTACAGGAGAGCTGGGGAGTGACCTTTTACAAGGGCTTGTAGCGAGAGGACAAGGGGCAACAGCATTGAGCTGGAAGAAGGGAGACTTAAACTGGATATAAGGAAGAAATTTTGTTACAGTGATGATGGTGAGACACTGGAACAGGCTGACCAGGGAGGCTGTGGATGCCCCCTCCCTGGAGGTGTTCAAGGCCAGATTGGATGAGGTCTTGAGCAACCTGGTCATAGGACGTGTCCCTGCACAGTATTGGGGGGTTGGAATCAAATGATATTCAAAATCCCTTCCAACACAAACCATTCTATGATTCTATCACTCATGACAGCAGCAGCCTTTCTCAGTGAATTCAGGACACTGCATAGCAGAATTCTTGTGCATCCAGAGTGGAGCTGGGGTTTCTGATCAGTAAGAAGAGGCCCTTTCCTGCAAGCTGCTGTGACCTTGCCTGGTGTAAACCACAGTAACCATTTCTCACCTATAGCTCCTTCTCATCCTGGCTATGCTTGTAGCAATGATAGTTTGAAGCCACTCTAATTCATACTGTAGACAGTTTGTGACAATAAAGGTTTTTAATTTCACAGGAAAAATGGTCTGAGAACTACACCAAGTTCTATGCAGTTTGTGATGAAAACATGAGTTTTACAAGCTAGCTATGCACACCACTAAGAAAATCCATGGTCTGAGTTTCTGACTTAGTGCTGTGATTGATAGGATAGAAGCAGAAGGAGATGGAGTTTATTTTTCTTCTGGAAAGCACAGCAGAAATGTTTCTAGAGAGGAATGGAGACAATGCCTGATTTTGTAGCAGAGAACTGGTGAACAAGTGCACAAATATAGTGGGGAAAGCAAATCTTCCTCAGCTCAGAAAAACCTTCCTCAGCAAAGAAAGTTACTGAGGCCATTGTGTTTTCTTTTGAAATGGTATTGGGGGTTTCACTTTCATTCTTCTGCATCCAGAACAGAGATCGATACTTTAAGAAGCAGGTTAAAGAGGTTAGCTTCCTTAGGCACAAAAGTGGCAATTCCAGTGCTCCATCACCCTTAATTTAAAGAACAACTGTGCTAGAAGGCAAGTCTAGCAAAGAAAGGAATCAAACAAAGCAGCATTTTTCAAAGCTCTAAACAAGAACCTGTTTTCAGGGCTTTGAGCCACTTTAAAGTTCGTTTAACTTGGGTGTCAGCTTGGCTATTGTGCAGCTTAGAAGTGTGTTACACAACTCAAATGTCTGCTGAAACAACATGGCTAAACACTCTTCCCCTCTCATGTAGACTGTGGCCAGCGGACAAACCATTTACCATTTCCTGTCTTCAATGCAACCACAAGGTCTAAGCACCACCTTCAACATGGACAGGTCCGTGATCACAGCACAGATAAACCTTTGATTTCAGCTGTCTGCAGGCAACTGCTTTTAGAGTAAGTTTTATTTTAAAGCCAGGCCTCTGACTTCCTCTGGAATTGTTTTGAAAGGTGAGAGACCTTGTTTTATCCATGGAGTTCCCATTTTTTCATGGTAAGATAACGAGAAGAACCTGTGAAGAACGGCTGAACAAGAATGGAAAGAATGGGAGCTACTTAATACGAGAGAGTGAGAGTGTGGAAGGAGCCTTGTGCCTCTGTGTTTTGTAAGTACTCTGGTACTCAATTTTTCATGGGTTTGCAGATCAAAAGACAAGCATTCATCTTCTCTAACATTTGTAGCTCTTCCCTAATACTAACAGTCTCCAAGGGAGTGTGTAACTCGCGTAACGCTGGTTGCCTCGGGCTTCCTTTATAGCGAGTGGTAAAAGCAGAAGACATTTTATACCACAGGGGACAGAGAAGGTGTAATCTGCTGGTCTCCCTCTGCAGATGATAAGGGGACCCCAGAGGTGCCAGAGGGTACATTTAGACTGTATGTTAGAAAGAAAGTCTTTATAGCAAGGGTGGTGAGCCACTGGAACAGGCTGCCCGGCAAGGTCATGGATGCCCCCTCCCTGGAGGTGTTCAAGGCCAGGTTGCATGAGGCATTGAAAAACCTGGTCTAGAGGGAGGTGCCCTTGTCCATAGCAGGGGAGTTTGGAATGAGATGATTTTTGAGGTCCCTTCCCAACCAAAACATTCTGTGAATCTATGAATCTTTGAAACACAGATTAGCCTGGCAAAACATGGTAAGAACCTTACTCAGAGTTGCTGCCTCTGTGAGGATGAGTAAATGACATTTTACAGAAATGTAGAAGGAACTGTTTTGCAGCCTACAAAGAGACTTTTCATGGTCTCAACAGTGAAGTCTCAGAGTGGGTTACAGAATGGTTCCTCCATTGTAGGCTTTCTATCTGATGAAAGCTTATCCTTATGTTAAACATCCTTCCTGGAAACTTCCAAAATCCACCTGAACATTGTGATCCAGGGCCACCTGTTCTAGGTGAACCTGCATTATCAGGAGATGATCTCCAGAGGTCACTTCCAACCCCCACCATGCCATGATTCCATTCTGCAATTTTATCTGATGTAAGAACATAAGATGAGACAGATATCGAGAATCATAGAATCACAGAATGGTTTGGGTTGGAAGGTGCCACCTGAGGCTGTCTGGTCCAAATCCCCTGCAGTGAGCAGGGACATCCACCACTAGATCAGCTTGCTCAGAGCCTTGTCAAGCCTGACCTTGAATATCTCCAGGGATGGGGCTTCAACTACCTCTCTGGGCAACCTGTTCCAGTGTTCCACCACCCTCATAGTAAAGAACCTGTTCCTAACACCCAAGCTAAATCTGCTCTTCTCTAGTCACTGCTCTCCAACTGGACTTTAAGCCATTGAACACTACCCTCTGGATGCAACCATCCAGATAATTCCTTATCCACTGAACAGTCCACCCATCAAATCCATATCTCTCCAACTTGGCAAGCAGAATATTGTGGGAGACCATGTGAAAGGCCTTGCAAAAGTCCAGACAGATGATAGGTTGTCCCATGTAATGAACCTGATCTTCACATAGAGTGTGAGGGTCTTTGCTGCTCTTATCATCACTTTGTGGTTTCTTTAACTTGGGAGGTGTTGGGAGAGAAGTTGCTAGTGAAGACTGACGAAAAAAAGTTTTTGAGAACCTCACCCTTCTCCTTATCTGTTGTTACTAGCTCACCATTCTTGCTCTTCAGAGTGGGTCTGTTTTCTTTAAACTTCCTTTTTCCACTGACATACCTGTAGAAGCCCTTCCTGTTATTCTTAGCATCCTTTGCCAAGTTCAGCCCCAGCCATGCCTTGGCCTTCCTAAACTCATCTCTACACGATCGGGAGGCATCTCTGCTCTTCCCAGGATACCTGCCCTTGCTTCCACTGCCTGCACAGCTCCTTCTTGCCTTTTAGCTTGACCAGCAGGTCTCTGCTCAGCCACGCTGGTCTCTTCACTTCCTTGCTAGATTTCTTACACCTGGGAATCAAGACTCTTTCATTCTATGGAATATGTCCTTATAGACCTGCCAGCTTTGCTCTGCTCCCTTGTCCCTCAGGACCACTTCCCAGGGTGTACTATTGACTATGAAGACTGGAATTTTGCTTTTCTGAACTTTGGGGTCCTGACTACACTAATGGACTGACTCGTTCCTTTAGTACTGCGGATTCCACAAGTGCACAATCACTGCAGCCCAGGCTGCCTTCTTGACCAGTAGATTCAGTATTGCACCCCCTCAGGTAGGGCTGTCTATATTTTGTCTCAAGAAGTTATTGTCAAGGCGCTCCAGGAGCCTCCTGGGTTGCCTGCAGCTCACTGTGTTATTTTTCCAGCACATACTGGAGTGGTTGAAGTCCCCCAGCAGAACAAGAGCCCTTAAGTGCCAGGTTTTAGTAACGTCCACTACATCATAGCCTTCCAGCAGCAAGGTAGCTTCCAGCTCCTCCAGTTTGTTGCCCATGCTGCATCCGTTTGTGCAGAGGCACTTCAGCTGGGCTGTAGGCCACGTCCCCTTTCAAGAGAAACACCCCTTAATTCCCTTAAGCTATTTCCCTGATGTTTCCCTGTTGGCTGCTATTACTTCAGGATCCCCTGGATCATCTCCATGAGACTTGATGGACTGGCTTGATGGATGCACCCAAAGAATGGCTGTCAATGGCTCCACATCCAGGTGGAGGCCAGTGACAAGTTGAGTCCCTCAGGGACCAGTGCTGGGACCAGTCTTGTTCAACATCTTTGTCAGTGGCATGGACAGAGGCATTGAGTACCCTCAGCAAGTTTGCTGATGACACCAAGCTGTGTGGTGCAGCAGACATGCTGGAGGGAAGGGATGGCATCCAGAGAGACCTTGACAGGCTGGAGAGGTGGGCACAAGCCAACCTCATGAGGTTCAACAAGACCAAGTGCAAAGTCCTGCATGTGGGTCGAGGCAATCCCAAGCACAAATACAGGCTGGGCAGTGACTGGCTGGAGAGCAGATCTGAAGAAAAGGACTTGGGGGTGCTGGTGGATGAGAAGCTCAACATGAACCACCAGTGTGCACTTGCAGCCTAGAAAGCCAACCAGATCCTGGGCTGCATCAAGAGAAGTGTGGCCAGCAGGTCAAGGGAGGTGATTCTCCCCCTCTACTCTGCTCTGGTGAGACCCTACCTGGAGCACTGTGTCCAGTTCTGGAGCCCCTATTGCAAGAAGGATCTGGAGGTGCTGGAACGTGTCCAGAGAAGGGCCACCAGGATGATCAGAGGGCTGGAGCACCTCTCCTATGAGGACAGAGTGAAAGAGTTGGGACTGTTCAATCTGGAGAAGAGAAGGCACTGAGGAGACCTTATTGTGACCTTCCAGTATCTGAAGGGGGCCTACAAGAAAGCTGGGGAGGAACTTTTTAGGATGTCAGGTAGTGATAGGACTAGGGGGAATGGAGCAGAACTAGAAGTGGGTAGATTCAGATTCAATGTTAGGAAGAAGTTTTACACCATGAGAGTGGGGAGACACTGGAACAGGTTGCCCAGGGAGCTCATAGAAGTCCCATCCCTGGAGGTTTTTAAGGCCAGGCTGGATGTGGCTCTGGGCAACCTGATCTAGTGTGAATTGTCCTGGTCCATGGCACGGGGGTTTGAACTAGATGATCCTTGAGGTCCCTTCCAAACCTAACAATTCTATGATTCTATGGCTTTGAGTGTGCTGCTGTGCCCCCAGTATGATTCAGGGCATAAGGCTGAAGGCCCTTACTATACCCTCCCATCCCACCAACCCTAGTGTGTTGTCCCATACCTTGTCACATAAAAGATTTATGATATTATCCACTGCCCCCTTCACACCTAGTTTAAATCCCTGTTGATAAGCCCTGAGTGAGGACTCTCTTCCTGCTTCAAGAAAGGTGTCTCCTGTTGGATATCAACAACCCTGGTGCTGTGTAGGCTGTAGCATAGTCCAAGAACCCGAATGTGTGCAGTGACACCAGCCCCAGAGCCATGTTTTAACGGACTGGATTCAATTGCTCTTTCCAGCATCACTGCCTGTGAATGGAAGAACAGAAGAAAAGATGACGTGTGCCCCAGAATCTTTCCCTGCTCATCCCAAATCCCTGAAGTCTCTTTTAATTGCTCTTGGCCTAACAGTAATTACTTCCTCCCCACCTATGTGGAAGATCAGTAACGGGCAGTAGTCTGTGTACCACACCAGGCTAGGAAGTTTCCTAGTGACATCCCTAGCCTGGGCACCAGAGAGACAGCAAGCCTGTCCATGAGATGGTTGTGCCTGACATACTGGCCCTCTGTTCCCCTCAGAAGGAAGTCACCTATGATTATAATCCTTCTTCTTCCTTTTTTTTTCTTTTTTTTTTTTTTTTGTGGATGATGTGACAGGGATGGTAGACTTTCCTGAGCGTGGACATGCCTCTGATGTATGTTGCCTATTATCCACACCTTCATTTGGCTGGTCTTTCCCAACCAGAACCTCATACCTGTTTTTCAGTGGCACCTGGGTGGGAGTGAGATGTGCAAGGAAGGAGGTTGTCTGTGGCTGTCCTGTCTGATTCATATGACAAGTCCATGAACAAGATGGGCATAGAAGATTGTTACTTCCAGTCCCTAAGCTTAAATACTAAAATTAAATTTTTATTGCAGATGCCCCCTCCATGGAGGTGTTCATGGCCTTGAGCAGTGGATGGTGTACCTGCCAATGGCGGGGGGCTGGAACTAAAGATCTTTAAGGTCCCTTCCAAACCAAACCATTCTATGATTCTACCATTTTCTTTTCCTATGGGGAATAGCAATTTTATTTTACTTTCAAGAAGCCTGTTTATCATATATGCTTTTAATACACACTTCACATTTTCCTCTATAATTGAACTGTTCCTAATGTATTTGAAGTTTCTTGGTTTGACTTGATGAAGTTTTATGTTCTCCTTGAGGATGTCTTTGAGTGTGACATGAAAAATTTCTTAACACATCCACTTAATTAAAAAAAGAGATCAGAAAATTTCTTTTATCAATAATCAAACCCACATTTCTTTTGAAGAGAAAGGGAGAAAAATGGAGAGAGAAAGAGAGTACTATGGGCTTGGTGAGGAGAAGAAAGGAGGCCTGCGAATTGAAAGAGGTAGGAGAAAACAAATGGCAGGTGGAGGACAAATAGAACCCTCACTGGAGGGAGCTGTGGGAACCTGCTTTCAGTGTGGTGTGGAAGGAGACAGCATAGAAGAAGCAGGGAGGTCAGGGAGCATGGGAGATCCCACTACAGTGGAAGAGTAACAGTATTAGTCCCTGACAGCGGATAGCTGCTCAGCTCACATGCACTTCAGGTAGAATCATAGAATTGTTTCATTTGGAAAAGACCTCTAAGATCAAGTCCAACCATCGACCTAACACCACCATGGCCATTAAATCATGTCCCTAAGTGCCATGTCTATGCATTTCTTGAACACCTCCAGGGATGGTGACTCTACCACCTCTCTGGACAGCCTGTTCCAATGCCTGACCACTCTTGCAGCAAAGAAATTTTTGCTGATCTCCAACCTGATCCTCCCCTGGCACAATTTCAGGCCATTTCCTCTTATTCTATCAACAGATATTAGGCAGAAGATACCAGTTCCCACCTCACTCCAACCTCCTTTTACAAAGATGAGAAAGTGAAGGGCTACTCAGGTGTGTGTGATGAGTTTGAACTACTGATGTAACAGAGGGCATGCCTACAGAGGGTGTCGTGGGCAGATGCAAGCTGACACAGAAGTTAAGCTTGGTGCCACACTAACAGTTGCTTTCTCATTCTTCGATTTTTTTAAGACCAAATCTTGTGATAGCTTACAGACAGCTTTTGGCTGTTGGCTGTTTGGGGCAAGCACATGAAAAAGCACATGACTTCCAGCTAGCCTCTGTGGGGTTTTGTGGTAAAAAACTGTTAAATGCTTTAGTGTTAGTGTGCTTGACTTGTGCATTAAAAAATGTAATAGTTAAACTGTGAGGATGACTGATGGTATACAGAAGTCAAAGCAGAGGTTGTCTTCAGACAGCAAATGGAAATAGTGCAGTTTATTCCCAGCTGAAAACCACAAAGTGGTTTTTAGTACCCTGAAGCAATTCTGCTGGTGGTGAGCAAGGTCTTGGGAGCCCTATGGAAGCAGTAGAATTCCAGGGTCTATTTTGTGTTCTGCTGCCTCAGAACAAGTAATGCAAATTCTCGGTGACATCCAGTCCCTTCTGGATGTGAAAACTCAGAGCATTTTCACTGTTTTGACACACCAGATCTATTGTATTGCAGATGTAGTAGTACAAAACTCAGTGCAGGAAATACAGATGAGAAGGTGGAAGGAAGTTCAGTTTGGAGGTGAGCAAGCTGGACACTCTTTATCAAGATTTATGCTAACCCAAGCGCAGTGACTGCAGAGTGGACCCAGCATTCTTAGCTACATTTACCCTATATGGCCTGACTCTGCAGGGTAAAAAAAAGTGCCATAAACTTGGTCCAAAATCAAACAGATCTGCAGAGTGATGTGCAGGGGGTTAGATCTGAATTGACAAGGCATGATCATAAAAATATTGTTGGGTTTCTGAGGCTTAAGAAAAGAAGAGGCATGACTAATTTTGACTGACAGACAATTAAACATATGACTTGGAGAATCTCAAATACTTTGAAAGCTCTGATGTATGAATCAAAGGGGAAGGCAAATTTTATATATCTATATATGTATATCTATCTATATGCATATGTATATATATAGAATCGTAGAATCAACAAGGTTGGAAAAGATCTCAGAGATCATCAAGTCCAACCTATCACCCAGGACCTCAGGACTAATTAACCCATGGCTTCAAGTGTCACGTCCAATCCTTTTTTGAACACCTCCAGCGACGGTGACTCCACCACCTCCCTGGGCAGCACATTCCAATGGCAGATCACTCCTGTGAAAAACTTTCTCCTCACCTCGAGCCTAAACTTTCCCTGGCGCAGCTTGAGACTGTGTCCTCTTGTTCTGGTGCTGGTTGTTTGGGAGAAGTGACCAACCCCCATCTATCTACAACCTCCTTTCAGGTAGTTGTAGAAAGCAATAAGGTCACCCCTGAGCTTCCTCTTCCCCAGGCTAAACAACCCCAGCTCCCTCAACCTCTCCTCACAGGGCTTGTGCTTGAGACCTCTCACCAGCCTCATTGTCCTTCTCTAGACACGTTCAAGTGTCTCAATATCCTTCTTAAACTGAGGAGACCAGAACTGGACACAGTAGTCAAGGTGTGGTCTAACCAGAGCTGAGTACAGGGGCAGAATGACTTCTGCTATTTAGCATCAGGCATTCCTTTAGATTGATTTCTTTGTTTATAGTCTTTCATCGTATTGCAGTTTACTGTAAGATACAAACAAACAAACAAAAAAAAAAACCAAACAAAAAAAACCCCAGCAAAACAAACCAAAACCAAAAGCTGGCTGTCAAGATCAGCTCTAGCTGTCAAAGCGAGTTGCAGTAGTGTGAGAGTTGATAAAAAGCATAACTTATGCGAGAATGTTTTCCACAGATTCGAAGAGGTTGTCTACACTTACCGTATCTTCAGGGAATACCAGGGACATTTTAGGATACAGGTGAGTAACTCCCATTTCATCTGTAGGAATTGCACTAAAAATCACTGCCTTGTTTTGAAAAACTAATATACATAAATACACCACGTTAGAAAATATTTCCAAGTTTGTTTTCAATTTCAGTTCATTTTCAAAAAGTTTACTTATTTTTAATATTTACTTTTTATTGTTACACTTATTTTCACAAGCTCTAAAATAGTTACTATGTTTGTAGAATTTCTGCCACCCAAGTGGATCTGCATTTGTTGACCAGCTGCTTGCTGATTTGTCAATTTCTTTTTGATAGCACTGAGGAAAAATTTATTAATTGCATTACTTGCTCCTGTTCCTAATTACCTTTTTGTATTTGAAAGCTCTGCTGTTGCACCCAGCATTTCATAGGGATTTGGAATACTGCAATGATCTTCTTAATTTAATGAGACCTGCCTATAATCCTAAAATATTCTAAGGCACCTGAAAGTGATGACCCAGAGCAGGGTGTAACAACTGAATTGGAATAGGGTACCCAGGGAGATGGTGAGTCACCATCCCCAGAGGTGTTCAAGAAACGTGTGAATATGGCACCTGGGGACATGGTTTAATGGCCTTGGTGGAGTTGGGTCAATAGCTGGACTCGAGGATCTTAGAGGTCTTTTCCAACCAAAACAATTCTGTGCTTCTCTGAAATCCTAAGCAAGGTAAGAAGACACTTAAAAAGCTGTCTCACTCCTCTGTTTGTGGTAGGACAGCCAACAGGACTGAGAACAACTAAGCAGCATTTGGGTGGAATGAGGAACTCACTCCATAAAGGACACACCAAGCTCTCATTGCTCATCATTTCTTGCTTATTAGTGGTTTGGACTGAGTACAGAACAGACAATTTCCCATGAAGAAGAATTGTGCGTTGACAAAAAATAATCTATTTTGGATTACAGGCACTGTACTAGGGTTTGCTGTCATGTCTACCAGCAGATAATAACTCAAACAGTTTTTTCAAACCCTCTTTTCCTTACAAGATTTTGCCAAGAATGTGCAGGAAAAGTTCTGTTCTTCATATTTTTTTCATCACGTTTTTAAGACAGATTGTGGAGTAAGTCGACCTCAACGTTCAGCCAAGCACCCACACAGCTGCTTGCTCCCTCTTAAGCTTAGCAGGACAGGGTGGGGGCAAGAGAACATGAAGAGTAAAGAAACTCCTGGAACAAGTTAAAAGACAATTTAATGTATGAAGCAAAGTCATACGTGCACACAAAGCAAAGAAGTTCAGATACTACTTTCCATCAGGCAGCAGATGTTTCTTCACCTCCTGGAAAGAAGAGTCTTAGCACATGTAGTGGTTACTTGGGAAGACAAATGCCATAACCACAGATGTCCCACTAAGCTTTTATTGCTGAGCACAGTGTCCTTAGACCAAGAGAGGTGATTCTGCCACCCTGCTCTGGTGAAACCTCACCTGGAGTACTGTGTCCACCTATGGGATCCTCCAACAAAAGAGAGACATGGACCTGTTGAAGCGAGTCCAGAGGAGGTCACAAAGATGACCAGAGGGCTGGAGCACCCCCCCTGTGAAGACAGGCTGAAAGAACTGGGACTGAAGAAGATAAGGCTCCAGGGAGACATTAGAGCAGCATTTCAATATCTGAAGAGGACCTACAGGAAGGCTGGGGAGGGACTGCTTAGAAGGGCTTGTAGCAACAGGACGAGGGACAATGGTTTGAATCTGGAACAGGGTAGATTTAGGTTGGACATAAAGGAGGAAGTTCTTTACAATGAGAGTGGCAAAACACTGGAACAGGTTGCCCAGGGATGTGGCTGAGGCCCCATCCTGGGAGACATTCAAGATCAGACTCGATGTGGCTGGCCCAGGGCAGCCTGATGTAGTTGGAGGTGTCCCTGCTGACTGCAAGGGGGTTGGACAAGATGACCTTTGAGGGTTCCTTCCAACTTGATTCAATCTGTGAATCTGTGAATGCTGCTTCCCGTCTGAGGAGTACCATCCTCCCTTTTGGGCCTCAGGAGTCTCCACTGCTAGTCACAAAGCTGGACACAACAAATTCCTGCCTAAAAGTGGAAGCTGGTGTGGGAGACTGAGAGTTTCGGAGGGCTCCTCAGAGAGTCCGCTGCCTCTGCACGTCCTGTACTTGGCAATGCTGATAATTTATAAGATGTTTGGCTTCTGGTCATCACATAATTGTTTAAATGCAACACTCTAAGGGAGAAGTCAACGTGTTACTCCTAAACTTGTGCTCTAAGGTCAAGAGGGAGCCTGTGATGCTATCCCTCTTTGACACTGCTCTAGTGGGTTGCTGCAGCACACAGCTGAGCCAGAGTTTTAAACTTGATGTTTGGTTTTCAAAACAAAAAGAGGGTGTGGGAGGTGCCACTTACTGCCATAGCCATGCCACCCAAGAGGATTCCCTAGTGTTTTAAGGATAGTACAATATTCTGTTCAAGGAACGTGTGGACATGGCACCTGGGCAGATGGTTTAATGGCCATGGTGGTGTTAGGCTGAAGGTTGGATTCAATTATCTTAGAGATCTTTTCCAACCAAGACAATACTATGGTTCTATGATTACTTTCTTTAAGGGAACTGTATGCAAAGGGCAGTTGCAAATAAACTTTATTTTCCTTTCCTTGCAGACTTCTGAAGGTGTTCCACAGAAGATCTTCAAAACATTAAAGGACCTCATATACAGTTTTGAAAAGCCAGGTCAAGGACTAGTGATAAACCTCCGCTACCCAGTAAAGAAACCAAAGGACTCACAAAGAAGCCAGAGGCTCAAGTCAGGAAAGGACACCATTTATGATGGTGAGAAATCTACCTCATTAAGTTTGTTTTGGTTTGGGAGTTTTTTTGTTAGTTTTTGTTTGGTTGGGGTTTTTTTGTTTGTTTGTTTTGGTGGTTTTTTTTTTTAGTAACTTCATTGATGGGTTTGTGGAGGAGATTCTTCACCATGAAGGTGGTGAAATACTGTTATAGGTTGCCCAGGGACATGGTTGAGGTCCCATCCCTGGAGACATTCAAGGTCAGACTTGATGTGGCCCTGGGTAGTCTGATCTAGTTGGAGGGTGTCCCTTCTGACTGCAGGGAGTTGGACAAGATGACCTCTGAGGATCTCTTCCAACCCAATGCAATCTGCTATGTGCCCTCTGAGACCTGCTTGCACAGATAGAAGTTCAACTTCCTTCTCTCTCATGTTTATTGAAAAATAGTTATCCCCAGCCCACAGGTTGCATACTCTCATCCACCACATATTAACAAATTAAAATTTTGAGAGATTCAGAAGGCAAAGAATGTTGTCCACAGCTCACTCCTTCATGGATGTTGATGCTTTTAGGCTAGGGAAGCCTGAAGAGCAGTTTTACCCAGTATGATTCTTCTTCCAAGCTTGCAGAACCCTCCAGTGTACAAGGAGTTGAGGCTGTCCTTTATCTTCTTTGTCCAGATTGAAAGCTATTTTTATACCAAAATGCAACTGTTTTTCTTTAGGAAGAAATTCTTTACAGCGAGGGTTGTAAGACACTAGAACAGGTTGCCCAGTGAGGTCGTGGATGACCCCTTTCTGGAGGTGCTAAAGGCCAGAATGGATGGGGCCTTGAGCAAGCTGGTCTAGTGAAAGGTGTCCCTCTCCATGGCAGATGGAACTAAAAGATCTTCAAGGTTCCTTCCCACCCAAACCATTCTGTAATTCTATGATTCTATGCTAGAGAAAAAAAAAAATCAAAAACAAAAACAAAGAAAAAAGAACAAACAAAACAACCAAAAGCCATCCAAACAAAACAAACAAACAAAACCCCCAACCAACCAAAAATCAAGCAAAATCCCCAAACGTGACTAATTTCTTAAGTTAGTATTTTGAAAATAAGAAGCATATAGATTTGTGCTCAGGATCACAGTTTTGGAACCAGAAAGTTCAGTCTCTGGTTGACCTTTTGCTAATTTATGCTCACAAGACCCAGATATGAGGGTACAATCAGCATAGAATCATAGAATCGTTTCAGTTGGAAAAGACCTCTAAGATCATTGAGTCCAACCACCAACCTAACAGCACCATACAGAGAGAATAGTGAGAAACCTCACTGAGTTACCTGTCCAGCAAAACAGTCACAGGCCCTCCTGCTTACTGCGGGCTTCCAGGGGAGCCATTTCTAATGACCTCTCTTTTTTTTTTATTGATTTCTTTACAGAAATTGATGACAGTGACTATGTCTCTGTCCTACCCTGAAGGATCTGCAACCTGCTACAACAGATCAGCTGGGAAGAGCTGCCAGCTGGGCATTCTCCACTGTGGATCTGTACCTCTGTCATTAGTCTCCTCCTTTTACAGACTGCTTAAAAATATCTAAGTTCTGTTAAACCTCTAAACTCTTGTTATTTTGTGCACAGTCCTTGACACCTTGTTAGATAAGTGGATAGTATTTCAGCTGTGTCATGGAATATCAGTGTTATCCTGTAGAACCTAAACCAAAAAGGCTGTGTTAAATCCATGCCATAATTAACTAACTGACAACATGAAAATGGTTTGGAATAATTTAAATATTGATGAATGGTTCTGGTAGATTGCAAGAGGAGTGCAAGTTCTACATGCACATGTGTATGAACACATCCATATGAGAACGCTTCCTAGATTTCATTTGCTACATTAGCTCTGTATTATAACATGTATGAGGCTTATTTGTTTTCTTTTTTAATATAAGAATACACTTTATTCTGAAATTTTAATATTCAACATACAACTTTGTTATGAAGGTGGCCTGCAACTAGCAGCCAAAGTCAAAACTGGAAGCTATGTTCTGATTTTTCTGGTTGCTATTACCAACTACAACCCCATTTGTGATCTTGAGGAAGACAGTTTTGATGGCTGAGTTTAAGATGTTTCTCAAATTATGTATTTTAATGGGTAATACTAGCTATGCGTCTGTCTGTTACAATTCTTTCAACCACTATTTGTTAATAGGCTTTTGGATTTTTCAACACTTTGGACTTCATGATGAATTTAACAGTGCTAATAGGTTTTGGTGCCAGGCTCAACTGGTACTTCTAGCATGAAGGAGACAAAAAGTAAGATTATTTATTAGCTCTGGTATTGCCATCAATACATCACAGAATCACAGATTCCCTGACTGCATTGGACTGGAAGTGACCCTTGAAGGTTATCTTATCCAACCCCTTTGCAGTGAGCAGGGACATATCCAGCTAGATCTGTCCAAATATCATGAATTAAAAAGAAAGTAATTGTCCCTGAAAAACAGTGTAAGTGGAGAGACAACTTGGAGAGGGCAGGGATCCAAGGCAGAAGGGGCATCTAGCTAAAGGCTGGGCTCTGCCCCTGCCCAGAAAGACAGGCAAGGTTGCTGTGGACAAAAAGGGCTGCAGCAAGGCAAAGTCAGGGAGTGGGCTCAGGTGGGAACCTGTGGCAGCTCCAGTCTTGATACTGCCTCCCATGTGCCCATCTGAGAGGGTAGCTGAGGCACCATGAATGCCTCAGGGTGCATGAAGTCCCTGCTCCTGGCAGCCACATGAGAAAAGGCTGAGAGAACTTGGTTTAGCCTGGAGAAGAGAGGGCTTAAGGGAGACCTTATTACATCAAGGGGTGCTACTAGGGGGATAGTGACTGCCTTTTTAGGAGTCCCATGGAAAAGACAAGGGGCAATATGAACAAGTTACTGCTGGGGGGATTCTGATTGGACTCCAGAAGAAAATGTTTCTCCATGAGAATAGCTCAACGTTGGAATCATCTCCCAAGGCAAGCAGTGCATTCCCCTACATTGGGTCCGTTTGAAGACTCAGCTTGACAGGGTGCTGGACCATCTCACTTCAACTACACAATCACCTAGAAAGGTTGGACCAGCTGATCCTTGGGGCCCTTTCCAACTTGGCATTCTGGGATTTTGTAATGTGGGGGTCTGGAAGACTCAGCACAGCCCAACTCCGTCTCGTTCCGTAACTTTCTACACGCACCGTGACCTCTGCCGGTCAGCCCCCACGTGAACGTCTCCCTCCAGTGGTACAGCAGCAGAATACCTTCCCCTCTGTCGCCGCTGCCGCCGGCCGGCACCCACCCGCCACGACTCCTCCCCGCTCCCACCCCCTGAAAGGAAGATGGTGGCGGCCGCGCCTCCCGTCGTGCCTCGCGGCGCTGCCCGGCACTGGAAACTGTCGTCAAAATGGCGGCGGCAGCGGGAAATACGAATGGAGTTTCTCGTTCGTGCATCTAAGAGACAGCTGAGCCGCTATGGATGCCTTGGGGTGCATGAAGTCTCTGCTTCCCTGGCAAAGGCCACGGCAGCAGTATCCGGGCAGCCCAAGACACCTACCAATTGCGGGCCGCTCCTGCGGCGGGGGCAACGGCCTGGAGGGTGTGGAGAAGCCGGTGGCCCGCCGCGTTTCAATTCCTTAGGGGGGTGGGAACACCCCACCCCCCGGGGGGGTCGTTGGGGGGTTGGGAATAGGGCGGGGGGGCGGTGCGGGCCCGGGGGGGCTAGAGGGAATGGGGAAAGGTGTTCTGTTGATGGGACCGTTTTTACGGGCCTTATGAGGCATCACCGGAATGGCAACCTTCTTTCATTCAGGCACCACAGTCCTATGTCTTAACGGGAACTCTATAAAACCGGGTTCTCTCAGTGGGGGCGCGACGGGCACCCTAATTATGTTTTTTTTTTCCGGGGGAGGGCCGCCGGGAGGACCCTAGGCGCCGCGCCTTCCCCCCCCCGTTTGCTGGCCTTTTGGCGGCGGCCCCGGCCTGGGGCCCCTGGGGGAGGTGGACCGGGACCAGGTGGGGGCCCCCGGCGGGCGCCTCTACCCTTTTCCGCCCCACTTCTTCAGCGGGGTGGGGGGGGACGGAAGACGTGGGGGGGGAAACTACTTCGTCCGGTCCGATGACGGATCGTTCAGGAGGGATACCTGGGTTAAGGGCCTCAAAGGGTGAGGGTCCCGCGGTTACTCGGCCTCCCAGAATAAAACTCCAACACCCCGGCACATCAGGGGTTCTGTTCCTAAGCAATATCTCTCCCAGGGCTATTTGCTGTTCCCCTCTTTAATCGGAAACTTTACTACTCGCCTAGCGCACGCCTCCCTAGTTATTATACAAAAAGCCACTGTGGTAGTCCCGCAACAACACATGACATCATGTAGCATACATACACAGGCTAAACATGTAATGTGCCTTATAAGGGACTTTTTAGGTGTTCTGGGTTTTTCTGCTTGTTTGTTTTTAATTCCATATCCCCTAAATTCTGGCCCACAAGGATAATTTATTTTCATAGCTTAAAATAAATTTTGAATGATGAACTGCTATCTGGAGTGTGTCTGAACTTGTATTTGCAGTCTGTCAGTTTCTGCAAGATGGAATCATAGAATGGTTTGGGTGAAAGGGATCCTCAAAGATCATCTTTGAGATTATTCTCATTATAGTCTCAAGCTGCGCCAGGGGAGGTTTAGGCTGGAGGTGAGGAGAAAGTTCTTCACAGAGAAAGTGGTTGGCCATTGGAATGTGCTGCCCAGGGAGGTGGTGGAGTCACCATCCCTGGAGGTGTTCAAGAGGGGATTGGACGTGGCACTTGGTGCCATGGTTTAGATAGTCATGAGGTTAAGGGTGACAGGTTGGGCTCGATGATCTTCGAGGTCTCTTCCAACCTCGATTCTATGATCTTGTCCAACACCCATGCAGTCAGTAGGGATATCTGCAGCTAGATGAAGTTGGTCAGAGACTCATCAAGCTTGACGCTGATTGTCTCCAGGGATGGAGCCTCCACCACCTCCCTGTTTCAGTATTTCAAAGGTCTTTAAAGCTAAGGAGCAGGTCTGTTCATTTCCCTGACCTCCAGATAAAACCCTGTGTACACCTTGTGGTGGGCATGCTTGGTATGTTGGGAGATTGACTGAATTGCTTCATCTGTAAGTAGCTTTTTCAAATACAGTTTTATTAATTGCTAAACCGTTAATGTAATAGCATTCAGCTCAGCTTTTTTCTCTGCATCCACTGTAAGGTATGCAGGGAATATTTAAACCCAATATTATCTTATTTTTTTTTTATGTGAGTGTAACTCCTGTCTACCTGTAGTGATGTGCAGGTTTATAATTTTCAACATCTTACCTAAACTTCCCTGAATTAGGGTTTCATGTTTTTGTTTAAACCACAGGGTACTTCCAGAGGAGCACTACCTGTTACTGCTTATGCTTTCTGCAGAGTGAAACCTTTAGGTTCACAGATTCATAAATTTCATCAGGTTGGAAGGGACCCTGAAAAGTCATCTTGTCTAACCCCACTGCAGTCAGCATGGACATCTCCAACTAGAGCAGGCTGCCCAGGGCTGCATCAACTTCTAGTCCACACCTTCAGAAAGTAGGCTGATTACTGAATGTTTGGAATAATCTGATTATTCCTTCAAAATAAGTAAACCTTCTATTTTATCTATGCTGAAACATATGGAGGAAGAGTAACCTTTTATTCATACTGTTCAATGTGTGAAGGAATACAAAGTATTGCTCTTCTACAGGTATGAGATTAAAAAGAATGCTGTTAGTATGAATGCTGTCAGAAAGCAAAGAGAAGAAAATTCAGCATGTTAGAAGCAGCATGTGGGCTTGGCACTTCAGGACATGGTTTAATAGCTATGGTGGTGTTAGGTCTATAGATGGACTCGGTGATGTTAGAGGCCTTTTCCAACCCAAACAATTCTATAATTTATTACAATGTAAACTTGCTACTTTCCAAGAATAAAGGGAACACATCCACAGAAATGAAAGCCAGGTTTTCTCAAAATTTTTATTTCTTTTTTTAATCTATTTTGAATAGAAACGTCCTGGTACAGAGTGTCGCTTATGTTCACAGTTGGTCAAATAGAGCAAAATCTATTTAATATTACTCTGTGCTTTGACTTCTTGTGTAAAATAGTTCATTGCAGTTGAGTAATTAAGGTTGGCTTTCTCCCTTCATCTCCAGGTTATCTCTGGACTGAAGCTTACACGACTATTTGCTTCAAACCAGATTCTACCAAGTGAATGTCTCAGCTGCCTAGTGGAACTCCTTGAAGATGCTAATATAAACCCATCTCTGACCCTGTCTGTCATTACTTTACTGTCACAGCTAGGTAAGGTTTGCATCTGAACTTTTTCTCTTTGGTCTGGGAAAGGGAAGACATGACAGGTGCTGATTCTGTGGCATGAATGATGAACTTCTTGGAAATGGCATAATATTGTGAAAGACAAAGTGATTTTCATTGTAGTACTGCTGTCAGCCAAGCCATCTGTCTGTAGGTACAAGGCCAGATCAAACCTGTTTCTCATGGCAATCTAACATTTTAAGTCATCACTGTGAAATGGCAATGTCCATGCTTGTCAAAATTTGTTTCCTGACTGGACAGGGTAAAGAGTTACCCTCTTGTCTTTGATATTTTTTTTTTGAGCTTGAAAAGACTTATTTGAAGTGAAGAAACACACCTAGAGGATGCAAAGATGCAAAGACAGGGAGAAACCACGTTACATCAACAGTCTGCAACCTTCCCACTGGAGTGTTTGCTGGCTGGCAATTTGGGCTCTCCAATGGCCTGGGCTATGCACATAAAGCTCTCCGATTATGAAAGAGAATCTACTGCCTCTTACTTGTTTCTTGAGATGGTGTTGGTGGTTTTTGTTTGTTTTTTTTTCCATTTCACAGAAGTGGGATTCATTGTCTCTGTGCTCACCATAACCTACATGTGTAGCAAATAAATTCTCCCTTCACTGCTTAATTTTTTATCATGTACGAGAAGTTACTCAAGATTTGAATCCTTTATGATGATTCCTTTTTAATCTTCTCTGATTCCTTTTTAATCTTCTCTGATTCTTGGAGTCTTACATCTTTCTAAGCTTTCTTACGTTTTTCACTGTAAAATTGTATTTGTTGCAGATTTTTTAAACTATTTTTTCCAGGCTACTGATTCTGGAGAAAATTAAGAATTATACTTTCTCCAACTGTTCTGTTGCTTCAGCTGTCATCCTTGTTTGCTCTATCTTTTCCTGGCCTACCTGAGCAGAACTGGCTTTTTAGATTTAATTACTACTAAGTAACTCTATCAAGTTATCAGTTCTAGTTTACTTGGCCACCATAGCATGAAGCAGGAAACTGAGATCATGGAATTTAAACTTTAAAACCTTTTAAATGCAGGTGTCAAGATCTCAAAAAGAATTACAACTTTGTAGGTAGGAAGTAGTCCTTCAGAGTCCAAGTATGTTAAGGAAATATATTTGTGTTTGAATTAACTATAAGTTGAGAAGTAAGGTAGAGATGCAACTTATTTGTAGTTATGTTTGAAATATAAAGGAAAAACTTTGGCTTCTGCTTAGACTGCTATTAGATACTTTTTTTCTAAATTAATAATTCTTAATTTCAAGCTTTAGACAGTGAGACTAGAGAAGCTCTTCAGGATACCTACAATCTGACCAGTGTGTTGGCAGGAGTGGTTCATCGAAGTTCTACTAATCTTAGTGACCCAGTCTTATTGCAGGTAACAAAAACTGATTCATAGAATGGTTTGGGTTGGAAGGGACTTTCAAGATCATCTAGTTCCAACCCCTCTGCCATGGGCAGGGACACCTTCCACTGGACCAGGGTGTTCAAGGCCTCATCCAACCTGGTCTTGAACACCTTCAGGGAGAAGGCATCCCTGACCTCCCTGGGCAACCTTTTCCAGTGTCTCACCACCCTTACTGTAAAGGAGTTATTTCTTTCTAATATCTAGTATTAATGCTTAATAATATTTGGCTACTGTTACATAGCGTTCATTAGACTGTGTGCAAGTAATAAATTTAAAAGCTCTATTTGAAATAATGTGTTGAGGTGAGTTGATCTTAGCTGTGTATTTTTTTTGTTTATAAGCCTGATGTGACAAGATTTTTTTACTACAGAGAGTTTTGTAGTTTCTCTTTATTCTTCCTTGTGCTTCTCACCTGCTGTAATTAAAACAAACCCACAATTAATTAAGTCAAATTAATTAAAACCATAAAACAATAAACAAAGCCAACAATCAAACAGAAAACATGGGTTTAAAATAATTTCAGGAAATCACTACTTGAGAGCTTAGGAGGTTATTTTAAACTTGGAGTACTTTGTTATTTATAACTTTAGTTATTTCTCTTAATGTTCTTAACAAAAGGCTGGAGATTTTTCTTCTAATCAGTACTTTGACAACTAATTGTGGAGGAGTGAAAGGAAAGCTGTGGCTGCCAGTTTTCATGGAAGGCCTGCAGGACATGTATGGCTCCTTCCCTCTGGTTGGTGCTATCTGCCAGTGAATGCAAGAGGGCTGTGCTGATGGAAGCTTATTTTCAGGAGCCAAGTGCAGATTAATGATTTAAGAAAAACTCTTTACTTTTTTAAGTGGCCACATAGCTTCTCCCAGTGTGACCACCCATTTTAACCTGGCCTTTCTGGGCATTTAAGAGTGAAGTTTTCTTTGTTTTTTAAACATGCACAGATTTTTCTCATGAGTGCTTTAAGCTTTCAGCCAAGTACTTTCTGGCTACTTGTGGTAATGTCTCCTTTCTGGAAAGGGAAACCAGAAAATGGATTTCCTAGTAGTTCTTTTGCTCTTGATCTATGGAAAAGTAGTCAAACATCCAGTGAAGACCACTTCTCTTATGGTCTGCATATTTCTTAAAGCAGCTGGAGTACCAGAAGATGACAATCAATGGGAGAAATTTTTGTAGTCACCAGATAAATCTGATTGTAAGAACTTTAAGATTTTATATGAGATATTTACATGGTGAGATTTTGGTTCAGCTGATATCCTGAACTGTGATTTTTTCTTTCATGTTAAAGTATATTAACTTCACATCAACTCAGTTATGTCATGTGCTGAAACAATGAAAGGACTTGCTATCACTAGATTTGTTTGCAGTATTCACAGCAAATCTGTTTTCCTATAACCAAAATTTCTGCTGGAGGCTGCAATGCACTTTTTGGATTTTGGTGAAACTTCTAGGTCTTTCAGTAGGACAAAGCCCCTTTCTCTGATAGAAATGAGAACTTGCTGAGGAAGCAAAGAATTGGATGAGCTAAAGAGGTAACTTTTCTATCAAAATAAAATCCATCTGCCTGGGCTTTTAATAGGCGTATTGGTGTGGTAGGACAATACTCAATGTGTTTGCAGCAGCTTGTATAATTATGTTGTTATAGTCTGAAAATTAATTCAGTTGTGGTGTCTTATTTGTCCTTTCAGCTTTCGTAACTTGTAGCATTCTTCAGTGAGATGCTATAGGAAAGACATAATGTGACTAACGTTTTATTTCCTCAGAGCATTCAGTTGCTGCAGAAGCTAACCTACAATGTGCCAGTCTTTTCTGCTGGTGCCAACATTGATGAGTTAATTTCATTCCTAATGCATCACGTGTAAGTGTGTACTCTTCTTTTGGGAAATACCTAAGTTTCTAAACTTTCTGAAGGCCATTAACATATTGCGTTAACCCTTTATCCAGACTGAGCTGTGACATTTTTGCTCTGAAGTTAACAGAATTTTCTTTGGAAACCATGTTGTTACAGATGATTAAATGCAGTGATTGTGGGACTTTGGGTGACTGAATATTAACTGCCTCTGTAGCGCACCTCCACACCCCTTGGAGCAGGCAGCTAACAGAGAAAAGCCATGAGAAAATTCATATCTGTCATTGGGAGCAGAGTTGTTAGATTAATCTGAATTTTGTTTAAGTGTCCTTGGAAGAGGTCTAATGACTATTAAAATGACCTGTAATAAATGACCACTGATATCTGATACTTTTTTTTTTCCCCTCAAATATACTTTCTTAAAAAGTGCCCACACTGTCTGTATTGCAATGTGAATTTTGCTTTGCTTCGCAGAATAGTGTCTAATTAAAAACAAACAAAAAACACAAACCAACATACAACAACAAAACCACAGCACCCTCCAAGCAAAACAAAATAACCAAACCAACAAAAAAAAACCCCTACCAAAACCCAAAAATACCCAGCACACACAAAACAAAATCTAACAATAAAATCACCACAAAGTCCCCCAACCACACTATTCCTCACCCTAACCTTTCTGCGTGCTTTAATAAAAATATCTTTGTTTAAACTTCTGACATTTTCTTTTTAAGTCAAACCACTGAAGATGAGTTAATGATACCATGCTTAGGACTCCTGGCAAATCTCTGTCGTCACAATTTATCAATCCAAACTCAAATAAAATCTTTGGTAAGAGTTTTGGTTTTGTGGTCTGATTCTCTGGCTTGAGGGGAAAAAAGATTTTTGACTCTGGGGATTTACCTTAGTATTTCATAGGCATTTCCTTTGTGACAATAACAACCCTGACCTGCTTGTTCTGCAGAGCTGGTGCTTGGTTTTCTCCTGTTGAAGAAAACACCTGCTAGAACAGGCAGCTGAGCGTTGTCTTTCCTTCCCTACATTGCTGTGTTGTTGCAGTAGCTTGTATTATGCATTCAGTTTATGCAACTGTTCTCTGCATGTGGAAGGTGAAGTCAAAATTTAAGCATTCTAATTGTTGTTAGATGAAGGACTTTTGAATCCATTATCTGTGGACACTGGATGCATTAACAGATACTCAGTTCCTTTCTCTTTGTAAATCAGTATAAACACAACTTCTTTCTTCATTCAGAAATAGAAATTTGTTTACACGGCAGTGAGTGTTGTGATGTTTACTTTTGAAGAGGGGGTGGGGAAGAAAGGAGGAGCTATTGTCAGATGTGATCACTGAGCAGAGAAAGGGATAGGAGTCAATTTTCAGTGGTTATTTTCTATTAGATACTTCAGCAAAATAACTTTTTCCTTGGCTTGTGTATTTTGGATTTTGTTTTTAAATTTTCCTCATACAAGTTCAACAGAGAATTTAGTCAGAGATTCACAGATTGTATCGGGTTGGAAGGGACCCTCAAAGGTCATCATTAACATTGTGCAGCAGAACACTAAACTAGGTTTCCTAGAGAACTGTTATCATGCTAATATTTTTGTGCTGCTATTTGTGTGGCTTGTAAGTATGCACAGTCTCAGTGTTTTATAGAACAAAGTAAAATTTATGATGTCTGTTTCTCCTTTTTACTCTAGAATAACGTGAAGAGCTTATATCGTACCTTAATAAGCTTCCTGGCCCATAGTAGCCTGACTGTGGTTGTGTTTGCACTTTCAGTATTATCAAGCCTTACTTTAAATGAAGAAGTAGGAGAAAAAGTGAGTGATACTTTGAAGTTACAGTGGATGTGTTGGCCAGTCACGCTGGCCAAATAAAACTTTAATTTCAGCCAGATTTCGTCAGCAAAAGGTAAGTGTGTGCCCATATATAATTTTCTTCTTCTTTTCAGCTCTTTCATGCTCGAAATATTCATCAGACATTTCAGCTAATATTCAATATTGTTGTAAATGGAGATGGCACTCTCACAAGAAAATACTCTGTTGATCTACTCATGGATCTTCTGAAGAACCCCAAAGTTGCAGATTACCTTACCAGGTATGACTTCACTTTCCAGAAGTATAGGATAATTTTTCTACAAGCTCTTGTTCAGTTTCTTTGCTGTATGCTCTTTGTATTCTGAACCAAACACTGGAAAAAAATTCTCTAGGTGTTTTTTAAATGTTGGTAGTTCATTATAACTGCTGTACCTGAAGCTAGTTGTGTTTCACACAAGTGTGGGTCTGAATCTGCTTCTTTAGTGTAACTTATGGAATATTGAATAGTGTATTCAGTAATTCTTTGAGCAGTATTGGTAGTCAGACAACTTGATGAGTAGCTGCCTTGCCTTTTACAGGCCTATTTTATCTCAAAGTGTAATAGTATGGGTTAAGTAGTACAATTTTACTGGAGAGTGTCTGTGGATTGTTTAGCTAGTAGTTCTGCACATACAGCTAGCCAAATTTAGTTGGTGAATTTCCATCTAAATCTAGCAGTAAAAATAGCTCGAAATCTTATTTTAGGCTTATTTTAAGGAATTTGCTTTCATCCTGAGAATTTTTTGATGTTTAGTTGCTTTAAAATAGAAATTACATTATCATAACTGTCACTGTACTTGAAGTGTTTGGAGTAAGAAGAAGAATAGGACATTTGCATTTTTCACTTCCTATTAGAGTCTGTGTGAAATTTTCTTTTTTTTTTTCTTTAAATGTATTTGTATTTTCTTCTCCTGTCTGTGCTGCAGGTATGAGCACTTTACCTCATGCCTTGGTCAAGTATTAGATCTTCTTCATGGAAGGGATCCTGATTCATCATTTAAGGTATTTTCTACTTTTTTGCTGTAGAAGTAGAGTGTACAAATCCTAATCTAGTTCTGCTTGTGTAGTCATGAGTGGGTGCCTTGTGTCCAAGGGTTGGTAATGAAATACATTGACTTTAGAACCCTTAAGTGACCTATAGTTTTCACCAAGTTTGTATTTTATAGATTTTTGTTTGGTTGGGTTTTTTTAAGTTGTAATGTTGTGGGTTTTTTCTACCAGATCGTGTTTCTGCTATCAGGCAACAAGCCAAAGCAAACATCTTTTGTTCTTTGCCTAAAAAGAAATTTGGGGATTTACCAAAAATGCAATCTCTGGCTAAAAGTTGAATTAAATGCTACTCAGACTTCGAACTGGTATAGGAATAAGTTCTTCCACATTGAACAAATTGATGGCACGTTTGATTAAGCAGTTAACCATTGCATTTATCTTTCCCTCTTGGGAAGACCTTCTTCAGTACGAATGTGGTAAGACACTGGAACAGGTTGCCCAGGGAGGTCATGGATGCCCCTGCGCTGCAGGTGTTCAAGGCAAGGTTGGATGGGACCTTGAGTAATCTGGCCTAGTGGAAGTTGTCCTTGCCTATGACAGTGGGGGGGTTGGAGTAGATGATGTCTAAGGTCCCTTCCAACCCTAAGCTGTTCTATGATTCTGTAGATGAAATATTGGCTCTCTGTTGCTAAACACCAAAATATGAAATGTGAAAGTTATTTAGGCTACATGTATTTGTGAAACATATCTTAAACTTTTTTTTAATGAATATGTTACACACCATAGTAAATGCTAGTGTTTTCCGTAGATTTGTAAAATGGTTTGTGTTGTAAAGATCATTCAGTTCCAACTCCCCTGCCATGGGCAGGGACACCTCCCACTAGACCAGGTTGCTCAATACTCCATGCAACCTGGCCTTGAACACCTCCAGGGAGGGGGCATCCACAACCTCCCTGAGCAACCTGTTCCAGTGTCTCACCATCTTCCCTGTAAAGACTTTTTTCTTTATCAAATAAGTCTTCTCTCTTCTAGCTCAAACCCATTGCTCCTTGTGCTATCACTACAAGCCCTTGTAAAAAGTCCCTTCCCAGCTTTTTTGTGGGCCCATTCATGTCCCTTTTGTACATTTGTTTTTTTGTTGTTTATTGATTTTCTTTAGAAAGATAAATCTATAAGCTTTCCAGAATGTGTTCCTCTCTTTAAGTATGCATGTGTGCATTTCTTTTCATTTGTCAAGATTTTCTGTCCTGAAAGGAGGTTGTACTGAGGTGGAAGTCAGTCTCTTTTCTCTATTATCAGACCGAAAGGGAATGGCCTAAAATTGTGCCAGGGAAAGTTTAGGTTGGATATTAGAAAAAATTTCTTTACTGAAAGAGAGGTCAGGTATTGGAACAGCGTGCCCAGGGAGGTGGTGGAGTCCCTGGAGGTGTTCAAGAAATGTGTGGTCATGGCACTTTGGGACATGGTTAATTGCCATGATGGTGGACTCAATGATCTTGGAATTCTTTTCAAACTAATTCTATGATTTATTCATCCTGAGTGTATAAGCATTTCTGCTGCTTATTAGATCACCAGCCAACAGTTGTGCATTTAAAAGAAGGGAAAGCAATACGCTGAATCCTGTCAAGATTTGCCAGTCTGATGGAGTTGTTTCTGCTACTGTCTTGGCTTTAAGGAAGGAAAACTATTCTTCAGAAATTTCTGAAGTCCTAAAGGGAGTTACATGGAACTTTAGATACTGCTATGAGTGTTGAAATTTCTGTGCAAGTAGTTGATTTAAAAGCTTTTGAACTCTCCTTCCCTTCACACAGATCCTGGAGCTGCTGCTTGCCTTCTGTTCGGTGGTGGAACTGCGTCATACCCTGCGGCAGGCAATACTGGAACCAGCTGGCTTGCCAGTCTCTGGAAATGCCAGATTTGTGACTCGCTCCAAGACTTTTGAACCATCTGTTGCATTGGTGCACTTGTCAAACCAACCATTGGAAGGCTCAGCAGACTGTTCAGTTCTAGCATTGCAAGTGTTGAAAGAGATTTTGGAGGTACCAACGCTGGTAGTTGAGTTTTAAAGAGCTTCTTAGCAGCTATATGTTTAATTGAATTTTTTTTAAAACAATTATTAGCATTTTACTTAAAAAACACCATGTAAAAATATAAGTGAAATTAAATTCTTCCTATTCTGGAATCCGAGACTTTGTAAAACAACTTTTCTTTTAGAAAGTGTTGTATTTTAGAAATGTCTGAGCTGAAAGTTAAGTGGAAGATACGGCAGTTCCTGAAGTCACAAAAAGCTATCAAAGAACTGCTTTCTAGGACTTGTAGAAGTGAGGAAGTTTATTCTACTACTGTGCTCTTTGTTAAACTTCCTTCTCCAATATGATACTGTTTAGGATTAGTAGTCTTAAACGTGAAATAGAAAGAAGCAAGGGAAGCTGGAAGACAGGCCAGTGAAAGAAGAGGTAGCGTAGGCTTGACTTCCTTTTTCTGTAGTTTTAAATATTGACACAAAATATCTTTGTTACAGGATGTGAATAACAGTGGGAACAGCACCTCAGCCAAACACTTAGTGGATCTTTTGTTGCCTGTTCTTCTTGATCATCTTCAGATGCCAGAACAGACTGCGGATGAGCTATTAGTGAAGAAAAAATGTGAAAGAATGGTCAAGGCTATTAATGTCCTGACAAATATCCTTTTTATGCGCTTATAGGTGCTAGTTTATTATTCCTCCACCATGATCTACTCTATGATCCAAAAAAAATGTCTATCTTGGGTCACTTTAATGGCTTTTAATGACAAGGACTGCCCTAATTTTACTTAAGACTGCCATCTCAAAAGATCTTAAGTAGCTTTGTAATTGCTGTGAAATTATTTTGTAACTGCAGTGGTGCAGGACAAAATGTGGTAGCTATATAAAAACATAGAAGCACTTTGCAGATCAAAAAAGGAGATTAATGTCTTTCTTTTGAAATTACAAGGGGAGTTTGGGTGGCCATCTTGATCAGAACAGTATTTTCAACTAGCTAACTCAAGTGCAGCTTCTAGCCAAATATGATACAAATTTAGATTAGTGAAACAAGGAAAATTGATCATTTTACACTCCTCTTGAAGTCCTCAGTGTCATGAAGTAAAGAGGGCATGACTGCAGAATGTAGTCTTGCATCTAATCTCAGTTCTGTTAGGTTTTGCATTAAGGACTGATTGTTCACTGCCTTTGTTCATCATCTTTCTTTTGCCACTTACTGTGGTGTCCCCTTGGTGTTTCCAGTAAGTGTTTGAACTCGAAGCTGACTTGACTTGTGAGTTAAACGTAGATTCATAGAAAGGTTTGGGTTGGAAGGGGCCTTGAAGATCATCTAGTTCCAACTCTCCTGGCATTGACAGGGGCACCTTTCACTAAGTGGTTTGTCCAGTTAGGGTTTAAAAGCGTTTTTGGAGGTTCTTGTGCTTTGATACACTGTTTATGTCCTTTATTATTAGAAAATGTTGACTTTTGGTGCCAAACCCTAATCACAGTTGTATTTATTCTTAACTCTGTCTACTCCTCTGTAGTGATGACACACTGAAAATGCATACCTCAAAGGTATTGACTGCCAGCCAGTGCACATCTCTAATAGAACACCAGTTTACCTATAGTGGGATCGATACTGGTTTGGGGACAAAAGTAGCTGACTCTAAAATGTGGTGAGCATACAAATTTCTCCAGAATCTACTTTAGTAAGGCTTGTCTGAAAGTTGTGAGAGTGCTTCAATGGAAAGTGGATTGGAGCTGAAATTACCATTTAAATGTGTGTAAATCAATGCTTTGAATCAAATTTAGTATTTTTGTGGCAACAAAGTAACATTGCTAGTTAGGGCCATAAGAAAAACCAAGCATAAATATTTTCAGCATAAGCTGGAGATCAGCTTAGGTGGAACAGTGACCTTAAACCTCATTCAGTAGTTCAAGTTCATCCAAACTGAAGCTTACCAGAACTGCTCATGGCACTTAACTTTTCATTTTGATTTTAAGCAGACAAAGTTCAAAAATGCCACACATTAGTGTAGGAAGGAATTATTGCATTCCAGCTCAGTGTCATCAACCTCAATGTTGATATAACTTTGAGTTATATGGCCAAAAACCAGTCAAATATAATTTGACCTAGAATTAAATCCTCCTTACTTTCATCTTGAAAATGATTTTTTTTTTTTTTTTTTAGCAATCTTCACTGTTGTTATTTTTGGCATGTTGGAGAAGCTCAGCAGCATGTCCAAGGAACTGAGTGATCTTGGTGTTGCCATTGTTGCCTTGCTAGACATTTAATTTCTTTGTAAATTTATTTTTAAAATTTTATTTATCAGTGCTGCTATTTATCACACTTTTTTTCTCTTATCTCTTTTTTTTTTTTCCACTTTGCTTTTCTACCTGTGTGCTTAAAAGCAAACTTGCTGCTGATATTATTTTGAAAACACTTGACCTTATGAGCAGACTGAAGCAAGATGTACCTGGTATGGAGGTCAGCTTCTACAAAATTTTACAGGTATGATTTCTAAAATGTCTTATGAAATGTATCTGTGAAAGAAAAGTGTCACTGCAGTACAGCAGCTTCAGTTCTGAGTGTTAAAACTCCTAGTAAAATAGAGTCCCCTAGGCACTTCATTCCTGGGTTAAAGGGTGCTTCATTCCTAAAGGTTGCTTCATTGTTAAATCTTCCTCAAATAAGGACAATACTTCAGTTGCCTGGTAAGAATTATCCTTCTAAGACTGAGTTAGAACTGCAGCTTGAATTTAGCAAACTACAAAATTATCAGAACTAAATAATTATTTGTGGGAATGGTTACTATTAAATAGAGACATTAAATAAATACATTAATACATCACATTTGTGACTTTGCATAGTCAAAACATTTTCTTGTAACTATTGGTCAGATGGTACCTTAATTTACTTTATAGTAGGAAAAGTAATCCAGACAGTCAAACAGTTTGTGCTCTTTTGGAGGGTTTTCTTTCAAGAATGAGAATTATGTGATTTAATGTGGATCAATGAGAGTTTTGCAGTCCTTAGAAAATCCTTGTAAAGCTTAAGCTTGTAACCATTTATGATGGCTATCAAGCACTCGAAAACATGAAGGAATTAAGTAATCCCTATACCTGCTGTGTTGGATTTAGTGGAAAAACACATTTCTAAATGCTCCAAGATGTAAACTTTTTTTAAAATCGCTTTTCTTTCACTGACTTCAGGCCCAGAAATTAAAAGGACAGTTTTAAGAAGGTAGCTTGTGTTGTGAAACATCAGTGGACAGGGGAAGACCAACAGATGTCATCTGTCTGGACTTTTGTAAAGCCTTTGGCACAATGCCCCAAAGCATCCTTCTCTCTAAACTAGAGAGAGATGGATTTCATAGGTGGACTGTCCACTGGATAAGGAATTTGTTGGATGATCTAATCCAAAGAGTTATTGCCAATGGCCCTGTCCAGATGGAGACTGGTGACAAGTAGTGTCCTTGAAGGGTCTGTATTTGGACCAGTGCTGTTAAATATCTTCATCAAAGCTATAGAAAGTGAGATTGAGTGCACTCTCAGTAAATTTGCTGATGATACCAAGCTGCGTGCAGGCAGTTGATAAGACTGAAGGATGGGATGGGACCTGGACAGACTGGAGGGGGTAGGCTGAGAAGCACCTCATGAGGTTCAGTAAGTCAAAGTGCAAGGTCTTGCACCTTGGTCAGGGCAATCCTTGATACAATTCGGGCTGAGGCGTGATGAGATTGAGAGCAGCCCTGCAGAAAAGCTTTGACTTAGGGTACTGGTGGGTGAGAAGCTGGACGTGAGCCAGCAATGTGCACATGCAGCCCAGAAGGCCAATGGCATCCTGGGCTGCATCAAAAGCAGTGTGGCCAGCAGATCACAAGAGGTGATTCTGCTCCTCTGTTCTGTTCTGGTGAGACCTCACCTGGAGTGCTGTGTCCTGCTATGGGACCTTTGACAAGAGAGACATGGATGTGCTGGTCCTGGTCCAGGTCCAGATGAGGCCACAAAGATAATCAGAGGGCTGCAGCACCTCTACTGTGGGGACAGGCTGAGGGAGTTGGGACTTTCCAGCCTGGAGAAGAGAAAGCTGTGGGGAGACCCAAGAGCTACATTTCAGTATCTGAAGAGGACCCTACAGGAAGACTGGGGAGGGACTATTTCAAAGGGCATGTAGTGATAGGATGAGGAAAAGTGGTTTGAAACTGGAGCAGGGTAGATTTAGGTTGGACAGTAGGAGAAAGTTCTTCACAGTGAGAGTGGTGAAGTACTGGAACAGGTTGCCCAGGATGTGGTTGAGGCCCCATCTCTGGAGATATTCAAGGTCCAATCTGGTGTGGCCCTGGGTATCCTGATCTAGTTGGAAGTGTCCCTGGTGACTATAGGGGGGTTGGTCAAGATGACCTTTGAGGGTCCCTTCCAACCAGATGCAGTCTGTGAGTTTCTGTGCTCATGGGCCTTGACACTATGATGTCTGTATGGTTTTGGGGTGGGGTTTTTTTCACTTTTTTTATTTCAGTTTGACCACGTCAACTTTTCTTTCAGGATCAACGCTTGATTACATCTTTGACATTTGCTTTAACATCAGACCATAGAGAGCAAGTCCAAGTGGGACTTAGAATACTGTTTGAGGCTGCACCCTTACCAGATTTTCCTGCCATAGTGTGAGTTTATTTTTGTGAGAGTCTGGTAGCATTTGACATTTTGGTGGTGTTTGTAGAAGGTTGTTTCATCAGTAACCTTTTGGTTTCTATAGGCTTGGAGAAAGTATTGCAGCAAGCAATGCTTACAGGCAGCAGGAGACAGAGCACACATCCAAAAGAATCCAATTGCAGTCACCAGTGACCAACATGACCTCAGTGAGATGTTTTTCGTCCTGTCCTTCAGGTGATGAATCCACAAGTTCAAATATTCAGGAATTAATACAAAAACTTCGTTCTGGACTAGAGGTTAGTAGAATTTATATACCTTTGTTAAATACTTGACACTCTTTTTTACTGTGAAGCAGAAATTAAAATGCAAGCATCAGGCTACAGCACATGTACCAACATGCACTGTGCAGCAATACAGATTAGAGGTAGGCTGGCTGGAGAGCAGGTCAGTGGAGAAGGACCTTGGAGCCCTGGTGGACAACAAGTTATCCATGGGATAGCAGTGTGACCTTGTGGCCAGGAAGGCCAATGGTATCCTGTAGTATATTAAGAAGAAGTTGCCCAGCAGGTCAAGGGAGGTTCTCCTGCACCTCTGCCTGATCAGAGCTTGGTATCTGTTAGATCAGTTTGAAGCCTCATCTTGATAGGGTGCTGGGCCATCTCATTTCAACTACGCTATCACTTAGAAAGGTTGGACCAGATGGTCCCTGGGGTCTGTTCCAACCTGGCATCTTGTGATTCTGTGATCAGTGGCATTGCCTTCAGCTCTAGCTTTGCAACCCTCCTTTCTCTTGTAAATGGTGAAACTGGGCTAGCTACCAGTTCCAGTCAGCTCCTAGATTAATACTGAAAAATGTCAAGAGAGTCTGCACTGGCTTGCTTCATCCTCTGCCACAAGATGCTCCCATTGACCATCCTTGTCAGGTCTGTAGGTGCATTGCTGTAGGAATTAATGTAGTTAATTAATCTAGCAGCAGCAGGTGCCTAGTAGCACCAGTGCACCAGCTTTCAGTAACATGACATATTGTAAAGCTGCTTTGATGTTTTGAGGAGAGAAATTGAGTGAATCTTTTCTTAGACCTTTCAATTAGTAGAACTTCCATTTAAAAGATCAATATACCCATTCATTTAAAATATTCAATACTTCATCTCTCTGTGTGTTCTGTAAGTTGTGAGAAGCTCAAATGTGTGTAAAAGCATAACCGAGACCACACTTTAACAGTATCACTGTGTAAGCAGTGAAGGGAACTTATGGAAGCATTCTTTTACAGTAGTAATAAAAGGACAGAGGTGACCCATTTGCAAGCAGGAAAAAATTACTTGTTCCCTACTTTAGGGACAGAAAAATGAGCTGAGAACTGGAGCTATGTGGGGACTATTGTTAATATGGGAAAAAAACCTTACAGAATCATTCCAAATGGTGCAGAGGTGGTAGCTTTTGAGTAGATGTTCATTGTGTAAACAGCTGGGATAGCTTGCATCAGGAATATGCTTCAGGAATATGATGGATACAGGAACAGCTGCTTCAAACTGGTGTTGCCTAAGAAAAAAATGTCCTGAAATCACAAAGCTGCATTCTCACTTGACTCAGGCATATATTTTAGTAAACACATAGGACTTGTTGTGCCATACATGGTAAATTTCCTCTAGTAAGTCAATAGTTAAGGTAAGAAGTTCTGTTCTGGATAGTATCATTCCAGAAGATGTTTCCTAGGCCTTTTCTGATAGCTGTGTTGTTTGTAGTAGGGTAGATTGAGGTTGGAGTATGGACACGGACGTTTAACTATTTGTATTCTGTCTTGTTGATATTAAGGCAAATTGTCTTAGGTTTCCTATGAGGGAACTGAGAGATTAGACCAAAAGGTGAACCATTTTAGAGTGCTGATTGACTGATAGTCTTCTGCAGATGAATCCTCTTCAGCCTACATACTTCCATTATTCATAGACTTTCCACAAGAGTCAGGTAGATGGATTTGAGCAGTCTCAGATTCAGAAATAAGAACTCAAAAAGCTGGAGGACAGGTGGAGTCCACAACACTACTGAGTTCTTTGAGCACTTTATCTGTCTAGTAAATACAAATTACAGTAGCAGTAAATGGAAAACCTTTCCACAGATGAAGGAGCCTGTCCCTGGCATGAGGATATCTGACATAATGGATGTCTACGAGCAGAAGCTGTCAGCATTAGCAGTAAGTACAACCTGGTGTGTATGGGTACATTGCAGTCTGTGCATTCAGAAAGTGTTGATGAATAATGTTGTTCTTATGCACAGTCTAAAGAAACCAAGCTGCAAGACCTTTTGGAAGCAAAGGCTTTGGCTCTGGCTCAGGCTGATAGGTTGATGGCTCAGTATCGGTGTCAGAGAGCCCAAGCTGAGTCTGAGGTAAGTAGCAGGAGCTTCCTTCTGAAACTCTGTTTGTCTGGGTAGCTTATCTGAGATGGTCAGTGGAAACTACACTGCTTATCTTGCAATCAGCTGCTTGCAAGTTAGGGCAGTCTCACTTTCCATCCTAAACATCTTGTTTTCCTCTGAACTATTCATTGGAACAGTTTTCTTTCATAGATTCATAGAATAGTTTGGGTTGGAAGGGACCTTAAAGATCATCTAGTTCAATCTTTTCCCTTAGAGGAAGTTGTAGAATCGTAGAATGGCTTAGGTTGGAAGGGACCTTACCTATCTACACCAACCCCCTCTGCCATGGATAGAGACACCTCTCAACTAGACTTAGTTGCTCAAGGCTTCATGCAACCTGTCCTTGAACACCTCTGGACAACCTATGTCAACAAAGCTAAGCTACTGTACTGATTATGGCTTGTTACCCATTAGTGTTAATTTAGTGGTAGTAATACTGAAAATTAATAATCCTGCTTAGTATAATTGTAGCTAAAATTTGCTGATACATGGAGAACTATTTCCTGTTTGTTCCTTTTAATCACTTGTCAAAAATGAACTTTCAAATACATCTTGCTTCCTTGAGGTATATATTTGAAGTGTGCATTGAAAACTCAGAATTGTTTCTGGTTTTTAAAGGTTATAGGCTGCAGATTATTAAATCAGTATTAAAATGTATAATTACATTTTTCTCTTCCTCTTTCACTGCCTATAAAGGGAGATCAAGGAATTTAGTGAACAAATTAATTTGTAGCTAATATTAGGTAAGAGAAATGCTTTTCTTAATGTAGCTGATGGCTTTTTAATACATCTATTACTGAGCGACTGATGAAACAGAATTGCTTGTAATGGTAATGGGTTTTGTTTTGTTTTGTTTTTTGTGGGGGTGTCTTTCCACTCAAAGGCAAGAACTCTTGCTGCAATGCTGAAGGATGCAGAACGGAAAAATGAAGAACTTAATGATTTGCTGAAAGCTCAGCAGGTGGAATCTGAAAGGGCACAGACTGATATTGAACAGCTCTTTCAACACAACAGGAAATTACAAACAGTTGCTGAAGAACATGAAATACTGAAAAAATCCTCTGTTGATCTTCTTCAGAGGTAAGTGTAAAATCTCTAAGCAATGCTTTCTGTTCAAAGTGTTGAAGCCCTTTAAGCACATTAGAAGGGCAACATTTTGTGCTACTTAATGGAATTTTCACTTGAAACAATGATTTTTTTTTTCTTCTATATGCTTATCAATGAGGTTAATGTAAGTTATTTTTAAAAAAAGATGTTAAATGGAGTGAGAAACAAAGTTGTAGGTGTTGGAGAGTCCAGTTCAGTAAATAGCATGAACTTAGTATAAAAGTAGGCATTTTGCTTTAAGAAACAGAATTAACAATACTTAGTTTTTATTAGTGTTGAATCATACTCTCAGCTGTTTTGATCTTATATGATGTCTTGATGACATGCTATAAATAGTCTGGGGAAGCAGCCAATAATAGCATCTCTGCCTAAGGTAGGATTTTGCATCTTTGATCACTTGTGTACTGTGATACTGTGAAATTTGACTGAAATTGGGTAAAAGTGAGGTAGAGAGGAAGGAGTCACCTTCTGTATGCTGAATTATTTATAAACATTATTTCTTTTAGGATCTTAAGCTAAAGGGGACACAAAGTACAAAAAGGTAGTAAGCATTTATGAATATAGGGTGTGCTTTGGAATAATGAAGGGTTAAAAGAGCTTTAGCTTTTCAACTTGGGTGAGCTGGTCTCATCACTAGGTGTCAGCAGGGCAAAGAAGCTGATAAAATTGAGAGCAACTTTTTTGCTTAATGCGATGAGGCATATTAGACAATTTTGAAGGCATATTGCTGCTAAGGGAGTTGTTGGGGAGAAAAAAAATTTTAAAAACTTTTGTCCATTATGAAGCATCTTGATCTCATATGATCATTGTGGAAGTGCTTATTCCCTTGTACTTGCATGCAGCCATACAGTCTGTGAACATGTAATCGACTAACTTTGGTGAAATAAAACAGCCTCAGTCTGATATGTAACAGTTGTAATTTCTCCACAGTGAGAATAAAATAGCTTTCTGATCCTTAAAATGTGTTCATAAGGAGAAAAAACAAGGCAAAGAAAAAAATAAATTGTTTTCTGAACAATCCACACAATTTAAATATGCTGTTCCTTAAAAACAATCACATAACTGACATCAGGGCAGAGAATTCTCCTTTTGGCAGGAAAATGTTTGCTTAGAGCATGAGATCTGCCCATAAACTTGCATGAAATGCACACTGCACTGTCCTCCAGTATCACAGAATCATAGAATTGTTTTGGGTGGAAAAGACCTCTAAGATCAAGTCCAACCATCAACCAAACACCACCATGGCCATTATGGTTTACAGTACAGGTTTTAGTATCATGAGACAACTGGAGGTCATAGATTGACTCCAAAGATCCCTTAAAAGCTGACTGCAGATTGCTAATTTGTAACAGTTGTGTGTCAAATTTCTCGAGGCATTTATAATTTTTATCAGTTTCTATGAGTTCTCTACTGGAAGACAGTTTCTTTCTGAGCGTCGATAATTAAGGATATCATAGAATAGTTTGGGCTGGAAGGAACCTTAAATATTTTATAGTTCCAACCCTTGTGCCATGGACAAGGACACCTCCCACTAGACCAAGTTGCTCAAGGCCTCATCCAGCCTGGCCTCGGACACCTCCAGGGAGGGGGCATCCACAACCTCCCTGGGCAACCTGTTCCAGTGCCTCACCACCCATTTTACTAATCTCCAGTCTAAATCTCCCCTCTTCCAGCTTAAAGCCATTCCCCTCATCATATCACTACAAGCCTTTGTAAAAAAAAGAAAAATTGAGAGAGGCATTTTTATTGCTAACTAGACCCAGTATTAAGCTCATCTTAATACCCTTTATCTTAAATAAAGCTTTAGCTCTCTAACCAAAGCTGGCAGTGAAACTTGGCTTTTTTTTTTTTTAATTCCTCCAAGTATGTTCACTTTAGAAGCAACACCCAAACAAACAACAAACTACCAACAAAAAATCCTCATCCAAGCCTCACTCCCCCCACCCCTAAACACTGCTTTTAGCTTGATTGGGATGATTGCACAGATGATAAGTATTCTTATTTGAGAAACTATTAAAGTAAAAGCTCTTCAAAAGCACTTACACTCTTCAACCATAACCTCGTAATTCATTTGTAGGTATGAAACAACTGAAAAACAATATAAAGATCTACAGATTTCATGCAATTCCCTAAGCAAACAAATGGAAGCAATGAAGAAACTAAATGAATCACTCAAGCAGCAGAATGACAGGTGAGTTCCATTTAGTTGGGTTTTTTTCTTTTTAAAACAAATTAAAGATAAACAGTAAAACTGAACAGCACTTCAGTCTCAGTTTCTCGATTGTATATTAAGTAACATTTGAGAATTGGAGTTAAAGGAAGTAAAAGATGCTTCAGGGTTGCTTTATGTATGTATGTTAGGTGAAAATCTGTAGTAGTGACTTCGGTTTGTTTTGTTTGTTCCTGTATTGGTTGAGGGTGACAACAGGAATTAAAAAAGCACAATGAAAATAATCCAGTTTTCTGAAGTAAACTTGTATGCCTTGAAGCTTCTCTAAGTTCTTTGCATTTTGATTTGAACAGTTTATTTACCCTGAACTAAGGTACTCGTCATTTCAATAAGATTCTGTTCTTGATGCTTCAGATAAAGGACTCTGTAGTAAATCTATAAGAGAATAATTGGGGTTTGGAATTTTGTTTTCGGGTAAATACATAAAGTTGGAAAATATTTCTGCCCAGGCATTCCCTTCTCACTAGCACAGAATTTGGTATCTTTTGGTTGGTGTTGAATTTTTAAATGCCGTTATCATCTGGAGATTTTCACATATTCCTTTTTAGCCTACAAGGTTTCTCTGTAATATTATCAGGTCAGGAGGAGAAAAGAAAAAGAAAACCAAACCAAAGCCCCAAAACAAACACACAAACAAAACTATAATAATAATATTTTTTTAAAAAGCTACTCAACCCTACTAAGCTAAAGCATTTAACAATTATGTTAGAAATAGTGTTGTTTAGTGTTGTGTGTGTTGTATAAAACATCATTTCTCAACCCAAAAGCTAGCATTATTTAGCTCTTCTTGTGGACTAATTATATTTTTTTCCCTTTTTTGATGCCATAATGTAGAGGTCTTTCAGCAATGAATCTAAAGGAATAGAGTTCCTCTTTGAATAACCTTATTTAACACTTAATTTTGTAGAAGATAGCAAATAGGCTTTGTATTGTTTAGAAATATAATGCTATTCTTGGTTTTACTTGCAAAGTTTACATGATCCTTCCAGGCTCTTGCCTTGTGAGTAATCAGAGCAGTCTAAATCACTGCCTTGAGTTCTGGTTCAACTGGAAAAATTTTCATACTAATAACATTATTTTGCTGTTGATTAAATTTGGACACTTGCTTTCACTGGTACAATGTGCAGCTCACTGTAATTGGGGAGATTTCTTGTGAAAACTCCACTTTATAAAGGCAATTCACAAAATCATAGAATGGTAGAGGTTTGTGGGGACCTACAGAGATCAAGTCCAACCCTCCTGCCAAGACAGGGTCACCTAGAGAAGATCACACAGGAACAGGTCCAGGTGGGTGTGGAAATTCTCCAGAGGGACTCTACCACCTCTCTGGGCAGCTTGTTCCAGTGCTCCACCACCCTTAAATGAAAGAAGTTCCTCCTCATGTTTAGATGGAACTTCTTATGTTCTTATGTACCTGTTACCCCTTGTCCTGTTACTGGGCACCACTGAAAAATGACTGGTCCCATCCTCCTAACAGAAATAAAAGGGGGGGGAAGGAAATAAAGTAGGGGGGAAACAGGAAATAAATTCTATCTGTGCTCACACCCTGCAAATTCTTAAGTTTTATGATGCTCTTGATAGAAATTGGAAATTATACAAAAATAATGCTAGCTTCTGAAGACAGAGAAGTGGTGGCATTATCTCACTTTTCTTTCTCTGCAATTTTAGGACTGCTGCACAGTTGGTAGAAATGGAAGATCTCAGAAAAGAATTACAGCAGCAGCTACAGGAGAGAGATGGCAAAATAACAAGTAAGTCAGTAGCCTGAGAGTCACTGGACCTAGAGAACTAACTAGATGTTGTTTTGGGCACTGAACAAGCAATTGTAGCTTGCTAAGTCACTTGTAAATCTTAAGCTTAGTCAGGGAGGTGTGATTTAACATTTGAATGAAACAAATGCAGAATTTTGGTTTTGAAAACTGATCCATAAAAACTTGATTTCCCAGCCTGTGTGGACTTCACTGACTCTCTGCATGGCATCATATCTCACTTCAGGATCTTTTTACAGCATGTCTCTAAAAGGATGTAATAATTCTGTAAAAAAAAAAAAAAAAGGCAGAACTGTTTTCTGTAGCAGCTGCAAATTACAAGACCATGCTTCAGTAGTTCTGCAAATGACTGGAAGTAATCACTAAAAGTTAACAGTAGGTGGCACTACTCAGTAATTCAATTATTAGCAGCCATGTTAAAGCTTAAAAATAACAATTACTGGTTTCCTAGGCAATGCAGCATTTCTTTTCTAAGTTTGGCAACCCATCTTTTAATGTATTTGCTTTCTTAAGCTCTGCAACAGAAAATAAAAGCTCTGGAAGAAAAACTGAGAACTCATCAGAAGGAACAAACAGATATGGAACAAGCTATAGATCTCCTTAGGAAGGAATTGAGTAAAACAGAGCAAGCAAGGAAGGAACTGAGTATCAAGGTAAGGAATTCTTTGCACCTGCATTTAGAGACTGGAATTTTAGAGATCTTTGTAACTTGATGGAGTTGGGAAATCAATATTTCAGTGGTAAAGCAGATGAAAAACTGTCTATACATGTTGGGTATCACAGTGTATCAAGAGATCATCAGGTCCAACCCCCCTGCCAGAGCAGGATCACTTAGGGTAGTCCACACAGGAATGCATCCAGGTGGGTTTTGAAAGTCCCCAGGGAAGGAGACTCCACAACCCCCCTGGGCAGCCTGTTCCAGTGCTCTGTCACCCTCACTGTAAAGAAGTTTCTCCTCATGTCAAGGTGAAATCTTCTATGTTCTAGTTTGAACCCATTGTTCCTTGTCTTATCACTGTGAACCACTGAAAAGAGCCTGGCCACCTCCACTTGACACCCACCCCTCAGATATTTATACACATTAATCAGATCCCCTCTCAGTCTCCTTTCATAGGGGAGAGTGTACAAGAACAAATTCAGCTTTGGGGAGTAGTTTAGTTGGGGAGTGTGAACTTAAGAGAAAAGAGGCCAGAGTCAGGTTCTAATGAAGTTATACGAGGCATGGTGTGAGTATATAATGTTTGGAAGGGAAATAACAAACACACACCAAAAGAAGGCAACAAAAACCCAGCCAACCAAAAACCCACAAAAGACAATCAAACAAAAAACTAAAAAAGACATAAACAACAAAAACAACACATGCACACAAAAAAAACAACCAAACAAAAAACCCACAAACAAACCAACTGTAGTACAATATTAATGAATGTAACCAGTTCCTCTTCAGTAGCCTTGACTACTTCAAAATGTGGATTGGTTTACTTTCTCTCCTCTCACACAATGAATTAGGCTGCATACGCATACACCGAAATGCATCTGGTTTTGGTTTTCTCTGAAAATAAAGCATTTCTATTTCTATGAAAAGAAAACATTTTTTTTTATTTCTGAGAAACAGAGACCAGTTTGGCTATGACAAGTTACCAGGATAATGTTTAAAAACCAAAACTATGTCTGTAAAGCTTCAGTGCAGCCTATATATTCTTGCCTGTAGGTAAAATTCACAAGGCAGACGTTAATTTTAATTCATTTTCATTTCATTTAAACTGATCAGCAAATGCAAAATGTGCAGTCTGGCAAATGCATTAGCTGTATTTTCATTTCCTGGAAGCAAATCTTAACCTCACCAGGCAGCATTATCCAGGATAAAGCAAATACTCCTTTTGTCCTTGGTAAATATTTACTGGTGTGAGGCTTGAAATGAAATGTGGGTCACTTAACAGTGAACTCTTCTGCTGCTGATTCAAGAGAATAATAAGGTGGAGGTTGGTGCTTTCCCATGGTTTCTAACATTCTCAAGTGTGGCAGTAGCTGTAAAGAAATTTGACACACTGAGTGTACAGAATCATGGAATCATAGAATTGTTTTGATTGGAGGAGACCCTTAAGATCATTGAGTCCAACCTTCAACCTTACACCACCATGGCCATTATTAAAGCTGAGAAACAGACTTGGAAGTTTAAAACTGCTTTTTAATTAAATTCACCACCAGGCCACTCAGCTCACAACATGTTGTCTATGTTTCTCAGTTGATAGTGGAAGGTATTAGTACATTTTGTTTGTTTCTGCAGGCATCGTCTCTGGAAGTTCAAAAATCCCAGTTGGAAGGGCGCTTGGAAGAGAAAGAAGCACTTGTAAAACTCCAGAAGGAAGAACTGAACAAACATTCCAATATGATTGCAATGATTCACAGTCTAAGTGGTGGCAAGTTAAGTGCAGAAGCAGTGAACCTCACTTTATAAGGCTGTGTTGTGAAGACTTCAGTCATTTATGCATATATGTATGAATATATGTAAAAATTTTTAAACCTGAAGCTAGCAAGCTATCTGACTTGGGAAAAAAAATCTAAAATTACAGTAGCCTAACTATCAATTGAGAAAAAGTAATAACTGTGGAAGATTTGTTCTGAAAACACTGAGCTACTGTATAGCAAATAAAAATCTGGTATGTAAGTAGCCTTTCAACCATGAAGAAAAAGCAGTAATTGTGGAAGATTTGTTCTGGAAAAAATGAGATACTATATTGCAAATAAGTCTTCTGATGGCTTTGGTAGAACTATTATCATCTATATTAGGAGCTGAATGCAACTGTTGCTGGTGACTAGCCTTCCCAAGTGTGTATAAATATATATAGGGAAAAATAAGCAAAATAGGAGTCACTATCAACTTTTAATATTCTTCTATTGTCTGTCTGTCAAGCAGTGTGCTTCATAGCTTAATCACTAATTTAATTTGTTAACTTTGACTCTTCTGATGACCACTATTATTTCTTCAGTGTGGCTTCCTGGTCACTAAGTTACAAACAAAAATAAAATTAATTGTATTGGTTAGAGCATGCTACACTGAAAGGTGTATTTCTCAGTGTATTGCTGCAAGTGCTTCATGCAGTAAATACATGGAGGCATTAACAGAAGATACCAATTTGAGTATGCAGAACACCAGATCTAAATGACTTTTCAGCAAGTAGCATCATGCTAAAATGAAAGACATAAATGTATACAAATATTTCTTAAATATTAAATAATATTTTTTTTAATACTAGATAATAATTTCCTAATTCTACAACACATGCCTGGTGCATGCTAATTATTGTCAGCATTGTCGTTTTCTGCTCCACACCAGCAAGACTTCATGTTGTTCAGACTACAGCTATTTAGGTAATTTTGAATTTTTAAAAAATACACTTTCATATGAAAAACTAATACCAGAATTTGATGATTTTTTGAATGGCAGAACACTTCTTTTTAGTTTACACATGACATGAATAATGTCTTTTAGTAGTTGGCAGAACTATTTCATTGCTGTCTTTTGGTAAACCAGAACTATTTCTTTACTGTATTTTAGTAAAAGTACCAGAATTTTGGGTGATGTAGTATATATTTTCTTTTCTTAAGCATTATGGCCTTTTTTTCACATCTAGATTTTTAAATATCTGAAATTCTTTTTTTTTTTTTCAGTTGTGTACTACTAGATGTCCTACTGAATCTGTTCAACTCAGTACAGCCTTGTACATTCTGTGGCAATTCTACCACATCAGATGAATTGTATCTATTTTAACCTGTAGGGACATTGTTTCGGTCTCTGAAGACCTGGGGAATAATAAAAAAAAAAAATAATTGCTCCATTTTCTGTGTTTTATGTATTAGTGAAGTTAAAAAAAAAAAAGGTAAAAAAAAGTAAAAAAAATTGAGGTTAAGAAATAATTGCTTCGTTTTCTGTTTTATGTCTTAGTGAGGTAAATGGTAGGAGTGACTGCCACGTTTGTGAACTATGCATGCAGTTTGGTTGCCTTTTGGTATAAAATGCTGTATTTTCTTAGAAAAATCAGAAAAAAAGATTATCAGAATTGCTGAAGTAGGAGGGGGGGTTAGTTGTGCAAAAGAAAGTTCCATCAGCTATAAATTTTTAGTTCACTCTGAGTTAAGAAATTTGAGTGTCAAAGTAAATTTCTGTTGGTGTAGAGTTTTAGTAATTTCTGTTGAAGTCTCTTGGCCATGGAGAAAAGGGAAGTAAATAGGGTGGTTTCTTCCAGAAGCTGTTCATGTAAAGAAATTCAGGTCAAAAATGTCTAGGTGTGCTATTAATTGAAGTGATAAATTCTGGTCTAACTTTGCTTTCAAATGGTGGCATGGGAGGGCAAAAATGTCAAGTTGCTCACCAGAGGAGGGTTGTGCAGCACTGAGGTTCATGTCCCCATAGAATGGTAAATGTATCTTTGGAGTTTACATGATAGAATCCACAGTAATAAGCAGGGTGTACAAATATTGATTGGTTTTATTTCCCTGGAAAAATGTGCTGCTTCAATCTGCTGTCCTAAGCCAAGTGTTGCTGAACTCTGGCTTGTAAATAAATGCATGAACACATGAGGCTGGGATCTTTCACAGAATCACAGAATATCTTTGGCTGCAAGAGACCTTCAAGATCATCTGGTCCAACCGTCAGCCTTTCCTGGATGTGCTTTTCCAGCTGGTAATGAATAATGGCTAGTGGAGATAGCAAACAAATTGATGTCTATTAAAATTTTGCTCCCAAAAGTACAACCCTTCTCAGTGTAGTAAAAACCTGTAGATTTTTACAGTTAAGCACAGAAATAGCTGACTGTCTTCTGGGGCTTGCTTCTGAACTTCTTGATATTATCAGCGTTCAAAATGGCTCTGTAAGAAGGTTCCCTGTGCAGCTGTATTTTTGTTACATGCTATATCCAATATGCTATTGGACTTCTCTCTTTCCCCACAGGCTCCCTCATGTAATGCAGAGAGGAGCTGGTACCAGCACAACAAATAGCTCAGCATCAGAGTCGATTTTTAATTATCTGTGTTCTGTCAGGTTGTCAATTGCCTGATTTACAAGTGCAGAGGTTTGTGACCTGTCTTGGTTCAGAGCAATCTCGCTTCTCTATCAGGCACTTAGTACCTGGAAGAAGCTGCCTTTTATTCTATGTATTCTGGAGGAAGTTCTCCATCCAGCATGTGGTTCTGTAGAGCTTTGTACATTATTTCAATCCTGCTGGGAAAATTGTGTTTTTCTTTAGTGTGTTTTCTGTGCTCTTGCTCATTAACCTGGTTTAATGGCCATGGTGGGTTTAGGTTAAAAGGTTGGACTTGGATGATCTCAGTGGCCTTTTCCAAGTGAAAAGGGTCCTGTGGTTCTTTGATTTTTGGTCTTCTTCCTGGGACTAAGGAGATAGTAAACAGTTTGGAATTGGTGCTCCTCAATTCATCATCTATTGTATGTTGTGTTCATCTTACCTTTCTCTTTGGTCTCTGCCTTCTGCATTCTTAGATCTTTTTCTACTCCCCTGCTAGTGGTTTATTTTAGGCTTTCATTTCCCCCTACTTCTCCATCTCTCCTTCACCACTGATTCCAAGTGACAATGCTTAACATGTGCTTTTCCCTGGTGGAATCCCAGTCTGGTATTGAAATTATGGAGCTTTTCTTATCTGCTCTTTGGGTCTAGCAATGGAGCCTTTCCTACCTTTGGGGTACGACAGGCTGTGGGATTGAACTCTGACTCTTGCATTATGTGTAGTTGATCATCCTTGGACCATGAAGCGTTTCTTGAACTAATTCCTCTCACTGTCACTGTCCTCCCCCTACACTTAACCCTGTTGCAAATAAGACAGAATTTTTATTTTTTTTTAATAGCATGGAGAAAATATCCATGAAGTGGTATTTGTGCTAACACATGCAACTTCATGTAGGCAAAAAAAGCCTTTTTCCTTCCAGGCTGGTGAAACTTTGGCTGGAATGTTCTGAAGGATGAAGTGAGTGGTCTGCACAATTGGTAGGACTGCTGAGCTTTACAAACTGGAAGCGTGACTTGCTCATCTCAGGAACTCATCTCAAATGTAAGTGTTGCTGAGCAAACTTGTTTAAAACCATCAATATAGTGAAAAGCTGATCTGATCTTGGATAGGGTGTTCAGCAAGTATTTAGCACTCGTTCTGAGTAGTAAGATTTCATTGAATCGTAGAATGCCAGCTTGGAAGGGACCTTGAGGATCATCTGGTCCAACCTTTCCCCAATATTCTGTCTGAGGAGTAACAGCCCTGTGTATCAGTACAGGTTGGGGATAGATCTTTTGGAGAGCAGCTCTGGGAAAAAGGACCTGGGAGTCCCTGGTGGACAACAGGATGACGGTGAGCCAGCAATGTGCCCTTATGGCCAAGAAGGCAAACAGCATCCTGGGGTTCATGAAGAAGAGTGTGTCCAGCAGCTCAAGGGAGGTTCTCCTGCCCCTCTACTCTGCCTTGTTAAGACCACATCAGGAATGTTGTGTCCATTTCTGGGTTCCCCAATTCAAGAAGGACAGATTTGCTGGAGAGGGTACAGAAAAGGGCTACAAAGATGCTGATGGAATAGGAACATCTCTATCATGAGGAAAGAATGAGAGTATGGAAGCTCTTTAGTCTGGAGAAGAGCAGACTGAAGGGGAGATCTCATCAATGCTGATCATTAAAGGGTGGGTGTCAGGAGATGGGACCAGACTCTTCTTAGTGGTGCCCAGTGACAGGACAAGGGGTAACAGGCACAAACTTGAACAGAAGCTCTATCTCAACAAGAAGATGAACTTCTATAATTTAAGGGTGCTGGAGCCCTGGAACAGGCTGCCCAGAGGTGTGGTGGAGTCTCCATCTCTAGAGACTTTCCAAACCCACATGGATGTTCTCCTCTGTGATCTTCTCTGGGTGAATCTGCCTTGGCTGGCAGGTCAGACTGGATGATCTACAGAGGTCCCTGCCAACCCCTACTGTTCTGGGATTCTAGATAATAGTATAGTTGAAAAGAGAGAGCCCAAATTTGTTTAATGATGGTGTACATGAAAATACTGAGTAAAGAAGTCTTAAAACCATACTGCACATACAGGAGTGCCGATGTTGGTCAGGAAGTTGTCTTATGTATGCTCACAGCTTTCTTGGTTCAGAGGTATGTGTCTAGTTGGCCATGAATTCTCTTCCAATACACCCTTCTGGAATAAGTCTAGGTCAAAAATGGGACAAAATCCACTGAAGTTGTGCCACTCAGCTTTATAGATTTGGTTGAAGTGTTCTTGTGAAGATAGAAGGGAGAGGTTCTCTACTCCTTTTTCTTTATTGTTAGCCACCAGAGATCAAATATTTTTAGGCAATTACTTATTTCACACAGAAAAAAAATATGCTTTCAACCTTGCAAAGCTGGTTTATATTTAAACTCCTCCATCCATTCCCATCTGGTTACTTCTGAGATCTTCAGATTTGTTCACTGTCTGAAGCAGACTTCCTTCCCAACTCTCTCAAAAGCTTCCCTTCTGCAGCATGATGACATTGGGACCAGTCTGCTAGCATTCTGTCCCTGGTGAGATTTTCCTCTCTCTCCAGCCCTCACATTCATTTCTCTCTAGCTCTCCAGCCTAGATCCTGGCCAGGTGGGATCTATGAGCTGAGGTCAGTCATATGAGGTTTAACAACGCCAAGTGCTGGGTCTTACACTTGGGCCACAACAACCCCATGCACACACCAGGCTAGGGGGCAGAGTGACTGGAAAGTACCCAGCAGAAAAGGACATGAGAGTGCTGATTGACAGCAGCTGAACATGAGCCAGTGTGCGTGCCCATCCTGGCCTGGATCAGGAATGGTGTGGCCAGCAGGAGTAGGGAAATGGTCATGCCCCTGTACTGGGCACTGGTGAGGCCACACCTCCAATACTGGCTTCAGTTTTGGGCCCCTCACTCCAACAAGGACATTGAATTGCTGGAGCCTATCCAGAGAAGGGCAACAAAGCTGGTGAAGGGTCTGGAGAACAGGTCTGGTGAGGAGCAGCTGAGGGAACTGAGGTTGTTTAGTCCAGAGAAGAGCAGCCTCATGAAAGACCTCATTGCTCTCTACAACTCCCTGAAAAGAGGTTGGAGTGAGGTGGGGATAAGTCCCTTCTCCCTAGTATCAGGTGCTAGAACAGGAAGAAATGACCTGAAATTGTGCCAGAGAAGGTTTAGGTTAGAGATTAGGAAAAATTCCTTTGCTGCAGGAGTGGTCAGGCTTTAGAACAGGCTTCCCAAGGAGGTGGTGGAGTCACTCTCCCTGAGGGCATTCAAGAAATGTGTGGACATGGCACATGGTGTAATGACCATGGTGGAGTTAGGTCAATGAATTGGAGTCAATGATCTTAGAGGTCTTTTCCAGACAAAACAATTCTGTGATTCTGTGAAATCTCAATGGGCTGCTTTCCTAGGAGCACAAAAATGAGGGATAACTACTAAATACTAAACAACTGTGTAGCTTTGATGTAAATATCCTAGCAGTAATGTAGTAGTTGATGCAAGTATCCTGGGCCATGCCTGACAGCCAGGGTAAAGTGCTTCTCCACCTCCTGAGTGGCAGTCAGTGTTGTTCTGGTTGCTGCTGGGGAAATGAAGCAGCTTATCAAACAGAACATCCATTTTAGAACAGAAATAAGAAGACTGTCATTGGCATTTTTATGTGCAGTTTCTGTTTCACTCTGCTGGGCCTGAAATTCTCATTATTGCAGTCTGTTAAACCCTCTGAGGAATCACAAAA